>NC_069506.1:215877430-216201597 GCF_027579735.1 Bombina bombina
ACTATTATTAAATAAATTAATCCTATTTAAAACTAAATACTTACCTGTAAAATAAACCCTAATATAGCTACAATATAAATTATAATTATATTGTAGCTATTTTAGGATTAATATTTATTTTACAGGCAACTTTGTAATTATTTTAACCAGGTACAATAGCTATTAAATAGTTCATAACTATTTAATAGTTACCTAGTTAAAATAATTACAAAATTACCTGTAAAATAAATCCTAACCTAAGTTACAATTAAACCTAACACTACACTAGCAATAAATAAATTAAATAAAATACCTACAATTATCTACAATTAAACCTAACACTACACTATCAATAAATGAATTAAATAAAATACCTACAATTATCTACAATTAAACCTAACACTACACTATCAATAAATTAATTAAATACAATACCTACAAATAAATACAATTAAATAAACTAACTAAAGTACAAAAAATAGAAAAGAACTAAGTTTACAAACATTAGAAAAATATTACAACAATTTTAAACTAATTACACCTACTCTAAGCCCCCTAATAAAATAACAAAGCCCCCCCAAATAAAAAAATGCCCTACCCTATTCTAAATTAAAAATGTTCAAAGCTCTTTTACCTTACCAGCCCTGAAAAGGGCCCTTTGCGGGGCATGCGCCAAAGAATTCAGCTCTTTTGCCTGTAAAAAAAAAACATACAATACCCCCCCGACATTACAACCCACCACCCACATACCCCTAATCTAATCCAAACCCCCCTTAAATAAACCTAACACTAAGCCCCTGAAGATCTCCCTACCTTGTCTTCACCTCACCGGGTTCAGCGATCGGTCCAGAAGAGGGTCCGAAGTCTTGATCCAAGCGGCGGCTGAATAAATTAATCCTATTTAAAACGAAATACTTACCTGTAAAATAAACCCTAATATAGCTACAATATAAATTATAATTATATTGTAGCTATTTTAGGATTAATATTTATTTTACAGGCAACTTTGTAATTATTTTAACCAGGTACAATAGCTATTAAATAGTTCATAACTATTTAATAGTTACCTAGTTAAAATAATTACAAAATTACCTGTAAAATAAATCCTAACCTAAGTTACAATTAAACCTAACACTACACTAGCAATAAATAAATTAAATAAAATACCTACAATTATCTACAATTAAACCTAACACTACACTATCAATAAATTAATTAAATAAAATACCTACAATTATCTACAATTAAACCTAACACTACACTATCAATAAATTAATTAAATACAATACCTACAAATAAATACAATTAAATAAACTAACTAAAGTACAAAAAATAGAAAAGAACTAAGTTTACAAACATTAGAAAAATATTACAACAATTTTAAACTAATTACACCTACTCTAAGCCCCCTAATAAAATAACAAAGCCCCCCCAATAAAAAAATGCCCTACCCTATTCTAAATTAAAAATGTTCAAAGCTCTTTTACCTTACCAGCCCTGAAAAGGGCCCTTTGCGGGGCATGCGCCAAAGAATTCAGCTCTTTTGCCTGTAAAAAAAAAACATACAATACCCCCCCCGACATTACAACCCACCACCCACATACCCCTAATCTAATCCAAACCCCCCTTAAATAAACCTAACACTAAGCCCCTGAAGATCTCCCTACCTTGTCTTCACCTCACCGGGTTCAGCGATCGGTCCAGAAGAGGGTCCGAAGTCTTGATCCAAGCGGCGGCTGAAGAACTCCATCATCGGGCTGAAGTCGGAAGTCCATCATCGTGATGAAGTCTTCTATCAAGCCGCATCTTCAATCTTCTTTCTTCCGGAGCGGAGCCATCTTCTTCCCAGTCGACGCGGATCCAACCTCTTCAAGCGATGCCGACTCGCCGAATGACGGTTCCTTTAAATGACGTCATCCAAGATGGCGTCCCTCGAATTCCAATTGGCTGATAGGATTCTATCAGCCAATCGGAATTTAGGTAGGAATATTCTGATTGGCTGATGGAATCAGCCAATCAGATTCAAGTTCAATCCGATTGGCTGATCCAATCAGCCAATCCGATTGAGCTTGCATTCTATTGGCTGTTCCGATCAGCCAATAGAATGCGAGCTCAATCTGATTGGCTGATTCCATCAGCCAATCAGAATTTTCCTACCTTAATTCCGATTGGCTGATAGAATCCTATCAGCCAATCGGAATTCGACGGACGCCATCTTGGATGACGTCATTTAAAGGAACCGTCATTCGGCGAGTAGGCGTCGGTAGAAGAGGATGTTCTGCGTCGGCTGGAAGATGATGGCTCCGGAAGAAAGAAGATTGAAGATGCTGCTTCATAGAAAACTTCATCCCGATTATGGACTTCTTCAGCGCCCGCTTGGATCAAGACTTCAGCCCGATGATGGATTTCTTCAGCCGCCGCTTGGATCCAGACTTCAGCCCGAGGATGGACGTCACTCTTCAGCCCCCCGCTTGGGCTTGGATCAAGACATCGGAGGATCTTCTGGACAGATCGGGACCCGGTGTGGTGAAGACAAGGTAGGGAGATCTTCAGGGGCTTAGTGTTAGGTTTATTTAAGGGGGGTTTGGGTTAGATTAGGGGTATGTGGGTGGTGGGTTGTAATGTTGTATGTTTTTTTTTTACAGGCAAAAGAGCTGAATTCTTTGGGGCATGCCCCGCAAAGGGCCCTTTTCAGGGCTGGTAAGGTAAAAGAGCTTTTCTATTTTAATTTTAGAATAGGGTAGGGCATTTTTTTATTTTGGGGGTCTTTGTTATTTTATTAGGGGGCTTAGAGTAGGTGTAATTAGTTTAAAATTGTTGTAATATTTTTCTAATGTTTGTAAATATTTTTTTATTTTTTGTAACTTAGTTCTTTTTTATTTTTTGTACTTTAGTTAGTTAATTTAATTGTATTTATTTGTAGGTATTGTATTTAATTAATTTATTGATAGTGTAGTGTTAGGTTTAATTGTAGATAATTGTAGGTAGTTTATTTAATTTATTTATTGATAGTGTAGTGTTAGGTTTAATTGTAACCTAGGTTAGGATTTATTTTACTGGTAATTTTGTAATTACCAATTACAAAATTGGTAATTACAATATTGGTAATTATTTTAACTAGGTAACTATTAAATAGTTCTTAACTATTTAATAGCTATTGTACCTGGTTAAAATAAATACAAAGTTGCCTGTAAAATAAATATTAATCCTAAAATAGCTATAATATAATTATAATTTATATTGTAGCTATATTAGGGTTTATTTTACAGGTAAGTATTTAGATTTAAATAGGAATAATTTATTTAATAAGAGTTCATTTATTTTGTTAGAATAAAATTATATTTAACTTAGGGGGGTGTTAGGGTTAGAATTAGCTTTAGGGGTTAAAAAATTTATTAGAGTAGCGGTGAGCTCCGATCGGCAGATTAGGGGTTAATACTTGAAGTTAGGTGTCGGCGATGTTAGGGAGGGCAGATTAGGGGTTAATACTATTTATTATAGGGTTATTGAGGCGGGAGTGAGGCGGATTAGGGGTTAATAACTTTATAATAGTAGCGGTGCGGTCCGCTCGGCAGATTAGGGGTTAATAAGTGTAGGCAGGTGGAGGCGACGTTGAGGGGGGCAGATTAGGGGTTAATAAATATAATATAGGGGTCGGCGGTGTTAGGGGCAGCAGATTAGGGGTACATAGCTATAATGTAGCTTGCCGTGGTGTACGGAGCGGCAGATTAGGGGTTAATAATAATATGCAGGGGTCAGCGATAGCGGGGGCGGCAGATTAGGGGTTAATAAGTGTAAGGTTAGGGGTGTTTAGACTCGGGGTTCATGTTAGGGTGTTAGGTGCAGACTTAGGAAGTGTTTCCGCATAGCAAACAATGGGGCTGCGTTAGGAGCTGAACGCTGCTTTTTTGCAGGTGTTTTTTCAGCTCAAACAGCCCCATTGTTTTCTATGGGGGAATCGTGCACAAGCACGTTTTTGAAGCTGGCCACGTCCGTAAGCACCGCTGGTATCGAGAGTTGCAGTGGTGTTAAATTATGCTCTACGCTCCTTTTTTGGAGCCTAACGCAGCCATTCTGTGAACTCTAAATACCAGCAGTATTTAAAAGGTGCGGGGGGGAAAAAGCACGCGTAGCTAACGCACCCCTTTGGCCGCAGAACTCTAAATCTAGCCGATAATGAAGTCGGGGAATAATACAGAACACCGGCTCCTAACCTTACATTCAAATAAAGATACCAGGAAAACAAAGAAAAATTGATAATAGGAGTAAATTAGAAAAAGTTGCTTAAAATTGCCTGCTCTATCTAAATCATGAAAATCTAATTTTGACTAGACTATTCCTTTAAGGAGAGGGTGGTGCATTATAGGTTCAATTACAATTTTCCCATACTCCAATGAATGAATGAATGAATGAATGAATTAATTAATTAATTAAATAAATTGGTAGAATGCTTTATAAGGCTAAATAGAGTTAAAATTATATAATAATTAAACAAAAACTATAGCCTGTCTAAAAAAAGGTTACTCAGCTGATGTCTAGCTCATAAGTAGAAAGACTAGAGAGATGGGAAAGGAATTTTTCATTGTTGTGCCTAGGGATGGGGGTATATTTCAGTACAATAGTCAATCATAACAAATCATGGCTGCATTGATTCTAAGGCCCATATTTATCAAGCTCCGTACGGAGCTTGAAGGGCCGTGTTTCTGGCGAGTCTTCAGACTTGCCAGAAACACAAGATATGAAGCAGCGGTCACAAAGACCGCTGTTCCATAACCTGTCCGCCTGCTCTGAGCAGGCGGACAGACATCGCCGGAAATCAACCCGATCGAGTACGATCGGGTTGATTGACACCCCCCTGCTGGCGGCAGGCCGCGAGTCTGCAGGGGGCGGCGTTGCACCAGCAGCTCTTGTGAGCTGCTGGTGGAATGCTGAATATGGCGAGCGTATTTCTTGCCGTATTCAGCGAGGTCTGGCGGACCTAATCCGCACTGTCGGATCAGGTCCGCCAGACATTGATAAATATGCCCCTAAATGTGTAATATTTTATGAAAACATTTTGGAATTTTTTTTTTACCTGAACTAATATAAAAATTATTCAAATAACATTTGAATATTAATTCAGCAATATATAAATGTTGATTTATATATTTAATTTTCATGCACCTAGATTACAAGTTGTGCGTTCATGTTTTAACGCTGAAAAAAATGGTAATTTCAGCATTAAAAAAGCACCGCAGCCATTACAAGTCTTGTCAGTATAGCTGTACTCTAAGCCTTTTAGCCTGTACCGCAAAGTCAGTCCCACACACGTAAAAATAAAAAATTTCCATGGGACTTCCATAGCGTTGCCATTATGAGTATTGCGTTGAGGCTAAAGAGCTTGCGTTGCAGTAGTTATGAGTTTAACGCTACAAAACTGTAACATAAAACTCATAACTAAAGTGTTACAAAGTACACTAAACACCCATAAACTACCTATTAACCCCCCTCCCGCATCGCAAATACTATATTAAACTTATTAAACCCCTAATCTGCCGCTCCCGACATCGTCACCAATATAATAAAGTTATTAACCCGGAAACCGCTGCCCTCCCACATCGCAAACACAATTGAAATATTATTAACCCCTAATCTGCCGTCCGCCCACATCGCCCCCATTTTACTAAAGTTATTAAGCCCTACACCGCCGCCACTATAATAAACCTATTAACCCCTAAATCACAAGCCTCAACAAAATATACTAAATTAAACTAGTACCCCTAAACCGAAAGCCCCACACATCGCAATAAACTAAATTAAACTAGTAACCCCCTAAACCTAACACCCCACTAACTTTATTTTAAAATTACAATTTCCCTATCTTAAATTAAATTAAAACTTACCTGTCAAATTAAAAGAACTAAGTTTAAATTAACAATTAAACTAATATAATTATTTAACTAAAATTAAACTAACTACCAATTAAATAAAACTAAACTACATAATAAAAAATTCCTAATACTACTCTAAAAATTACAAAGTATCTAATTACAAAAATAAAAAATATTAAATTACAAAAAATAACAAACATTAAATTATGAAAAATAACAAACGAAATTATCCAAAATAAAAAGAATTATACCTAATCTAATAGCACTATAAAAATAAAAAAGCCCACCCAAAATAAAAAAAAACCTAGCTTACAATAAACTACCAATAGCCCTTAAAAGGGTCTTTTGTGGGGCATTGCCCTAAAGATATCAGCTCTTTTCCCTGAAAAAAAATACAAAGACCCCCCCAACAGTAAAACCCACCACCCAACCAACCCCCAAAATAAAAAAAACTAATTCTAAAAAACCTAATCTACCCATTGCCCTGAAAAGGGCATTTGTATGGGCATTTAGCTCTTTTGCTGCCCAAACCCTAATCTAAAAAAAAAAACACCCAAAAAAACCTTTTAACAAACCTAACACTAACCCTCGACGATCCACTTACAGTTTTTAAAGTCCTGCTTGAACGATCTTGATCCAGGCGGTGAGAAGTCTTCATCCAGATGGCCTCTTCTATCTTCATCCAGGCGGTGAAGTGCTTATCCAGGTGGCGAGAAGTCTTCATCCAGGTGGCCTCTTCTATCTTCATACAGGTGACATCTTCTATCTTGATCCCGGTGGCGTGGAGCGGGTCCATCCTGAAGCCATCCGGTGCAGAGCATCCTCTTAATACGGTCGCCACCGTACACTGAATCTTCAATGCAGCCATTTCAAAATGGCGTCTCTTGCCAGGTCCGCCATCAGGGGGTGACAGGGGTGACTCCTGTCAGGGGCCTAATGGGCCAGCTGGGCCCCATGAGGCAAGAACTAAAAAAATATATATTTCTTTTTACATTTTGTGCAGCCACCAGTGGGTACTACAGCAGAGTGCTAATTGAGCATGGAAAATGTTATTACAAGGAGTAAAGTATTAGCATTTGAGAGGATTTCTGAGTGTGCACTAACCACTATGCACAGTGGCACTTTGTTTGTACAGTGTGTGCTTGAGTCAGACGGCAGATCACTTTCATTTGCAGAGGAGGTAGGACTTACTTAGCAAGTGTTTTTTATTTCTTTGTGCAATTTTTTATTGTAACTTCAGTGTGGTAGTAGTTGTATGGTGGGGCCAGGGGTCCAGAAAAATATTTTTTTAGCAGCAGTGTATTTATGATTATTTGACAATGCAGTGGAAATTCTATGTTTAAAACCATGCAGAAATGTTCCCTCCTCAATAAACAAATTGTAGGTGCCCTTTTGGCAGATATATATATATATATATATATATATATATATATATATATATATATATATATATATATATATATATATATATATATATATATATATATATATATATATATATATATATTACATTCCAGTTTACTGCCCCTTTATGCAAGGACTTTCCAGATGCAAGGAGGCATTTTATCTAAGATTTTTACATCTGCATAAAATGTTATACTCTCAGACTAAGATTGCTCAGTGTTTGAAATGAGACAGGTTAACTTAAAACTGTTCAGATTACACTACAGCTGAAAACAAGCCTAAATCCTGCATTTAACCAGATCTAATGGTATGAGTACCACAGCTTATGGTTTCACCAAGACCATATAGAGTACAGCATTTTCAAAATCCATAAGTACAGCTGACAGATGGGAACATTTGTACACTATATTTGAAGTGGTGCTCTTGGTTGGGGAAAATGGGGGAAAAACAAACAAACATATGTCAACCTTTTAAAAGTACTTTTCTTCATCTAGCTATCTACCCAGATCATTAATGTGCAATTTTGAATTCACGGAATTATTTTTTGTTTACACATTTACAAATATGATTCTTTAAAAAGTGATCTCTTAATTTCTGCAGTTGTCTGATCCTTTTTGGGACATTTTGACCTTACTACTGATTATTCACATCTTTCTACAGACTTTGAGACTAATGAGACCTTTACGGAAGTCATCAATCCACCATTTAACCTTTAAATTATTCCTTTCAGCCATTGCATGCTGTTGTCATCATTTAGTTGGCATCTTCCTTTAGAAAGAGATAATCAGTACTCCATATTTTGTTTTATAAATCTCCTTTTTTTTTTACAAAACTGTAGTCTACCTCATTACTTGTCAGGTCAATGTAATCAAGTGCTGAGTGTCTGTTTGGGTGTCTGTGTCTGAGTGTGTTTGTGTGTTTCTTTGCGTGTCTGCTAGAGTGTCTATATGTGAATCCTTATGTGTGAGTGTGTGTGTGTGTGTTTCAGTGTATGAGTGTGTCTGTGTGTTTGTATGTTACTACCTTTACAACATTTCTAAGTTTAAATAGACACTTAAGAATAAAGTGCATATACGTTTTCGTCACTTGGTCAAAAATTGCACATGTCAAAGGGGGGGCGGGGGCCCTGATCAATGGTTAAGTCAGGGGCCCCAAAATTTCTAGTGGCGGCCCTGTCTCTTGCATTCCTATTGACTGAAATTTTTTAATCAGCCAATAGGAATTAGAGCTGCTAAAATCCTATTGGCTGTTCAAATCAGCCAATAGGATTTAAGCAGCTCTCATTCTATTGGACTATTTACTAACTAGTCTACCTAGTTAAAATAAAATAAAAATTAAACCTAAGCTAGCTATAACTATTAGTTATAGTGTAGCTAGCTTATGTTTTATTTCACAGGTAAGTATGTATTTAGTTTTAAATAGGTATTATTTAGTTAATAATTGTAACTTTAGTTTAGCTCTATTTTAATTATGTTAAAGTTAGGGGGTGTTAGGATTAGGTTTAGGGTTACGGTTAGGGTTACGTTAGGGTTAGGTTTAGGGGTTAATATAGTTTAATAAAGTGGTTAAAAAAGGAGAGCGCCACACACTGAAAAAAATATATATTTTAGTTGCTCAGTCGCAATCAACTAAGGATTTTAGGCCACTAGTATATGCTGGGTATCTAATTACTTAATTTATGCTGAACTGCAGCTGTTTTAAAGAATGAAAAAGGTTGTATAAAAGTATATAAACAGCGCTGTATACAGCAAATATAAACTTGAAATACACAATGTATAGAAAAAAACACTTTATTTTACTGACAGACCATATCTTAAACATTGGAAAAGAATATAACAAATACCTATTCACAAAGCAATAGTGTTCAATATTGCTATTATGTATTGTCCTAGCACATAGGTTTTTAAAAAACGCCTATTTGCACAATGAAGGGCAAATTATCGTTATTGAAATAAAACGGAGCATAAAAAAAATATATAGGAATTCACAACATACAAATATGCGTTGTTGAATCACAAGTTTAAAATCTTTTTTTTAAAAACTTTTAAAATTCATATAATACTCTGAAAAATAAAGAGCGAGAGAAACTGCAAACACTTGCCTGACCAGACTCTGTGTATACGTTACCACTACGTGTTTCAGGGACACGCCCCTTCCTCAGGTGTCAACAGGTGACACCTGAGGAAGGGGCGTGCCCCTGAAACGCGTAGTATTAACGTATACACAGAGTTTCGCCAGGCAAGTGTTTGCAGTTTCTCTCGCTCTTTATTTTTCAGAGTATTTTATGAATTTGAAAGTTTTTTTAAAAAAATTAAAAAAGATTTTAAACTTGTGATTCAACACCGCATATTTGTATGTTGTATGTTGTGAATTCCTATATTTTATGAAAGCAGGGACATTAAAATGTCAGTAAAATAAATTGTTTTTTTCTATACATTGTGTATTTCAAGTTTATATTTGCTGTATACAGCGCTGCTTATATACTTTTAAACATAGTTTAATTTAGGTTGTTGCGATGTGAGGGGCTGGCGGTTTAGGGGTTAATAGGTTTATTTAGTGGTAGCGATATAGGAGGCCAGAGGTTTAGGGGTTAATACCTTTTTTTAGTGGCGGCGATGTCGGGGAGCGGCGGAATAGGGGTTAATAACTTTAATATAGTAGTGGCGATGTTGGGGTGCGGCAGAATAGGGTTTAATAACTTTAATATAGTGTCGGTGATATCGGGAGCGGCAGATTAGGGGTTAATAACTTTATTTAGGTGTCGTCAATATCGGGAGCTGAAGATTAAGGGCTAATAACATTATGCAGGAGGCGGCGGCAATGTTGGGGGAGGCAGATTAGGGGTGTTTAGACTCAGGTTAATGTTAGGGTGTTAGGTTAAAACATAACTTTTATTTTCCCCATAGACATCAATGGGGCTGCGTTACAGAGATTTTCATTCCGCGATCGCAGGTGTTAGGTTTTTTTTTTACCCGCCCTCCCCATTGATGTCTATGGGGGAAGCGTGCACGAGCACGTTAAAACAGTGCTTGAATTGTGTGCGGTATGGAGCTCAACGCAGCCATATCGCATGCACAAGCCGGCTGTTTCAAAACTTGCAATGGCTGTGCTATAGAGAATTAAATAACGCAACTTTTGTTGCGTTCGTTAATTTCCCTATAGCGCGCATAACTCGTAATCTAGCTGAAAATTATTATCAAAGGGAACATTTATTCTTCAATTTGAATACCAAAACGGAATCATCCTTAGTTGCATATAAAATAGAGTTACTTCAAATGAATTACGTATTTTGTAAACTGTAAACGTATGATTCTCTGCTCAATTGTTCTATGCTTTTCATACTTGCACAGGCTTGATGATGTCTTCCAGTAAAACTGCAGAAGTTTTCCCTGTGTAGTATTAGTTGCACAGAAATAATTAACACCATAAAAACACTGGATTATCCTGAATGTCACGTGTCCTAAGACGTTTTATGCCCTGTAATAGCTTGTGTCTCATCAACAGCTATCAACCATGCTATTTCTACATACCTTACTTGCTGAGGCAATTGGAAATAGCGTGGTATTGCCACTGTCTATGAGACCCATGCTATATAGCCATTTAGAGTAAAAACAACAGCCGACAAACAGGGTACGTTCACTGTTGTTAAAGAGTTAAAATCCTTAAGATGGGGTGTTCAAAACAGTTTTATTATTATTATTCAAGAATTAATTCATTAACATACTATTAACCTCTAGAGAAATAATAATCTTTCTCCCTACACATTTACAGTGAGGTGCAATGGTTTAATTATGCATGTGGAATACGATACACAGCAGCACTTAAAAGGATCTTTATTTCAACACATGGTCACCAGTAGACAAACATATGCATGTGGTCTTACCAAAAGCAATCTTAAAGGGGCGTTAAACACTAAACACATTTCATGCAACTCCCTCTAATTATGAGTGAGGCCATTTTGGAACCTAGGGGCCCTATTTAAGAAAGTCTGGCAGACCTGATCAGATCCGCCAGACCTCGCTGAATACGGCTGCTGGTGCAACGCCACCCCCTGCAGACTCGCGGCCAATGGGCTGCCAGCAGGGGGGTATCAATCAACCTGATCGTACTCGATCGGGTTGATTTCCGGCGTTGTCTGTCCGCCTGCTCAGAGCAGGCGGACAGGTTATGGAGCAGCGGCCTTTGTGACCGCTTGATAGATAGGCACCTAGGACTTGCGCAAACTCATGAGTTTACCCACCTGCTTTTCAACAAAGTATACCTAGAGAACAAAGTAAATTTGATAATAGATATTTTCATAATTTGATATTTCTTAATAGAAGGTTTTAAATTATATGCTCTATCTGAATCATGAAAGAAAAATTTCGGGTTTCGTGTCACTTGTATGTCTCTTTAAGGCCATCTATTTTGATTTTTGAAACACTTGGCTGTGTACCACTGTACCAGGATGCTCACTGTCTGATAAGCAGAACTCCCACTACCTTGCATTTGACAGTGACACAACTATCAAGCACTTTCTGTGTACAGGAACATCCATTTTACAATCACAGAAATAAAAAAGTAATTTCTCTTTTAGTACTTTAATATTTCCCCCCTTAAAGGGACAGTCTAGTATAAATTAAACTTTCATTATTCAGAAAGGACTTTTAATTTTAATCAACTTTCCAATTTACTTTTATCATCAAATTTGCTTTTTTTCTCTTGGTATTCTTAGTTTAAACTAAACCTAGGCAGACTCATATGCTAATTTCTAAGCCTTTGAGCGCTGCCTCTTATCACATGCTTTTTAAATCTATTTTCAACACAAAGAGACAGAAAGTACACGTGGGCCATATAGATAACACTGTGTTCAGGCACAGGGGGTTATTTAAGATTTAGCACAAAACAATGATAAATGTAAGACAATAGATAATAAACAGTCACAGTCATGTGATCAGGGGGCTGGAAGAAGGTTCCTAGATACAAGTTAATCACAGAGGTAAAAAGTATATTAATATAACTGTGCAGGTTATGCAAAACTGGAAAATGGGTAATAAAGGGATTATCTATCTTTTAAAACAATAACAATTCTATGGTAGACTGTCCCTTTAACAATGAGCATCCAAGAACAAGCATTGCATCTAGACAAATGGTTTGCAGGATTCATCCTTTGATGGATGGCCTCATGCCCATATTCTTTCAGACCCTGGGCTTTCAAAGAGATTTGCAACAGTATTGACTTGGATTTAATTGATACTATTTAAAGGGACACTCAAGCCAAAATTAAACTTTCATGATCCATATAGAGCATGCAACTTTAATCAAATTTAATCAAATTTCCATTTGATCCATCAAATTTACTTTGATTAAACAAATGTGCACAGTCTTTTTATCATTACACATTTTGAGTCACCAGCTACTACTGAGCATGTGCAAGAATTCACAGAATATACGTATACCCTGTTCCAAATTATTATGCAAATTCGATTTCAGTGTCACAAAGATTAAATATTTTATTTTTCAGTTTAACTCATGGATGGCATTGTGTCTCAGGGCTCTTTCGATCACTGAAAACAATCTTGGACACCTGTGATAATTAGATTTCCAGGTGAGCTCAATTAAAGGAAAAACTACTAAAGGAGGGTGTTCCACATTATTAAGCAGAGCACCATTTTCAAGCAATATTGGGAAGAAAAAGGATATCTCTGCTGCCGAAAAAGGTGAAATAGTTCAATGCCTTGGACGAGGTATGAAAACATTAGATATTTCCCGAAAACTTAAGAGTGACCATTGCACTATTAAGAGATTTGTGGCTGATTCAGAGCACAGACGGGTTTGTGCAGATAAAGGCACATTGAGGAAGATTTCTGCGAGATCCATGCATCGGATCAAGAGAGCAGCTGCTAAAATACCATTACATAGCAGCAAACAGATATTTGAAGCTGCTGGTGCCTCTGGAGTCCCACGGACATCAAGGTGTAGAGTCCTCCAGAGTCTTGCCACTGTCCACAAACCTTCCATTCAGCCACCACTAACCAATGCTCACAAGCAGAAATGGCTGCATTAGGCAGAAAAGTACATGAACACTAATTTTCAAACAGTCCAGTTCACTGATGAGTGCCGTGCAACCCTGGATGGTCCAGATGGATGGAGTAGTAGATGGTTGATGGACAGCCACCCTGTTCCAACAAGGCTGCAACACCAGCAAGGCAGTGGTGGAGTCATGTTTTGGGCTGGAATCATGGGAAGAGAGCTGGTCGGCTCCTTTAGGGTCCCCGAAGGTGTAAAGATGACCTCTGCAAAGTATGTGGAGTTCCTGACTGACCACTTCCTTCCCTGGTACAGAAGGAAGAACTATGCTTTCCATAATAAAATCATCTTCATGCATTACAATGCACCATCTTATGCTGCAAAGAATACCTCTGCATCAATGGCTGCTATGGGGATAAAAGGGGATAAAGTCATGGTGTGTCCTCCATCCTCCCCTAACCTCAATCCTATTGAGAACCTTTGGAGCATCCTCAAGCAAAAGATCTATGAGGGTGGGAGGCAGTTTACATCCAAACAGCAGCTCTGGGAGGCTATTCTGACATCTTGCAAACAAATTCAAGCAGAGACTGTCCAAAAACTCACAAGTTCAATGGAGGCAAGACTTGTGAAGCTGCTATCAAATAAGGGGTCCTATATTACAATGTAACGTGACCTGTTAAAAAGTTCTAAAAAGTTAAAATGTTGTTCAAAGTTTGATTTAAATCGCTTTTGATTTCAGTAAATATGCTGCAAACACAACAAATGACAAGTTTCAAATCTTTACAACCTAATGAGTGTTTTAAAATTTACTGTGCGGAATAATTTGGAACCGTGCATTGTAAGTTTTTTATTTTGAAAAAAAATACTGTTATCATTAGGAGGTTTGTTCAATAAAATTTGAATTGTACTCTTAATAGTTGATAACATGAGAATTATGCTGACTGTTGTTTACATCAATTATTTAGGTAAAGGAGAAAGATATCATTGGCATAATAATTTGGAACAGGGTGTATATGCATTTGTGATTGGCTGATGGCTGTCAAATGATACAGGAGGAGTGGAAATAGACATAAATGAAATTTGTAAGCAAAAAATCTACTACACATTTGAAGTTCAGATTAAGGGACTATGTATCAAAGGTCTTGCGGACCTGATCCGACAGTGCGGAGAATGCGGAATGCGGAATGCGGAGAGCAATACACTCTCCGTATTCAGCATTGCACCAGCAGCTCACAAGAGCTGCTGCATCGTCGCCCCCCTGCAGACTCAGGCCACCAGCAGGAGGGTGTCAATCAACCTGATCGTACTCGATCGGGTTTAATTGTGACGATTCCTGTCCATGCTCAGAGCAGGCGGACAGGGTTATGGAGCAGTAGTCTTTAGACCGCTGCTTCCTAACTGCTGTTTCTGGTGAGTCTGAAGACTCGCCATAAACACGGCCCACAAGTTCCATACAGAGCTTGATAAATGGGCCTCTATGTGTGATTGCATTGTCTTGTTATCATGCATTTGTTGATTATGCACATCTATTGTATTTACTGGTCCTTTAATGTCTGAGCATGACTAACAGACATCTGGGCAAGACGTTAAGACAAATCTTTTGCCATCAAGTTTTAGATCACCCTTCCTTTCTCTATTTAACCTTCCTAAACATCCCCTCATACGTTTCTATTGGCTACTGTTGTAGAATGTGTTTGTTTTCTTTTGTTATTTTGAATCTGTCTCTGTTTCCATAGCCTCCTTTTGTAATATTTTTTTAGAGAAACAAAATATTTTCTTTCATTTCAGTTTAGACAATAGGGTGGATTCACCAATGGTGTCTCTGGCCTCTAAATTCTTGCCATGTACTGTTATATTCTATTGAAAAATGATGAGGATAAATAAAACAATGCATTGACTTACATATGACCTCAAAAGACTAAAATGGTTGTCTGATTATCGCACTTGGGCTCAAATAGAGAGATAACTAATTAATGTTTAGTGTGCTGCTGCTCTCAGTGACTAGAACTAAGTAGACCCCAATTTTCAATGGATCTCAGTATCTAATTTTTTGTGACTACGGTTACCCCAAGAGATAACCAACAACGATTTTCTCTTGGTGGGCAGTGAAATACCTAAGAATAAAAACAAAACAGCACAGGAACATTTATTTTACAGAATAACAGTAATACAGATACAAAATAATTACCATTTAGTGCTTTGATATATCCCTATATCAAACAATAAGCATCCAGGAGTAAGCATTGCATTGAAATGAATTGTTCCTGCAAATCAGCATTTGACAGACGGTGTCTTCCCTGCCTCATCATAAAAAAGAAAGGAAAGGCAATCAAACTTCGTGCAGGATAAAGCTGCAAAACAGAGCACATAAATGTAAAATATACAATGGTAAAGCTTATAGTTTATGTTGTTATTTAACAAAAGGACCACAACAACTGCATATGCTGGAATTTACTTCTATTATCTAATTTGCTTCATTCTTTAGATATCCTTTGTGGAAGAAGTAGCAATGCACATGGGTGAGCCAATCACATAAGGAATCTATGTGTAGCCACCAATCAGCAGCTACTTAGCTTATTTAGCTATGTTTTCAACAATTCTATCAAGAGAATAAAGCAAATTAGATAATAGAAGTAAATTGGAAAGTTGTTTAAAATGGCATGCTCTTTCTAAATCACGAAAGAAAAAAAAATTGGGTTTCATATCCCTTTAAACCTGAAAACTGTAGTTTTTCCACTTTGCCCAGAGCAGCTGAGAAGAATTGATTTGGGATTTGCTGGTTAACATTTATCTGCTATTTCATCTCTTAGCATCACTAACAGATATCTGAGCTAGACGTCTGGGTATATCTTCTGCCATCAAGCTTTATATTGTCCTTCTTTTGCTAAACTTCCAAACATTCCCTCAGGGTTGTAGCATTTAAATGTCTATACTGACTTCTGTTGTAGCATGTTTTTGTTTTGTTTGTTTGTTTTTGCATCTATTTCTGTTTACATAGCCTCCTTTGAAGGGACATAAAAATCTGCATGTCAGAAATCCGATGGTACAAACAGTGTTTAAATGTGCAAGCTGTGTTTAAAGTCACAACCTTAGATAATCAAGCTGTGAACTGATTAAGCTTTAAATATCTATACTATAATTGCGTTTGTAATGTCCGTCGCCGTCAGCAGTTGCGCACGCAAACTCAATGGAATTGTTTTATTTAGATTAGGGATGGGCAGAAAAAGAGCTAAATGCCCTTTTAAGGGCAATGCCCAAACAAATGCCCTTTTCAGGGCAATGGGTAGTTTAGGTTTTTTAGTGTTAGGTTCTTTTATTTTGGGGGTGGGGGGTTTAATGTTAAGTGGGACTTTGTATATTTTTTGTAAAAAAGAGCTGATTATTTTGGGGCAATGCCCTGCAAAAAGCCCTTTTAAAGGCTACTGGTAGTTTAGTATTAGAGTGGGGTTTGTTTTTTTAGGGGGGGTCTTTTTTATTTTAATAGGGATTAGGTTTAATTTTGTTAAATTTGGTAATTTGATTTTTTTATTTTCTGTAATGTTAGCTTTTTTTATTTTTTGTAAACTTAGTTTTTTTTTTATTTTTTGTAACTTTAGAATGTATTAGTTTAGGTAATTTGGGTTTATTTAATGGGGTGTTAGGTTAGGGGTTGTTAGGTTAGGGGGTGTTAGGTTAGTGTACTGTACTTAGTTATTTAAATAGTTATTTACGTTGTGGGTTTTGCGGTTTAAAGGGTTAATAAGATAAATAGGTTTATTGCGATGTAGGGGTTTGCGGTTTAGGGGTTAATAGGGTAAATAGGTTTATTGCAATGTAGGGGTTTTGCAGTTTAGCGGTTTATAGGGTAAGTAGGTTTATAGCGATGTTGGAGTTTCATGGTTTAGGGGTTAATATAGGTTTATTGCGATGTGGGGGTTTGCGGTTTAGGGGTTAATAAGTTAAATAGGTTTATTGCGATGTAGGGGTTTTGCTGTTTAGGGGTTAATAGGGTAAATAGGATTATTGCGATGTGGGGTTTTGCGGTTTAGGGGTTAATATTGTAAATAGGTTTATTGCGATGTAGGCATTTTGCGGTTTAGGGGTTAATAGGGTAAATAGGTTTATTGCGATGTGGGGGGTTTGTGGTTTAGGGGTTAAGGATTCCATTGATGATGAATCACAGGAAGATAAGGATAGCTATCCAGTTGAGTTTTTAAATGAATTGGCCCCTTCTGGAATGCCAGTTCATAAACTCAATCTAAAAAAAAGGTAGTATTATTTTGCGTAATCTTAACACCAAAAGAGGACTTTGTAATGGCACCAGATTAGTTGTAAAAGCATTGCATGAAAATTTTATTATTGCACAAGTATTAACAGGTACAGTGAAGGGCAAAATGTTTTCATTCCCCGAATAGATTTAGCCCCACGCAATACTGAACTTCCTATTGTGTTAAGAAGAAGACAATTCCCAGTTAAATTAGCATTCACTATGACCATTAACAAAGCTCAGGGACAAACTTTAGAAAGAGTTGGCATCTATTTGTCAGAGCCAGTTTTTAGCCATAGACAGTGTTATATGTAGCTTTTTCAAGGGTAAAAAGCTCTGCTGATGTAAAAGTTAAGGTCATAGACGGACAAGAACAAGGGAAATTAACAACTGGAAGTGATGCCTGTTTTACTAAAAATGTTGTATATAAAGAAATATTCTTAAAGTAGATATAATTTAAAGAGAAGAACTTTTGTATTTATTTAGGACAGTAGTTTGTCCAATTAGAGTGTGGCTATATCTGTAGTTTATTATATAGAAAATATTTTTGATATATTTAATATAGTAGTCCAATAAAATTATAGTATTGCTACACCTGTAGCTTAAATTTTTATATAAAAGAAGAGTTACAAAATGCGTTTCTACATCTGTAGTTTAAAAAAATAATTAGACTGCCCTCTGGCAGGCTTATCGACTAGTTTAATATAAAGGTAAAAACAGGACTTACCCAATTAACCAATGTGAGCAGAGCACTTTGGTCCAATATAGGACTTTTTAGAAAGTTTTTGATGTCATATTTTATATAGTATAGATCACTAGCTCTATTCTCAGCAAGCTTTTTTGTGTACATCAGTTTTTTTGTCATGGGGTGACTTTTTCTCTGAAAAGCTGTAGAATAGTGAGGTAGCGCAAAAGAATTATAATCCAATTGTTTTGAAGAAAATGAAGACAATTTGATATTAGAAGTAAACTGGAAAGTTGTTTCAAATTGTCACTTCCATTTCAGTTTAGGCAAAGGGCTGGATTAATCAACTGCCTTTCTGGCCTCTAAAGTCTTACTAGTTACTATGGTATCCTGTAGAAAAATGGTGGAGTAAAAGGGGCAGTATACACCAATTTTCATATAACTGCATGTAATAGACACTACTATAAAGAAGAATATGCACAGATACTGATCTCAACATTCAGTATAAAACTTTTTAAAAACGTACTTAGAATCTGCCAATTTAGCTCTGTTAAATAGGTTGCTGGAACACCCACTGCAAGTGGGAAATAGCAGACACTCCTCCTTTCTTTGCATATGAAAAGACTCTTTACACAAACGGGAGCAAGCTGGAGTAGGTATACATCAGTATTCTCCTAAAACTTTGGGGCTTGGTTAGGAGTCTGAAAATCAGTGCAATGTTATTTAAAAAATAAGCAAAACTATACTTTAAAAAAAAAAATACTGTATGGGCTCTTTAAATGGATCCTCTTCAAAACATTTATGCAAAGAAAAATCTAGTGTATAATGTCCCTTTAAGTGAAAGAATTCATGGACTTGAACTGTATATAAACTGAAAAGTTTAGATAGGTTGCTAATTATCATTTATCTTGCTAGTATGCAGCCACCCTCAATAACAAGCACTGAGTAACCTTTTTACACCGTTTCCAAAATTGTATCCTATGGAACTCTGTTTCCAATTTGTTTGTGGCTAGGGTTACCACAAGAGATAACTGCCAAAAGGTTCCTATCTGCATAACTTTATGTGCAAGAATCCTAACTGCAGGGTGTGCAATTATATATTGATATGTATCAGGTTTATCGTTCTGGTGAGGATTTGTGTGCCTCTGCAAACAATTTGTGTATTTTTACTAAAAAGGGAACATTGAATTGCTCTGAGAAGGAGATATAATATGAATGGCTATTTGGTTCTTTGTTTTGTTTTTCCTTTTCCCCTTGTGATATTGTGTTAGTGCTAAAGAAAATGTCCTAGATTTGTTACTAGTCATTCTTTTCACTCTACAGTAGAGGCAAACCCTTCTCTTTAACTTCCTTCCAAGGTGCAAAATAAATATATTAATAAACCAATAATTGTTACTATCTAGAATTTGTTACTGCTTACATAGAAAGCACAATAAATGTTGCTAAAATGTTGTAAATCTTGTAATGCTGGTTCCAGAAAGGCTGGAAATAAAAATAGGTGTCTCAATAGTGAGGCAGACCTGGCTTATGATATTACTGTATCCCACTCTCTTGTATATCTGGTTTGATCAGGAAATGCAAAATCCCCATTAATCATCCTAACCTCCCCAGTGGATTAATCATGAAATGTTATGAAATCCATGACTGTGGTATTCCACTGAAATATCTCAGAGGATAAGAAATATAGAGACACTTCAAATGTAACATTGAAAAATGTGCATTTACAGTATATAATATAGCAAATTAATGGGGTGAAGGCTTGAAGTGGTTCAGGGTAGTATGAAAGTGAGTCTTAAAGGGGCAGTATACACCAATTTTCATTTAAAGAGACACTGAACCCACATTTTTTTCTTTCATGATTCAGATAGAGCATGCACTTTTAAGCAACTTTCTAATTTACTCCTATTATAATTTTTTCTTCGTTCACTTGCTATCTTTATTTGAAAACGAAGGCATCTAAGCTAAGGAGCCAGCACATTTTTGGTTCAGGACCATGGACAGCACTTGTTTATTGGTGCTGTCCAATCAGCAAGGACAACCCAGGTTGTTCACAAAAAAATGGGCTGGCATCTAAACTTACTTTCTTGCTTTTCAAATAAACATACCAAGAGAATGAAGAAGATTTGATAATAGGAGTAAATTAGAAAGTTGCTTAAAATTGCACGCTCTATCTGAATCACAAAAGAAAAAAATTGGGGTTCAGTGTCCCTTTAACTCCATGTAACAGACACTACTATAAAAAATAATATGCAAAGATACTGGTCTAAAATAACTTTTAAAAACGTATTTAGAAGCTCCCAATTTAACACTGTTAATGAGCCTGGAACACCCACTGAAAAGGTTTTTTTGTATGAAAAGACCCATTATACAAACAGAAATAGTCTGAAGTCTGTATACAATAGTATACATCTTAAACTTTGGGACTTTGTTAGGAGTCTGAAAATCAGCACAATGTGATTTAAAAAATAAGCAAATATATACATTTTTCTAAAAACACAACCAGATGGGCTATATAAATGGATCATCAACATTTATGCAAAGAAAAATCTAGTGTATAATGTCCCTTTAACATAAGTACCTTATCTGCTGAAGGCTAGATACAAAGCAGTTCAAATTTAATGCGAGCACTAATCCTCTGGCATTTAAATCTGTGGTATCTGCAATATCTTTTAATTTCTGACACTGCAAAAGGGAAATTAAGATATATTTTTTTAATTTCTTACATCTAAAAGATAGCATTTTATATAGTATTACATTATTATATAAACTGATGTTCCTGTACTAAAAAAATAAACATTTTAATTTGTGTGTTTGTGGGGTGTGTCAATGTCTACCAAAAGGGCTATGGGAGTCTTTTTTTATCCACCAATGAGCTTCTATCCCATAAGTGTGCATTTCCTTTTTCAAAATGAAATAAAAAGCTTTAATGTATAATTTGACTACTACCAGTTCTACTGAAAGCAATTCCATGTATAAACCAACATTCCTTAAAATAGTATTTTATTACAATAGTATTATTTTATGTACTGGTTATTACCATAAACAAAAATCCACTCTCGGATATTATTAACTTGTCAACTCTGTGCTTTATATAAAATAAAACACTTTTCCTTAGCCTCCACCAAAAAAACTGAAGGTAAATTTAGTGGCATACAGGGTCATATTGTATGAATATGTGTGCTCCTCATGTCACCTATTCTCTTTATGAAATGCAGTAAGAAAATACTATCAATCAAAATGAGACAAAAAATATGTTCTGGAAATAGGATCTACACCCAGTTTAATTAACATGAGATTTGTTAATGTGACAGCAAAAATAGGATGGTACAATACAAACTTGTGACATCAGCAAGTGTTTTACATGTAGTAGAAAAGGATATATTGAGTAACAGAGATGCATAGAGGAAGTGATAAATAACATTTTATATAATGATAGAAAGCATCATACATTTTTATAATATAGTATCAGTAAATTTATTTTGCTATTTATTTATTTTTGCAGGGGAAACTTGGTTTTTAACCTATATTTGAAACTCACAAAGGTTTAAATTATATGTATCAGTACAATAAATCTTCAAAGTAATAAAATGTACCATGAAAGAAATGAAACTGAATGAAACTGTGGTATGTGATTACAGAGGTCTAATGCTGATCACATGGTACAGTCTCCTGGTTTGACCGTTACTATGACAAGAATCTCATAAAAACAGTGTTAGCATCAAGTGACCATAGGATCCACAAATTTGCCAAAGGGAAAAATCATCATTAGTATTTGATTATTCTAAGAATGGTAAAACGATTTTTAAAAATAAAATAAACATAAAATAAATGTAACAATATGAATTAAATATATGACTCCCATGCTCAATGCTTCAACCTTCCATATCCCTATTTAAATAGGAGTTAATATCATTAATTGTATCCCTAAAATGTGTATTATTATTGTATTATAATTTGTAATATTACTGAAGAAACAGATATCTTGTGATGTCACATTTTGTAAGGCAGCTATTTGTATATATAATTAACCTATGCTTTGTAAATTATTTAGAGAAAAGGGGTAGGGGGGACATACCAAGGTGGTGGCTGCTGATGTCACATCTGCCTACAGGTGCTGTATCCTCCCAGATATGGCTCATTTCACTATAAATACAGAATACAAAGCAACGTCAGACACAGCATCCTGAGACAACTCACTCAGAAACAAGTAAGTGTCTGCTTTCCTGGGTTATACTTTTGCCAACGCCTTTTATTTTTTATCACTTACTTGAAATTATTATATGATTAATGCAAAATATCTTTCTTTTATTCTTTCTTTCTTTTTCTTTCTTTCTTTTTCTTTCTTTCTTTAAGATATTTTTTTATGTATCTGGTAAACACTATCCTGTAAGCTGGATATGAGATCTTAATAATAATGTCCCAGCATCTTGACTGCCACTAAAAGTCCCTGTTAAATGGATATATTAAAACACATCACAGGAATTAAACCTTCCTCCCACACACTGGAATGGTGTCAGCTGATTTTTTTGGAAATATAATAGTTTTTTGATGCTGGACCACAAACCCTGTTGAAGGTCATCTCCCTTTGGACCCAGTCTCCTAAAAATTATGTCATATTTGGATTTTCTTGTTTCTAAGAATACGTTTGACTTTAGTATTTCTTTATTTTAAGACTTGCCTTCCTTTGGGATTACTATATATTTTACTGTCAGGTGTGCTCATGACAGTGTAATAGAGTTGTGAATAAAAAGCCAGGGAGTCTCATTCTATTATGAAGAGTAAAAGCAGGAATGATTTAGCCCTCTGTGGCAAAAGGACTGTAGTGTTAGGACCAGTTGAATTGGGGCACCTTGTAAGTGGTGACTGGCTAAGCAAAATATGGCCATATTGTGTGACTAAGTTCCCAATATTAATTAAAAAGAATAGTTGTCTCTTGATGTATTTGCAGGCAATTTTTTGCAGCAGTTCAAAAAATATGTTGTGCTTTTGAAAATGGATGTGCGCTAATACCTTTTTGTTTGTGTAATTACTGGGTCATATTGGCAGCACTCCCAGATGTAGATTTAAACTTTTTGTAAGGTGTGCTAAAAAAACAAATTTTGTATATATATATATATATATATATATATATATATATATATATATATATATATATATATATATATATATATATATATATATATATATATATATATATATATATATATATATATATATATACACACACACACACATCTGTAATAGAGTTTTTGGATTTATTTGCTCTCCATAAAAGATCTCCCCACTTGATTTCGCTCTTTGTGGGTATGCTGCTATCATTGGCTGATTATATCCTTTTGGGGTTTATATTGTAGCGTACCTCCCTTTATGACGCTTTCAAAGTAACATCAGTTCAGAGGTTCCCTTCCTCTTTGCTTGAATATATACTCAGGGAAACATTCTTTGAGGATGGTGCAATCATTACACCATAGATTTTTTGAGAATGATTTCCCTGTGGTCTCAAGGGTAATTTTTCCTGAAAATAAAGAATCAAGCATAGTATGTTCCTAGGATTCCCATACAACTGATCTTCATAGGGCATGCTTCATGAGAGTCATACAGAGAACATTTTAAAGTGCCTTTAAGCATGGGTGTTTAGTCTCCACAATTAATTCCTGGGATATTCTAATGTCAAAATGATATGCTGTAATTTACTAGATCATGCACGTTTTGCATTAGAGACTCTAGATTATAAATCACAAGCTGGGCAGCACTTGAGCAGGACATAGCAGTTTCCATAAATTACTAATCATGCCACCTCTTACAAAATATTCTCTATCACAGGCAGGAATTGGTTAAATAGAATCTTATTTGTTGACTTTGGGTGTAGTTGGAAGAAACAATATGCCTCTGACTGTTTAACTATAGGTGAAAACTAAGCATTACCCTGTCTCTAAATCTGATGGGCGAATCTGACCAGTACCTCTGCAGGTAACTGAACCTCTGGGATAAATTCTAATATACACAATTATTGTCATGCTCATTTATTTTAGTGTGAATTTTAGGTGAGAAAATTAGTATTTCAGGGAATAATATTATGTGGAATTGTATCATTATGCTTTCCTTCATTCCTGTTTCTCTACAGTTTTAAGAACAGCTCAAATGCTAGAGAGGCACTGAACTTTACAAATTAATATTTAATATGTATAGTTTAGTGGAATTTTGAATTCAGTTCTTAATTTCCCAGAAAATGTTTAATTATGTATTGCTTAAAAAAACACTTTGCAATGTACTTTCATAATTTATTTGCCCTGTTTTCCTGTAATTTAACTCTAAAAATTGTAAAAAACAAAACAAAACAAAAACCGAAATGGATCCTGTAGGATTCTTTATTTTAGCCCTGCAAGATTCTAAGCAGTGACTGTCACCAGCTAACAATCACCAAAAACCAAAATATCCAAAAATGCAGCTCTTTTGCCCCTGTTAACGAGGACAAAGTTTCTGCCCTTATACTGTCCTCCCACCTCACTACCTGTCCCCTCGACCCCATCCCCTCACAGTTACTCCCCTCCCTCTCTTCTACCCTCACCCCCATACTCACACACATTTTCAACCTCTCCCTCAGCACTGGTATATTTCCCTCATCTCTAAAACATTCACTGGTCACACCTATACTCAAAAAACCTTCCCTCGATCCAACCTCCCCTTCCAACTACCGCCCTATTTCCCTACTCCCTCTTGCCTCAAAGCTCCTCGAAAAGCTAGTTTACGCATGTCTATCCAATTTCCTTACACTAAACTCTCTTCTTGACCCACTGCAATCTGGATTTTCGTTCCCATCACTCTACAGTGAAAGCAATTGTCAAGGTTACCAATGACCTACTTACAGCAAAAAGTAAATTTATGCTTACCTGATAAATTGATTTCTTCTACGATACGACGAGTCCACGGATTTCATCCTTACTTGTGGGATATTAACCTCCTGCTAACAGGAAGTGGCAAAGAGCACCACAGTAGAGCTGTATATATAGCTCCTCCCTTCCCTCCACCTCCAGTCATTTGACCGAAGTTAGGAAGAGAAAGGAAAAGCCAAAGGTGCAGAGGTGACTGAAGTTTATAAAAAATATAATATAATCTAAATCTGTCTGAAAAATGACAGGGAGGGCCGTGGACTTGTCGTATCGTAGAAGAAATCAATTTATCAGGTAAGCATAAATTTACTTTTCTTCTACAAGATACGACGAGTCCGCGGATTTCATCCTTACTTGTGGGATACAATACCAAAGCTACAGGACACGGATTAAATGGAAGGGACAAGACAGAGACCTAAACGGAAGGCACCACTGCTTGAAGAACCTTTCTTCCAAAACCAGCCTCAGAAGAAGCAAAAAAAAATTGGAAAATTTGGAAAAAGTGTGAAGGGACGACCAAGTCGCAGCCTTGAAACTCTGTTCAACAGAAGCATTGTTTTTAGCCCATGTCGAAGCCACAGCCCTAGTAGAATGAGCCATAATTCTTTCAGGAGGCTGCTGTCCAGCAGTCTCATATGCCAGGCGGATGATACTCTTCAGCCAAAAAGAAAGAGAGGTAGCCATAGCTTTCTGACCCCTACGCTTTCCAGAAAAAACAATGAATAATGAAGATGATTGACAGAAATCCTTAGTCGCCTGCAAGTAAAACTTCAAGGCACGGACCACGTCCAAGTTATGTAACAGACGCTCCTTCTTAGAAGAAGGATTAGGACATAAAGAAGGAAAAACAATTTCCTGATTAATATTCTTATTTGAAACAACCTTAGGAAGGAATCCAGGTTTGGTATGTAAAACCACCTTATTAGAATGAAAGATAAGATAAGGCGAGTCACATTGTAACGCTGAAAGCTCAGAAACTCTACGAGCAGAAGAAATAGCAACCAAAAACAAAACTTTCCAAGATAACAATTTAACATCTATAGAATGCATGGGTCCAAACGGAACCCCTTGAAGAACACTAAGAACTAAATTCAAACTCCAGGGTGGAGCAATTGGTCTAAAGACAGGCTTAATTCTGGTTAGAGCCTGACAAAAAGACTGAACATCTGGAACATCTGCCAAACGTTTGTGTAGCAAAATTGATAAAGCAGAAATCTGTCCCTTTAAGGAACTCGCTGATAACCCTTTCTCCAATCCTTCTTGGAGAAAAGACAGAATCCTGGGAATCCTAACTTTACTCCATGAGTAGCCCTTGGAATCACACCAAAAAAGATATTTATGCCATATCTTATGATAGATCTTGCTAGTGACAGGCTTACATGCCTGTATCAAAGTATTGATGACCGAATCGGAGAAACCCCGCTTAGATAAAATCAAGCGTTCAATCTCCAAGCAGTCAGCTGCAGAGAATTTAGATTTGGATGTTGTAAAGGACCTTGAATAAGAAGGTCCTGTCTCAATGGAAGTTTCCACGGTGGCAGAGAGGACATGTCCACCAGATCCGCATACCAAGTCCTGCGTGGCCAAGCAGGCGCGATCAGAATTACTGAAGCTCTCTCCTGTTTGATCCAAGCAATCACACGGGGAAGGAGAGGAAAAGGTGGAAACGCATAAGCTAGGATGAACGACCAGGGCACTGCCAAGGCATTTATCAGTTCGGCCTGAGGATCCCTCAACCTGGATCCGTATCTTGGAAGCTTGGCATTCTGTCGAGATGCCATCAGATCCAATTCCGGTCTGCCCCATCGGAGAATCAGTGAGGCAAATACCTCCGGATGGAGCTCCCACTCCCCCGGATGAAAGGCCTGTCGGCTTAAAAAATCTGCTTCCCAGTTGTCTACTCCTGGGATGCAGATTGCTGACAGATAACAAGAGTGGGCCTCCGCCCACCGAATTATCTTGGATACTTCTGTTATCGCTAAGGAACTCCTCATTCCCCCCTGATGATTGATATAAGCCACAGTCGTGATGTTGTCCGACTGGAATCTGATGAATTTGGCCGAAGCCAACTGAGGCCATGCCTGAAGCGCATTGAATATTGCTCTCAATTTCAGAATATTGATTGGAAGTAGAGACTCCACCTGAGTCCATACACCCTGAGCCTTCAGGGAATCCCAGACGGCACGCCAGCCCAGTAGGCTGGCATCCGTCGTCACTATCACCCACGAGGGTCTGTGGAAACACGTCCCCTGGGACAGATGATCCAGTGACAACCACCAAAGAAGAGAGTCTCTTGTCTCTTGATCCAGATTAATCGGAGGAGATAAATTTGCATAGTCCCCATTCCACTGTCCGAGCATGCACAGTTGCAGTGGTCTGAGATGAAAACGAGCAAACGGAATGATGTCCATTGCCGCCACCATCAATCCAATTACCTCCATACACTGAGCCACTGATGGCCGAGGATTGGACTGAAGGGCTCGGCATGTACTTAGAATTTTTGACTTTCTGACCTCCGTCAGAAATATTTTCATGTCTACAGAGTCTATCAGAGTTCCCAAGAAGGGAACCCTTGTCCGTGGAATTAGTGAACTCTTTTCTAGGTTCACCTTCCATCCGTGAGTTCTCAGAAAGGACAACACTGTGTCTGTATGAGATTTCGTCAGATGATAAGTTGACGCCTGAATCAAAATTTCATCCAGAAAAGGCGCCATTGCTATGCCCCGCAGCCTGAGAACCGCCAGAAGGGACCTTAGAACCTTCGTGAAGATCCTGGGTGCTGTGGCCAACCCGAAGGGAAGAGCCACGAACTGAAAATGTTTTTCCAGGAAGGCAAACCTTAGGAACTGATGATGATCCTTGTGGATAGGAATATGAAGGTATGCATCCATCAAGTCCACGATAGTCATATATTGACCCTCCTGGATCATTGGTAAAATTGTTCGGATGGTCTCCATCTTGAAGGATGGAACTCTGAGAAACTTGTTTAGACTCTTGAGGTCTAAAATAGGTCCCTCTTTTTTGGGAACCACGAAAAGATTTGAGTAAAATCCCTGTCCCTGTTCTAATCTTGGAATGGGACGAATCACTCCCATAGTAGAGAGGTCTTTTACACAATGTAAGAACGCCTCTCTTTTAATTTGGTCTACAGACAATTGTGAAAGAAGAAATCTCCCTCTTGGGAGAACACTTTTGATTTCTAGTTGATACCTGTGGGTCACGATTTCCAGTGCCCAGGGATCCTGAAAATCTCTTGCCCAAGCCTGGGCAAAGAAAGAAAGTCTGCCCTCTACTAGATCCGGTCCCGGATCGGGGGCTGCCTCTTCATGCTGTCTTGGTAGCAGCAGCCGGCTTCTTGGGTTGCTTACCCTTGTTCCAAGCCTGGTTGGGTCTCCAGACGGACTTGGCCTGAGCAAAATTCCCTTCCTGCTTTGTGGAGGAAGAGGAAGCAGAGGGTACTCCTTTAAAATTTCAAAAAGAACAAAAATGATTTTGTTTACCCCTCACCTTAACAGACTTATCCTGAGGTAGAGCGTGACCTTTACCTGTCTGATATGGGATACATTTTCTTGAAAACCTCCTAACCCAACCACGCCACCAACGATCACCACCACCGCTGCCCGATGTAATCGGTTACTCTGCACATCTATTTCTGCACTGCCCCACTCATTAGCAGAAAAGAGGCCAAGGAAAGCAGCAGCATACAGGGTACGACGCTGGTCCTTAAAGGGACATGAAACCCACATTTTTTCTTTCATGATTTAGAAAGAGAATGCATTTTTAAACATCTTTCTAATTTACTTCTATTATCTAATTTGTTTTATTCTCTTGATATTCTTTGCTGAAAAGCATATCTAGATATGCTCAGTAGCTGCTGATTGGTTGCTGCACATAGAAGTCTCATGTGATTGGCTCACCCATGTGCATTGCTTTTTCTTCAAATAAGGATATCTAAAAAATTAAGCAAAATAAATAATAGAAGTAAATTGTAATGTTGTTTAATTTTGTATGTTCTATCTGAATCATGAAAGAAAGATTTTGGGTTTAGTGGCCCTTTAAGGGCTTAACGACCAGCGTCGTACCCTGTTCGACGCTGGTCGTTAAGGGGTTAATAGTGCTATGTTGTGAATATCTCTCAAACTCTTTGTATCATAGATTTTCTTACCAATGAGGTAAAATATAAAAAAATGTTTAAGGGATATGCAACCCAAACATTTTCTTTTATGATTCAGATAGAGCATGACGTTTTAATCTAATTGACTTTTATTATCAAATTGTCTTCGTTCTCTTGGTATCTGTTGTTGAAAAACAGGGACATATGCTTAGGAGACGGCACACTTCTGGAGCACTGTATTGCAGCAGTTTTGCAAGAATATTATGTATTTGCAAGAGCACCAGATGGCAGCACTTTTATTTCCTTCCATGTAGTGCTCTAGATGTCTACCTAGGTATCTCTTCAACACAGAATATAATGGGAACAAAGCAAATTTGATAATAGAAGTCAATTTGAATATTCTTTTTAATAGTTTGTTCTCTCGCAATCACAAAAAAAAAATAATGTTTAGGTTTCATATATCTTTAAAACAAGAAGCCCCAATAGAAGAGTGTTTCTACAAGTACTCTGTCATCAGTTTCTGCTAGTTATTCTGCTGTTATTTACTTTTTCTTATTTCACCACCTTTCCACCATTTGCAAGGAATAGGTTTCCATACAAAAACTGGTTCTTTTAGTTTTTTAATTATGCCAAGAAAACAAGAGCCTTCATTTGTTCAGATTAAAGGGATATTCCAGCCAAAATTGAAAACCTCATGGGTGCCTTTTGGTATTGAAGAGAAGCAATTTTATAATATACCTGCATTAGCAAAAATGCTTCTAATAAAAGCTATAGCTGTTTCAAAAGTGTATTTAAGTATGCACCGTGCACCAGCATTTTAAACATAACACTTGCTCTGAGAGCCTAAGGTGCTTGTACCATCTGGTAATGACTCAATTTGTTCGTTGCTGACATAATACAAGCCCCACTGATGATCTGATCAGCTGCATTAATTAAAATGTGGGTGCAGTGACAATATCTAGCTATGCTTCACATGCACGTGCAGAGAAAAATGTTAACACTAAAACAGTGATAACTTTTACTAGAAGGATTTTTGCCAATACATTTATATTGCAAATATGTTTCTATTCAAAGATGTAATAAATCTATGTGCATTTATAGTTTGTCTGGAATGTCCCTTTAACCCCGTCTAAGGTTCATTCTTTGTACTCATTTCCACATCTACTGGAAGTCTATTATGTGTATCTGCTACAGTAAAAACTCTGCTATATAAAAAAAAAAATCTAAAACGACTTGGTTATAGTATTCCTAACTTTCTAACATCCCTAATGTTTTTTTCAATTCTAAAATCTCTTGAAATATTAGATTTCTATTCTATAACCCCATGTTCAATTTTGTGCTATTGCTATTGTTTTCCCTCTGTTTTATTTTCTAATCATGCACCTTTATAACAACAATATTGTATATAATTTATGTGCAGTTAGAGATAAGCTATCCCATACTTGCAATATTCCTGTAACCTGCTTTCTTCATAATGCCATGTGTCCCTGGGAAGTTGTTTCAAATTTTGGCAATTATGCTCTCCAGGGCTGCACAGTCTTTAGAAATGTCCTATTTTCTACATATTGCTACATTTTTTCCCATTGAAATATAAACTACTATTCAAAAATAGATGGTCATGAAAACTAAAAACATATCAATCTCTGGACAGCAAAATAACAGCACGTACTTTGCAAATGAATTCCTCAGTGTGGGACATAGGCAGGTTTACATGCACACTCCAATTTAACGTCTCTATATCACCATCTGCTGGTAACAAAATTAATTTCACAGAACTTTTCCGTAAAAAAAAAAGTCCTGAATGTTACATTTAGGTGAGCAACGCCCCCAGAGGACACAACCAGCCAATATATTGCAAACCCTTTTAAACGAGTATGAATTTTCTCATTAAAAAAAAATCTCTTCAGTGCCAATATTACATTTTTTAATTTAAGGGAACATTAAATAAATACTAAATTATTTTTTTAAGGCAAAAATATGCATCTGCAAGTAAAGTTTTATTGCTGATAAAAAAATACTTTTTTTTAATCCCTACAAAAGCAGCCAAATAATTAAATTAACCTCTCCTTAAGAGAATTTTGCTTGATATATGTCAGTATGAGATGATGTGATCTTCTTAGCGCTGCGGAACCTGTTGGCGCTCTACAAATACCTGATAATAAAATAATATTCTTCAGCCTACAGTTATTTACTCATATTGATATTTGTTTTCTATGTTTCTCCATGGGGTAAGAATAAGAGACTAAATTCAATAAAAAAGAGCATATTATTATTATTATTATTATTTTAAAGCAGAAGTTTGTATCACTATATTTGCATGGTTTTTATCACCATTAAAGGTATAGCAGCACTATCACAGCTAATTGAGTACTGATACCTGAGAAATTGTTAGCAAACTTTCATAGCAAGTGAAGAAGATGCAATAAATAAAAGTTACATTTGAATTAGTAAAATTAAAGTGATAACATATAAAACACTCTTCAAAGATAAAGAAAATAATATTTACTGAAAAACACTTTTTATATCCAAAAAGCACTTGTGTGTATTTTTTAATAATAATGTAATAACTTACCAAATTAAAGGATATACTTTTTATTGCAAATTATACTATTGTTCTGTTTTACATTATTTTTAAAAAGTAGTCTTTTTACTCTCTGTCTTTATAATAGGGGGGGGGGGGGGGGAGAGAGGAATCAAACAGCTCCCTCCCCACTACAACAGCCACTCTGACCCCGAGTGCAAGCATTTTATCTCCTGTAACTGCATTACATTTTGTTACAGAAAAATAAACTGACAAATTTGATTTTTTTGTAAATCTTCTGTAGCTGTGAGTGCTTATTTATCAGTGGCTTTCTATGGGAACACCACCCAACTTTATCAAGGGGACATTTGTATTTTGCTGTATTATTTCTTGTAGACCCCTGGCAATTAATACAATCCTGAAGACATGGATTCCTGTTGTGAAATAACTGTAGTTCTTATCACTGTTCTTTTTTTTTTTTTACAGATCATAATGTCTTATCCAATCAGTTCTCAGCCTCAAGGAGTCCAGGGGGTGTACACTAGCAGCTCCAGCCAATGGAATTCTGAAGTCATGGACTGCTGTGAAGATATGGGCATCTGTGAGTATCACAACTGGGGGCAATCTAAATTTTCAAGTGCTTTGTAAGGAGGGAGCATAATACTAACACTGCAACTATATATCCGTAGCTACAATATATAGCTATAAGCATGTGTATGTGTTGTTGTTTTTTTTTTAATCTTTGGCATCAGAGTGAGAATGCTGTGACATAAATTACAAGAGTACGCTCTCTGAGACTGTAATCTAGGGAATAACGTAAAAGCTGTTCACATTTATATTAAAACTGGCCAAAATATCGCCTAGATTACGAGTTCTGCGTTAGCCTCAAAAAGCAGCGTTAAGGGGTCCTAACGCTGCTTTTTAGCTAACGCTGGTATTATGAGTCAGGCAGGAAAGGGTCTACCGCTCACTTTTTTTCCGCCACTCAAGGCTACCGCAAATCCCCTTACGTCAATTGCGTATCCTATCTTTTCTATGGGATTTGCCTAATGCCGGTATTACGAGTCTTGGAAGAAGTGAGCGGTAGAGCCTCTACCGCCAAGACTCCAAACGCAAAAAAAAGTCAGTAGTTAAGAGTTTTATGGGCTAACGCCGGAACATGAAGCTCTTAACTACAGTGCTAAAAGTACACTAACACCCATAAACTACCTATGAACCCCTAAACCGAGGCCCCCCCACATCGCAAACCCTATAATAAAAATTTTTAACCCCTAATCTTCCGACCGGACATCGCCACCACCTACATTATCCCTATGAACCCCTAATCTGCTGTCCCTAACATCGCCGACACCTATATTATATTTATTACCCCCTAATCTGCCCCCCCCAACCTCGCCGCCACCTACCTACACTTATTAACCCCTAATCTGCCGACCGGACATCGCCGCCACTATAATAAATGTATTAAGCCCTAAACCGCAGCACTCCCGCCTCGCAAACACTACAATAAATTTTATTAACCCCTAATCTGCCCTCCCTAACATCGCCGCTACCTACCTACAATTATTAACCCCTAATCTCCCGCCCCCAACATCGCCGCTACTATAATAAAGTTATTAACCCCTAAACCTAAGTCTAACCCTAACACCCCCCTAAATTAAATATAATTTAAATAAAACAAACTAAAATTATTATCATTAAATAAATTAATCCTATTTAAAACTAAATACTTATCTATAAAATAAACCCTAATATAGCTACAATATAAATAATAATTACATTGTAGCTATTTTAGAGTTTATATTTATTTTACAGGCAACTTTGCATTTATTTTAACTTGGTACAATAGCTATTAAATAGTTAATAACTATTGAATAGCTACCTAGTTAAAATAATTACAATATTACCTGTAAAATAAATCCTATCCTAAGTTACAATTATACCTAACGCTACACTATCAATAAATTAATTAAATAAATTAACTACAATTATCTAAACTCAAATACAATTAAATAAACTAAACTATAGTACAAAAAAAAAAAACACACTAAATTCTATTGGCTCATCCAATCAGCCAATCGGATTGAACTTCAATCTGATTGGCTGATTAAATCAACCAATCAGATTTTTCCTACCTTAATTCCGATTGGCTGATAGAATCCTATCAGCCAATCGGAATTCGAGGGACGCCATCTTGGATGATGTCATTTAAAGGAACCTTCATTCATCGTTAGTCCGTCGGAAGAAGAGGATGGCTCCGCGTCAGCTGGATAGAAGATGGCTCCGCTCTGCTCCGCTCCGGAAAGGATGAAGATAGAAGATGCCGCCTGTATGAAGATATCTGACGGTCCGGATGTCCTCTTCTGCCCGGATAGGATGAAGACTTCTGCCGGTCCGGATGTCCTCTTCTGTTCCATCGGTGGCCGGCTGGCTGAACACGGCTCAAGGTAGGGTGATCTTCAGGGGGGTAGTGTTAGGTTTTTTTAAGGGGGGATCGGGTGGTTTTATAGTAGGGGTGTGTGGGTGGTGGGTTGTAATGTTGGGGGGGATTGTATTTTTTTTACAGGTAAAAGAGCTGATTACTTTGGGGCAATGCCCTGCAAAAAGCCCTTTTAAGGGCTGGTAAAAGAGCTGATTACTTTGTAATTTAGTATAGGGTAGGGAATTTTATTATTTTGGAGGGCTTTTTTATTTTATTAGGGGGCTTAGATTAGGTGTAATTAGATTAAAATTCTTGTAATATTTTTTTATTTTTGTAATTTAGTGTTTGTTTGTTTTTACTATAGTTTAGTTTATTTAATTGTATTTGAGTTTAGATAATTGTAGTTAATTTATGTAATTAATTTATTGATAGTGTAGTGTTAGGTATAATTGTAACTTAGGTTAGGATTTATTTTACAGGTAATATTGTAATTATTTTAACTAGGTAGCTATTCAATAGTTATTAACTATTTAATAGCTATTGTACCAAGTTAAAATAAATACAAAGTTGCCTGTAAAATAAATATAAACCCTAAAATAGCTACAATGTAATTATTATTTATATTGTAGCTATAATAGGGTTTATTTTATAGGCAAGTATTTAGTTTTAAATAGGATTAATTTATTTAATGATAGTAATTTTAGTTCGTTTTATTTAAATTATATTTAATTTAGGGGGTGTTAGGGTTAGGGTTAGACTTAGGTTTAGGGGTTAATAACTTTATTATAGTAGCGGCGACGTTGGAGGTGGGAGATTAGGGGTTAATAATTGTAGGTAGGTGGCGGCGATGTTAGGGAGGGCAGATTAGGGGTTAATAAAATTTATTATAGTGTTTGCGAGGCGGGAGTGCGGCGGTTTAGGGATTAATACATTTATTATAGTGGCGGCAATGTCCGGTCGGCAGATTAGGGGTTAATAAGTGTAGGTAGGTGGCGGCGACATTGGGGGAGGACAGATTAGGGGTTAATAAATATAATATAGGTGTCGGCAATGTTAGGGACAGCAGATTAGGGGTTCATAGCTATAATGTAGGTGGCGGCGGTGTCCGGAGCGGCAGATTAGGGGTTAATAATATAATGTAGGTGTCAGCGATAGCGGGGGCGGCAGATTAGGGGTTAAGAAGTGTAAGGTTAGGGGTGTTTAGACTCGGGGTTCATGTTAGGGTGTTAGGTGTAGACTTAGAAAGTGTTTCCCCATAGGAAACAATGGGGCTGCGTTAGGAGCTGGACGCTGCTTTTTTGCAGGTGTTAGGTTTTTTTTCAGCCAGCTGAGCCCCATTGTTTCCTATGGGGAAATCGTGCACAAGCACATTTTTCCAGTTACCGCTACCATAGGCAACGCTGGTATTGAGAGTTGAAGGGAAGCTAAATTTGGCTCAACGCTCCCTTTTCTGAGGCTAATGCAGCCATTCAGAAAACTCGTAATACCAGCGTTGGCTTAAGGGTGTGCTGGAAAAAAAAGGCTTGTTAGCACCGCGGGTCTTTACCGACAAAACTCGTAATCTAGGCGTATGTTTGCATGCAATTTATAATGCAGCATTATTAAAGAGAAAATGTACTCAAGCAAGCAGCTAATAAGAGTTAATTGTATTCAAAGATTGTACAAGAACACTATTTCCCAGCAACCACTGCAACGTTAATTCATCCTGCTGCTTCTTGTTTACATATTTTCTATAGTCAATACCTCAGTATTGATATATTTAGTGAAGGTAGTGATTTCAACAGACAAAATCAGATATTCCAAATTACAAAATAAAGGTAAAGGGTTTATTTTTAAACACTTTACTACAATACAGTAGGTAAAATGAGAAATTGGGAACATATACAATGTCTCTTTAATGCTCAATGGCTAAATAAAACAGCACCCAAAGCTGTAACAAAAGAGTCATTAGCATCCATAAACACTCAAATGTATGTTGATTTACCCCACTAAACCAAATTTGCCAAATTTCAAGTGTAACCAAAATTACTTCCATTTTCTATTTACATGCAAATACTATTAACAATTTAAATACAATGTGGATAAAGCATTTTTGATATGCTATATTTATTAATTCCTTTAAGTAAATTATTTGCTGCAGATATGATGCCTCTTGTACACACCCTATAGTAACAAGTAATACACACACATTCTTATTATATTCATGTGATTTATTTTATCTTTCTCAGGTCTCTGTGGAGCATTTGTCCCCTGTATCTTGGCATGTAAAGTGGCGACTGACTATGGGGAGTGTTGCTGTTTACCATTTGTAGGAGGAGCTATCCTTGCCATGCGAACAGGAATCAGAGAACGCTACCATATCCCGGTAATTGTGAACCTCCTCATCCCTTTAATAATTACTCCTGTGCTCTTCTCTATCTTTTGTTTTCTGTTTAATTTTCTTGCTTGTGCTGACAGTGGTGACTGGTGAAACTTTAAGTTTATGATATAGAAAACGTCGCCCCTTACAGACTCCTATTTTAAAACAACGTGCAAAAGCTAGAAAGTGATATTTATTCTCTCATAGAACATGCATTTTATATGATCAATTAATCAAGACTTTTTATGTGTTAAACACTTAAGTATTTTTAGTACTTCATTTTAATCTCTTGGTACAGGAATCAAAGCTCTTTGTAAACACAAGATAACAAACTAAATGAGAATGTCTTATCTGTATTCGATTTAAAGGGACAATGCAAAAAAATAAAAAATAAACCTATCCTCAATATTAAAGAGCATTGTTTTAACGTTGTTTTTTTATGCAAAGTAAAATCAATTTTTAACTATCAGCCTTTTCTTGGAAGTACCTATCAGCCAATGAGGATTAGTAGGGAGTACCTATCAACCAATGAGTATTAGTAGGAAGTACCTATCAGCCAATGAGTATTAGTAGGAAGTATCTATCAGTCAATGAGTATTAGTAGGAAGTACCTATCAGCCAATGATGATTAGTAGGGAGTACCTATCAACCAATGAGTATTAGTAGGAAGTACCTATCAGCCAATGAGTATTAGTAGGAAGTATCTATCAGTCAATGAGTATTAGTAGGAAGTACCTATCAACCAATGAGTATTACGTATCTATCAGCCAATGAGTAGTAGTAGGAAGTACCTATCAACCAACGAGTATTAGTAGGAAGTACCTATCAACCAATGAGTATTAGTAGGAAGTACCTATCGCTCAACAACCAGTAGAAGAAAGCAGAAAAAGTAATTGTGTTTGAATGCTATTTTTTATATAGGTGAAGAAAATGTTTGAGAACAGTGTTTCTTTAAATCAAACCCTAGATTATGGTTATGGTCCTCCATTAACCCCTAGATGCCTTTGGGACATTCCATGCCATCCTAAAAGCACTGGGCTTTAACGCCTTTCGGGCGGCATGGAACGGCCTAGCTTTTGCATTGTCCTGCTCCCCTCCTTGTAAAAATGGTGGTGGATCCGACTGGGGGATGTGCCTAGCAATGCAGAAAGTATCCCATGAGCCAATCAGCACCGTTATGAGTCGCATGTGGGACTAGGCGCTAGCGACACACTGGCAACATGATCTAATTGGTTGTGCATCCGGTGCATCACATACACATGGACCAATCAGATAATGCAATAACGGCACAGGGCAGATACGTTTTAGAGCGCTCTGTTCTAATCAGAGCCTCAGGCACCGCAACAGCCATTGGGAGCAAAACCATGCGTCCCACCCCCATTGGGAGCAAAACCATGGGTCCCACCCCCACAACGTGCTTTTAAAGGTTCTCGGACAATTCAGTCCGAGAACCTGCAAAAGCACATAGTAGAGTTGGGACCTATGGTTAGGTTCCCAGAGGTGGTTGTGGCACCAGAGGCTCTGATTATAACAGAGCTCTCTGGAGCTTATCTGCACTCGGCTGTTTTTGCATAATCTGATTGGTCCGTGTCTCAGTGAGGGACAGGATACACAACCAATCAGATAATGTTGCCAGTGTGTCGCTAGCGCCTTGTGATGATCGCAGTTATGATCATGTGACTTCCTTCTTTTTCACTTAAGTTTATGATGAATAACTAGGACGGTTGCCTACAACCTTAAAGGGTTTAAACAATTTAAATGAGGTTTTTATTATTATTATTTTATCTACAATTCTATGTTGCTTTTTTATGTTAGTTTTCATTTACTTTTTTGTATATGTTCCTCTTTCTGAGTAATCTCCATTTGTATTCTAGGGCACTATTTGTAACGATTGTGTGTGCCTCACATTCTGTGGCCCCTGCACGCTCTGCCAGATGGCCCGTGAGCTGAAAGTGCGGAACTGAAAAGGAATGAACACATTTGGGATATGCGTTTAATTGGGGGTCAGAAAATAATTTGTATAGGTCTTTATAAATATGTATTGTACATTTTCTATATTGATTGCAATCTGTTGTACAGAGTATGCTCCATCTTTATTATAAAGGAAGCTAATATTCAAGGATAACATAACGACGCTCTGTTACACTTGTTACTGAGTGTCATTGTCTTTGGGTAGCTTGTCCTTTTAGGCTATTTCTGATGATGTCATTAGTGCATTTCAAATAATTTTGTCATGGCTACTATGACATACATAATGAAGCATCATATCCTGTAATATGACATTACTTTTACATTTTTATTAGAAATGTGCGATTCATTTCGGATCGATTCGGAAATTTGGCCGAATTCGTAAAATTCGGGATTCTGACCGATTTGAATTTCCGAATTAAAATAGTGCCGAATCTACCGAATAAATCCGAATAAGTTCGGATTTGTTCAGATTTATTTGGTAAATTCGGATGGCCATGGATTACACTAGTATTGTACAGTATATTAGGTTATATCACTCTGCTAAGGGTTACACCTAATATACAGTGCATAATACTAGTCTAATCCCACCTAACACTTACCGAAATTCCGAATTTCCGAACCGAACCAAATCGAACCGAATCCAGCCGAATTTATTCGAATCCGAATTAATCCGAAACGAATCCGAACCGAATTGATTCAAATTTTTCCGAATTCGAATCAATCCGAACCGAAATTCGAAAAAATCTGAATCGATCCGAACCGAAACAAATTTTTATGCCATGCACATGTCTAATTTTTATGCCATAGCATTTCTCTGTAATATTGTATTCCATAGTATTTTACATTTGCTTGTGTTTAAATATTATATTTTATTCTAAAATAAAAAAAATCTAAATAAAATTTTGTATCTAGATGTTGTATATTCTATCTGAGATTATGGGCCGGATCATCTAAAGATCTCCACACTGGCAAGATTATCTCACAAGTCTCCCCAGTGCTTCACTGTCTTTCAAATAATTTTAGAAAAGCAAATTTTAGCTTGAACAGTGTTTATCTTGCTATGCTGGGTTCTGGATGTGGAATAACATTACTATTTAACCCCTTCACTACCTGGACTTGCTATCACTGCATTTAAATAGAAATAGAGCCTTGTTTTTTTTTTATTTACCTGTCAAAACTATCGCCTAGATTTAGAGTTCTGCGGCCAAAGGGGTGCGTTAGCTACGCATGCTTTTTTTCCCCCGCACCTTTTAAATACCACTGGTATTTAGAGTTCACAGAAGGGCTGCGTTAGGCTCCAAAAAGGGAGCGTACAGGCATATTTACCGCCACTGCAACTCTCAATACCAGCGGTGCTTACGGACGCGGCCAGCTTCAAAAACGTGCTCGTGCACGATTCCCCCATAGGAAACAATGGGGCTGTTTGAGCTGAAAAAAAACCTAACACCTGCAAAAAAGCAGCGTTCAGCTCCTAACGCAGCCCCATTGTTTCCTATGGGGAAACACTCCCTAAGTCTGCACCTAACACCCTAACATGAACCCCGAGTCTAAACACCCCTAACCTTACACTTATTAACCCCTAATCTGCTGCCCCCGCTATCGCTGACCCCTACATATTATTATTAACCCCTAATCTGCCGCTCCGTACACTGCCGCAACGTGCGTTATCCCTATGAACCCCTAATCTGCTGCCCCTAACCCCCGCCGACCCCTATATTATATTTATTAACCCCTAATCTGCCCCCCCCACGTTGCTGCTACCTACCTACAATTATTAACCCCTAATCTGCCGACCGGACCTCACCGCTACTCTAATAAATGTATTAACCCCTAAAGCTAAGTCTAACCCTAACACTAACACCCCCCTAAGTTAAATATAATTTTTATCTAACGAAATAAAATAAATCTTATTAAATAAATTATTCCTATTTAAAGCTAAATACTTACCTGTAAAATAAACCCTAATATAGCTACAATATAAATAATAATTATATTGTAGCTATTTTAGGATTAATATTTATTTTACAGGCAACTTTGTATTTATTTTAACCAGGTACAATAGCTATTAAATAGTTAATAAGTATTTAATAGCTACCTAATTAAAATAATTACAAAAGTACCTGTAAAATAAATCCTAACCTAAGTTACAATTAAACCTAACACTACACTATCAATAAATTAATTAATAAAATACCTACAATTATCTACAATTAAACCTAACACTACACTATCAATAAATAAATTAAATACAAATACCTACAAATAAATACAAATAAATACACTAACTAAAGTACAAAAAATAAAAAAAGAACTAAGTTACAAAAAATAAAAAAAGAACTAAGTTACACAAAATAAAAAAACATTTACAAACATTATAAAAATATTACAACAATTTTAAGCTAATTACACCTACTCTAAGCCCCCTAATAAAATAACAAAGCCCCCCAAAATAAAAAAATGCCCTACCCTATTCTAAAATAAAAATTGAAAAGCTCTTTTACGTTACCAGCCCTTAAAATGGCTTTTTGCGGGGCATGCCCCAAAGAATTCTGCTCTTTTGCCTGTAAAAAAAAACATACAATACCCCCCCCAACATTACAACCCACCACCCACATACCCCTAATCTAACCCAAACCCCCTTAAATAAACCTAACACTAAGCCCCTGAAGATCTTCCTACCTTATCTTCACCACGCCGGGTATCACCGATCCGTCCAGAAGAGGGTCCGAAGTCTTCCTCCTATCCGGGCAATGTCTTCATCCAAGCAGGGGCTGAAGAGGTCCTTTATCGGGCTGAAGTGTTAATCCAAGAGGGGGCTGAAGAGGTCCATCATCCGGCTGAAGTCTTCATCCAAGCGGGGGCTGAAGAGGTCCATCATCCGGCTGAAGTCTTCTATCAAGTGGCATCTTCAATCTTATTTCTTCCAGCTCCATCTTCATCCCGCCGAAGCGGAACATCCATCCTGGCCGAATATTTCCCGACGAATGACGGTTCCTTTAAGGGACGTCATCCAAGATGGCGTCCCTCGAATTCCGATTGGCTGATAGGATTCTATCAGCCAATCGGAATTAAGGTAGGAAAATTCTGATTGGCTGATTGAATCAGCCAATCAGATTCAAGTTCAATCCGATTGGCTGATTGGATCAGCCAATCAGATTGAGCTCGCATTCTATTGGCTGATCTGAACAGCCAATAGAATGCAAGCTCAATCTGATTGGCTGATTGGATCAGCCAATCGGATTGAACTTGAATCTGATTGGCTGATTCCATCAGCCAATCAGAATTTTCCTACCTTAGTTCCGATTGGCTGATAGAATCCTATCAGCCAATCGGAATTCGAGGGACGCCATCTTGGATGACGTCCCTTAAAGGAACCGTCATTCGTCGGGAAGTTGTCGGCCAGGATGGATGTTCCGCGTCGGTGGGATGAAGATGGACCCGGAAGAAAGAAGATTGAAGATGCCGCTTGATAGAAGACTTCAGCCGGATGATGGACCTCTTCAGCCCCCGCTTGGATGAAGACTTCAGCCGGATGATGGACCTCTTCAGCCCCCGCTTGGATGAAGACTTCAGCCCGATGATGGACCTCTTCAGCCCCCACTTGGATGAAGACATCGCCAGGGTAGGAGGAAGACTTCGGACCCTCTTCTGTACGGATCGGTGATACCCGGCGTGTTGAAGATAAGGTAGGAAGATCTTCAGGGGCTTAGTGTTAGGTTTATTTAAGGGGGGTTTGGGTTAGATTAGGGGTATGTGGGTGGTGGGTTGTAATGTTGGGGGGGGTATTGTATGGGTTTTTTTTACAGGCAAAAGAGCAGAATTCTTTGGGGCATGCCCCGCAAAAAGCCCTTTTAAGGGCTGGTAAGGTAAAAGAGCTTTTCAATTTTAATTTTAGAATAGGGTAGGGCATTTTTTTATTTTGGGGGGCTTTGTTATTTTATTAGGGGGCTTAGAGTAGGTGTAATTAGCTTAAAATTGTTGTAATATTTTTATAATGTTTGTAAATGTTTTTTTTATTTTTTGTAACTTAGTTCTTTTTTTATTTTTTGTACTTTAGTTAGTGTATTTATTTGTATTTATTTGTAGGAATTTGTATTTAATTTATTTATTGATAGTGTAGTGTTAGGTTTAATTGTAGATAATTGTAGGTATTTTATTTAATTAATTTATTGATAGTGTAGTGTTAGGTTTAATTGTAACTTAGGTTAGGATTTATTTTTACAGGTACTTTTGTAATTATTTTAACTAGGTAGCTATTAAATACTTATTAACTATTTAATAGCTATTGTACCTGGTTAAAATAAATACAAAGTTGCCTGTAAAATAAATATTAATCCTAAAATTGCTACAATATAATTATTATTTATATTGTAGCTATATTAGGGTTTATTTTACAGGTAAGTATTTAGCTTTAAATAGGAATAATTTATTTAATAAGATTTATTTTATTTAGTTAGATTAAAATTATATTTAAATTAGGGGGGTGTTAGGGTTAGGGTAAGACTTAGCTTTAGGGGTTAATACATTTATTAGAGTAGCGGTGAGGTCCGGTCAGCAGATTAGGGGTTAATAATTGTAGGTTAGGTAGCGGCGACGTTGGGGGGGGCAGATTAGGGGGTAATAAATATAATATAGGGGTCGGCGGTGTTAGGGCAGCAGATTAGGGGTGCATAGGGATAATGTAGGTTGCGGCGGTGTGCGGTCGGCAGATTAGGGGTTAAAAAAATTATTAGAGTGGCAGCGATGTGGGGGGGCCTCGGTTTAGGGGTACATAGGTAGTTTATGGGTGTTAGTGTACGTTAGAGCACAGTAGTTAAGAGCTTTATGAACCGGCGTTAGCCCAGAAAGCTCTTAACTCCTGGCTTTTCTCTGCGGCTGGAGTTTTGTCGTTAGATTTCTAATGCTCACTTCAGCCAAGACTCTAAATACCGGCGTTAGAAAGATCCCATTGAAAAGATAGGATACGCAAATGGCGTAGGAGGATCTGCGGTATGGAAAAGTCACGGCTGGAAAGTGAACATTAGACCCTTTCCTGACTGACTCTAAATACCAACGGGCGGCCAAAACCAGCGTTAGGACCCCCTAACGCTGGTTTTGACGGCTAACGCAGAACTCTAAATCTAGGAGTATATATTTATTTTTAAGTAGACAACCAAGTTATTGATCAAAGTCAATTTTGGTATATTTAATGCCACCATTTAACCGCCAGATGCAATATATACGTTATGCGGTACGATAGCCAAAGTACCGCAAGGCGTATATATACATCCGATTGGGTTAAGGGGTTAAAGGGACATAAAATCCCAAAAACTTTCTTTCACACTACAGATAGAACATTCACTTTTAAACAACTTTGTACTTCTATTATCAAATTTTGTTTTCTTGTTATCCTTTGTTGAAAAGCAGGAAGCAAGTTCAGGAGTGTGTATGTGTCTGCAGTACTATACGGCAGCAGTTCTGCAACAATGCTATACATTAGCAAGAGCATTAGATGGCAGCACTATTTCCTACCTACCTAGGTATCTAGAACAAACTAAATTTGATAATATAAGTACATTGAAAACATTTTAAAATTGCATTATCTATCTAAATCATGAAAGAAAAAATGTTGGTTTCATGTTCCTTTAGTGCCCAAAAAGAGCCCTCAAAGATTTTGTGTGATTTCTCTATATAACGGCAACAAGTTTTTGATCATTGGTCCCTATAACACAAGCACAGAGAGCGTGGCCTGTTTAGTTTTTGTGCTGCCCTAGGCACACTAAATTCTGCTGCCCCCCACACACACACATTCTAGGCCTTTTATAGCCATAATATTTTCAAAGTAAATGTTCATGTTCAAGTGCGCTTGTGTATATGGTGAGTGTGTGTGTTTATGGTGTGCGTGTGGTGACTGTGTGTAGTGCAGTGTGTGTGTGTGAGGTGCAGTGGAAATATTTTATTTGTGTGTGTAGTGAGACTCAAAAAGTGCTGCCCCCCACAAAATCTGTTGCCCTAGGCAAGTGTCTTCTTTGCCTAGGCCAAAATACGCCCCTGATAGAGAGGGTTGGCTCTACAATGTATAAAGGTGACTACTTTCCTCTACTTTGTAGATATTATATTTTTCCAAATGCAGACACACAGTGCTAAAATACTTACACAGTATACATACAAATACATAGGACATACACACATTACTCCCTTATACACAGTACTTGTGGACAGTGCTTTCTAGAGTTTTTAGAATATATAGCATAGGTGACATTTTATTTAGATGGGGGTTTGGGTAATTTGCACCTAATATGGTCAGTGGCACAGTTTATGTTTGAAAGGGGCAAAGTGCACCCTGCGTTGTAAAGATATTTTTCTAGTCCTCACAAACATTTTTGGAGCCCCCCCCAGACAAGGATGTATGCTACTGTCCCCTCATCAAAACTCGACCCTTAATCTTACTCTTAAATTCAGTTGGTTTAGTTTTACAAATTCAATAAAAAAAAATCTCTAAATCATAATCCCCCCCCCCCATTTTTCACACTTCTAGAGTAATTTGGCCACTTTTGGACCATTGAACTGTATTTTGAATGCTTATTCAGGTTTTTTTGGTTTTTATTTGTTAAAGAAATTATAATATTGGTTTGAAGAAAAGAACCCCTAACTGGGATGTGTATTCTTAAAACATTGAAAACACTATTATACAAGGCGATAAGCTTTGTTGTAAATAAGGATATAGCGGAGCATAAGCTGTATAAGCAGTATAAGCTGCAGTGTTAGATTAGATTAAGTGTTAATTCCAGTTCCAAATATGAACAATCTATCGGCTAGATTACGAGTCTTGCATTAACCTTAAAAAGCAGCGTTGAGTGGTCCCAGCGCTGCTTTTTAATGCCCGATGGTATTATGAGTCTTGCAGGTACAGGTTAAATTTTTTGACGCGACTCGAAAATACTGCAAATCCACTTACGCCAATTGCGTATTCTATTTTTTCAATGGGATTTGCCTAACGCCGGTATTACAAGTCTTCCTAAAAGTGAGCGGTACACACTCTCCTGTCAAGACTGATACCGCATTTGAAAGTCAGTAGTTAAGAGTTTTATGGGCTAATGCCGTAATATAAAACTCTTAACTAAAGTGCTAAAAAGTACACTAAAACCCAAAAACTACTTATTAACCCCTAAACCGAGCCCCCCCCCCACATTGCAAACACTTTGCAAACACTTAAATAAAAAATGTAACCCCTAATCTGCTGAACCGGACATCGCCGCTACTTTAATAAATGTATTAACCCCTAAACCGCCACACTCCTGCCTCGCAAACACTAGTTAAATATTATTAACCCCTAATCTGCCATCCCTAACATCGCCGACACCTACCTACATTTATTAACCCCTAATCTGCCGCCCCCAACATCGCCACTACTATATTAAATGTATTAACCCCTAAATCTAAGTCTAACCCTAACACCCCCCTAACTTAAATATTATTTAAATAAATCTAAATAAAATAACTACAATTAACTAAATTTTCCTATTTAAAACTAAATACCTATAAAATAAACCCTAAGCTAGCTACAATATAACTAAGAGTTACATTGTAGCTATCTCAGGGTTTATTTCTATTTTACAGGCAAGTTTGTATTTATTTTAACTAGGTACTATAGTTATTAAATAGTAATTAACTATTTAATAGCTACTTAGTTAAAATAAAGACAAATTTACCTGTAAAATAAAACCTAACCTAAGTTACAATTACACCTAACACTACACTATAATTAAATTAATTACCTAAATTAAATTATTTACAATTAAATAAAATTAACTAAAGTACAAAAAAACCACTAAATTACAGAAAATAATAAAATAATTACAAGTTTTTTAAACTAATTACACCTAATCTAATCCCCCTAATAAAATAAAAAAGCCCCCCAAAATAAAAAAAATCCCTACCCTATACTAAATTAAAAATAGCTCTTAAAAGGGCCTTTTGCGGGGCATTGCCCCAAAGTAATCAGCTCTTTTACCTGTAAAAATAAGTACAATACCCCCTTCCCCAACATTAAAACCCACCACCCACACACCCAACCCTACTCTAAAACCCCCCCAATCCCCCTTTAATAAAACCTAACACTAACCCCTTGAAGATCACCCTACCTAATTTTGGATTTTGTATCTTTTTAAAATGAAAGAAAAAAAGAACATTTGTTAATAATAAAATGATTTTAATGAATTTAGTATTTCATTTTATAATAAAATGCCATTAAACTATGTGTTCTTTTCTATGCAGACATAATATATATAAAAAAATGAATTAATTTCATAGCCATAGATAGTACATTACATACCATCCCATTGCTAGTTAAAGGGATATGAAACCCAATTTTTTCTATCATGATTCAGATAGAGCATGACATGTTAAGTGTCACGGATACCAGACAGCTAAGGCTACCCCCAACCCCCCTACAACCTCACCCCGGTTGTTTCTCAGTGGTTTTGGGCTCATCAGAGAAACCACCATCTCTGGAAGCTGTTTGTTTGCTTTGCTTTTGCTTGTTTTTGTGTTCAGAGAAGAGTTGGTTTATGACCAGGAAAACCCTCCTAGGCTGGCCGGGCTCCTGGAACTCCCGGTCGGCCGCCTCACAACGGACACCAGCCTAACCCCTCTCAGGCTGGCCAGGCTCCTGGAACTCCCGGTCAGCCACAGGACAGCAGCACACCCGCTAAATTTAACTCCGCTCTTTTGGGGAAGTGCCGCTGCTCCACCAGGATCACCCGATACCGCCACCCCTAAGTATTGGGATTATATGAGACTATGGGCTCCTATGGAGGTGTTGGGCTGTCTGGAGGGGCGGGAATGGTGGGAAAATTGTGGGTTTGTCCTTTTTGTTATCAAGATGAGATGTGTGTATAAAAGGAGTGTGTGTTCTCAATAAAATCAGTTCCTGTTAAACCTGAATGCTAGGCTGTCTAGTTATTTGGGTTTGCTCCAGCTAAAATCACTTTTCCTGGGCTACATAGCAGCCTGTTCCAGGCAGAGGAAGGACACTCTGACAGAGCTACCTAGTCTAGTAGCTGGAGTCTTCCACAGGGTGGGACCCTGAGTACTGGTGCTGTTGGGCATCAGGGGTGGCTACAGGCTGTAGTCACTTGCCAGCTACATAGCTGCAGTCGGCATGGAGGAAGCAGGACCCCTTTTGGCGGAGGTACCCAGTCAGGGTAGCTGGGGGTATCCGTCACATTGGCTGGCAGCGGTGGGATCTGCTTCTTTTACAAGGTTCCTGCTGACAGAGGAGACGTATCACAGTAGCCGGTAAATATGTAGGCAGAGTTCCTAGGGAGAGTACAAAAGATGCTGACTGGAACAAAGGATCCTTGTTCGGAACAGGACGTTCTGACATGGAGGAACCTTGCCCTCCGAGACCTTTGGTGGGAGGCTCTGCAACAGGAGCAGGAAAATGGAAAGACCCTCCCCACGAATGACATGAGATTCCGGGTACGGTGGACCGTGAGACTGCCTTTCCTGGGAGAACAGCCAAAGAAGGAATGGCTAGCTGTTCTACATAGACTGATCCAGCAAGAGATGTGGGTGGAGGACGGCTATCGAGCCCTCCAATGGCTCGCTATGCAAGTGCAGCCATGGCTGGAGGAAGGATCCCCCACAGAGGGTTTTTACTTTGGTGGCCCTGGATTGTTGTTTACAAAAAGGACAGAGGACCGACAGTTTGGGAGCGAGACAGACCAGGGTCTGGAGGATATCTCTGGGCTCCAAGAGGAACTGCTGGATCTCTTGGATGAGACCTGGCTGCTGGATGATCTGGATTTTATAATTGACCAGGAAGAGGCACTGGTCAAGGAATACAAGAGGCTGCTGTATCTCGCTAAGCAGCGTGCCAGGGGCATACAGATCTGGGGTGCAGCCCTCTGGGATTCATGGAGCTCGACTGTGGAGGAGTGGCAGCAAAGAGAAAGGGAACTAGGGTTGCTGGATCCTGATCAGCAGTCTGGCTCTGAGATTATAGACTTGGACAAGGGAGAGATGGATGTCGATAACTCTTCCCAGCAGCAGAATCCCTTCCTGGGAGAGGAGACAGTCAGTCTTTCTCCCCAGTGGCAGAGCCAGGAGCCGGGAGAGGAGACAGTCGGTCTCTCTCCCCAGCGGCAGAGCTATCCCCTGGGAGCGGAGGTAGTCGTCCTCCCTCCCCGTAAACAGAACCCCTTCCTGGGAGAGGAGACAGTCGGTCTCTCTCCCCAGCGGTAGAGCCAGGAGCCGGGAGAGGAGACAGTCAGTCTCTCTCCCCAGCGGCAGAGCCATCCCCTGGGAGCAGAGGTAGTTGTCCTCCCTCCCCGTAAGCCGAACCCCTTCCTGGGAGAGGAGACAGTCGGTCTCTCTCCCCAGCGGCAGAGCCAGGAGCCGGGAGAGGAGACAGTCGGTCTCTCTCCCCAGCGTCAGAGCCATCCCCTGGGAGTGGACGTAGTCGTCCACCTTCCCCTTACAGAGAAGCCCTTGCAGGGAGAGACGGGTATCGATATCTCTCCCCAGTGGCCAAACCCCTTCCTGGGAGAGGAGACAGTCGGTCTCCCTCCCCAGCGGCAGAGCCAGGAGCCGGGAGAGAAGACAGTCGGTCTCTCTCCCCAGCGACAGAGCCATCCCCTGGGAGCGGAGGTAGTCTTCCTCCCTCCCCGTAAACAGAACCCCTTCCCAGGAGAGGAGACAGTCGGTCTCTCTCCCCAGCGGCAGAGCCAGGAGCCGGGAGAGGAGACAGTTGGTCTCTCTCCCCAGCGGCAGAGCCATCCCCTGGGAGTGGAGGTAGTCATCCTCCCTCCCCTTACAGAGAAGCCCTTGCAAGGAGAGACGGGTATCGATATCTCTCCCCAGTGGCCGAATCCCTTTGTGGGAGAGGAGACAGTCGGTCTCTCTCCCCAGCGGCAGCACAGTTTCCCATGGAGTGGAGGTAGCAGACCTCCCTCCCCAGCAGTAGATCTCCTTCTCGGGAGAGGAGAAAGACAGTCTCTCCCCTCAGTAGCTTGGCAGGGTCTATACCCTTTTCTTGACCTGGAGTATATCTCACAGGGGGCAGGCCAGGGGGGTACCCGCTCATGCAGTTGGTGCCACAAGTTTGGGCACCCGAGTTTTGCCTGCCCCACCAAGGAGCAACTTCCACCAACAGTCTTGGGTGGGTATACCGCCGGGAAACCGGCACTGGCTTTGTTTGTGGGTGGGTCAGCCGGTTCTCAACAGAGTGTCACAGAGGGAGATAGTTTGGCCATGTTACTCAAGGACACTGGAACTTGTGGAACAGCAATTGTTTGGGAGCCGGCCTTAGCAAACTTGTTTGGGACTTTGCATTATCTGACTATCCCTGCGCCCAGGGCGCAGGGTATAAACACTAGCAGCATCCCCCCAGGATGCCCCAAGCTCAGGACAGATGGAATAACCTCTCCCAGCAACCGACAAGTGGAGGGCCACTGTCGGACAGCCCCAGGCCAACCCGTTAAGGGTCTAGCCGGGTCTGCCAAACTGGAGGGGGGGAGATGTCACGGATACCAGACAGCTAAGGCTACCCCCAACCCCCCCTACAACCTCACCCCTGTTGTTTCTCAGTGGTTTTGGGCTCATCAGAGAAACCACCATCTCTGGAAGCTGTTTGTTTGCTTTGTTTTTGCTTGTTTTTGTGTTCAGAGAAGAGTTGGTTTATGACCAGGAAAACCCTCCTAGGCTGGCCGGGCTCTTGGAACTCCCAGTCGGCCGCCTCACAACGGACACCCGCCTAACCCCTCTCAGGCTGGCCAGGCTCCTGGAACTCCCAGTCGGCCACAGGACAGCAGCACACCCACTAAATTTAACCCAGGTCGCTCCAGCAACCATGTGTCCCAGAGCTCCACTCTTTTGAGGATTAGTAGCCCATGGGGAGTACAAGGGGTGGGGGAATTGCCGGAGAGGAGCTCCTTTGGGAACCGGGGGTTTTGGACACCCCTATCCCCATAACTTCAACGGACTGTAACTCCGGTCCCCAGTAACGAATCATGCTGATTTTTGGACTGTATAATCTGGGGACCCCCTGGAAGTGCCGCTGCTCCACCAGGATCACCTGATACTGCCACCCCTAAGTATTGGGATTATGTGAGACTGTGGGCTCCTATGGAGGTGCCGGGCTGTCTGGAGGGGCGGGAATGGTGGGAAAATTGTGGGTTTGTCCTTTTTGTTATCAAGATGAGATGTGTGTATAAAAGGAGTGTGTGTTCTCAATAAAATCAGTTCCTGTTAAATCTGAATGCTAGGCTACCTAGTTATTTGGGTTTGCTCCAGCTAAAATCACTTTTCCTGGGCTACATAGCAGCCTGTTCCAGGCAGAGGAAGGACACTCTGACAAAGCTACCTAGTCTGGTAGCTGGAGTCTGCCACAGGGTGGGACCCTGAGTACTGGTGCTGTCGGGCATCAGGGGTGGCTACAGGCTGTAGTCACTTGCCAGCTACATAGCTGCAGTCAGCAGGGAGGAAGCAGGACCCCTTTTGGCGGAGCTACCCAGTCAGGGTAGCCGGGGGTATCCGTCACATTAAGCAACTTTCAAATTAACTCCTATTATCAAGCATAGGAACTGGACCATTTTTGGTTCAGCACCTTGCTGATTGGTGGCTAAATTAAAATCAAACAGTGGTAGTGCAGCATAGCAAATCAGACAGTGGTACTGTTGCATAGTAAATAAGACAGTGGTTGTGCTGCATAGAAAATCAGACAGTGGATGTGCTGCATAGAAAATCAGACAGTGGATGTGCTGCATAGCAAATCAAACAGTGGTTGTGCTGCAAAGCAAATTAGACAGTGGTTGTGCTGCATAGCAAATCAGACAGTGGTTGTGCTGGATAGAAAATAAGACAGTGGTTGTGCTGCATATAAATTAAGACAGTGGTTGTGCTGCATAGAAAATCAAACAGTGGTTGCGCTGCATAACAAATCATACAGTGGTTGCGCTGCATAACAAATCAGACAGTGGTTGTGCTGCATAACAAATCAGGCAAAGCCCCTGAAACTGCTCCGACACGCCCCCACAACTTTGAAGGTGCCATCTTAACTTATACAAATCCGTCAAAAATTATTTATAACCTCTCTTGTCAGCTAATCATATCCCTCCACTGCAAGAATAGCGGCCAATCAGCTCATGAGAAACATTTCACCGCTGGGAAGTTATGCTGCACCATACCATAAACATAATGTCAATCAAAGAGGAGGAGGAAGTGCATTAAAATATTCAATAGCTGATCTCTAACTGAACAACCTGTACTTTCTATCCTGATAACGGCTAAATAAAGGGCAATATAAACTACTACCTGCTCTGATTCATTTCTGGGCACTTTGATTTATCTGTGATAATATTCAGTTCGTGTTAACCAGTGTAATAAACAAAGATAAATACTTCTTCAAATCCAACTATATTTAACTCCTTGGATACCAAGAGTGTCCAAGTTCCTAGTAACAGTGGCTGCTAAACCACAAAAAAATAAATTATTTATTAGGAGTTGAATTAGCTTTAACGATAGAAGATACATTTACTAATAATTATGAATTAATTAAAAAAACTATCATTAGAGACCTCTCTTCGTGGTTATCTAAAAGGTTATCATGGTCGGGTAAAATAAATGTCCTTAAAAAGAATATATTTCCCAGATTGTTATATATTTTACAAACCCTACCAATCCCACTACCTAAAAATTATATACCCAGCATACAAAAGGCGTTCAGCGATTTTGTGTGGAATAGAAAATCACCAAGAATTAACGCCAATATTATGCAAACACCCAAAGTGTTAGGAGAATTGGGCATCCCTAATATATCCTTATATAGACAAGCAATCTTCCTACAGAGAATTGTTGACTGGCATATACATTATAACCATAAAAGGTGGGTGCAATTAGAACACTTAATGGTAGATACTGTACACCTGGGTAGATTGTGTTGGAGCTCAGAGAAATTGACACATAGATTAACAAACAGTCCTCCAATGACAATTGAGACGCTTGATGTATGGGAGCATATATTATCTAAATTTATGATGGTGTCGTCGAAACCATCTCCTCTTATGTCTCTCATAGAGAATGGCCAATTTACAATAGGACACACTGCCACAATAAATACAATAGATTCTACTATCCGAGATTTATCAATTCACATGTTGACCTCAGGGGAACAATAGGAGTCCATAGGTTTATTTCACAACATACACAATGCAATAACATGGTCAGGCCCCTAACAAACTTTGAATCCTTGTGTACGCACACTCCACCAATCACCCATACTTTATCAATGATTTATAAAATTTTAACTACAAAACCCCCGGGATATGTCCCGAACTACTTTGAAAGCTGGGAAACTGACTTGGGAGTAATTATTCTTCCCCAAACTTGCACAAATATATGCCAGAACATAATCAAAACGTCAATATCTCTGTCAATGGTCGAAATTAACTTAAAAATCCTACACCGATGGTATCTAACACCCAAGAAAATACATAGGTTATTTCATCATCGATCCGACCACTGCTGGAGATGCAACCATAAAGGCAGCGGCCTGGCTCATATGCTGTGGTGGTGCAACTCTATCCAAACATTTTGGAGACTAATTATAGCAGAAATAGAATCAATCCTAGAGATTCAATTTCCTCTGGACCCTTTGATTTGGCTGCTTTGTAAGACTCCCAGAATAAAACATAAACCTCACAAACGCTTATTTGATATACTGTCAAATAGTGTTAAGTTCTTAATAGTAAAGAATTGGAAAAGTAAAGTGGCGCCACCCCTGGACATGTGGTCCCATAGAGTTTCAGAATTCCTAGAGCTTGAGGAATACTATTATATTAAAAATAATAAGATGGATGTGTATGCGGAGATGTTAACCACCTGGGAAAATTATATTAAACATACAACCTATAACCTAGCAAATACATCACTATAACACTCTAGTGCAGCTCTGATCCCAGTGGATGGATGTGTCGAGAATTGAACTACACAATTGAGCAAATTCTTTTACTCTCTCTTTTTCCTCACTTTTCTTTCAACAGCTCTTTTCCTTCTATTCTTCCTTCTATTTTCTTTCTTACAATATTTTGTAAAAATATACTGACTTTGTTATTTCAAAGTCAGTCTCCTAACCATACTGTAATTCATTTTTGCTTTCTCTAATAAAGTTGTTTTTAAAAAAAAAAAATATATATATATTTTTAACGGTTTGCAGATTTATAATACCTGATTTAATTACCTTTTTTTGTCTCGTAAGACCTATTAGTTAGAACATCCTGTACTGTAATAACTGGAATCTAATATGGCAGTATATATAGCTTCCCTCCCTATTTTCTAATGCTTAGACTAGTAATACGCCGATGCTTACTTCTATTTCACTGGGGGTGATACCCAGGTAAAAGTTGTGAAGGTCCCCATTTCCCTGGACGCTTGACACACACACACATTGCGCTCTGCAGTCTGCACGGACGTGACGTCAGTGAGTCACTGATACAAACTTTACAGGTGCAGGTGCTAAATGTGTTATCCTAATATCCTAGGCAGTGAGACAGCCAACACTTTGTGGTTTGTGCGCTGTGCTGGGAAACTGTGACAAACAAAATATGCGCAGCACACTAAATGTTGCTGGCCTCTGGCTAAATTAAAAAAAATACCAGTGTTGGCTGTTGTATTTGCGAATTGCGCCCCCCTTGCTTGGGCGCATTAAGACGGCTGACTTGTCTGCCTTTATGCAAGCACCGGGCCTGCATTTTAGCCAGGTTTTCCTGGACACTTATGAGTTACACATGCTGCAGGGTGTGCAGAGGGGAACATGCAGTGTGCGTAACTGGACACCACAAAAATACTGATTCTGGACAGCACTATTCATGTTCCTCCCTGCACACCCTGCAGCATGTGTAACTCATAAGTGTCCAGGAAAACATGGCCGAGGTGGCAACCCTAAGTTCAGTCCCTGTGATTGATTTTGATTTTGCTCAGGTACAGAGAAATCAGGTTAAGCAGTGGAGTTAAGAAAACTAATCTATTAAGAATACCCCCCCACTGTCCCGATTTTCGCGGGGCAGTCCCGATTTTAGGGGTCTGTCCCCCTGTCCCAGATTGGAAGCCATCTGTCCCGATTTGCCCCATGCATTTAAAAAAAAATTATTATTTTTTTTTAAATTCTATTGGGCCCATACTCAGAAGCAGCTGGCTTTGCTCTCACAGGGTTAGATACCTGTTAGATTCCCTGTGGAAAAGTTATGGTGTATGGGTTAAGCAGGAGTAAGAAGGCTGTATACACTCTGACCATGGGTAATGGTGACCTCTCTAACCTAGCTCTGGTAGTAATGATGTCTAACCCCTGGTGATAATACTAGCATGCCTTCAGTTTTATACAATGAGCAGTGCTAATACCAGAGTAACGAACAGGGGCAGCCGCAGACTGCAAGCTAATGTGCTTGCCAACCCCAGGACCCCATACAATGAATTACAGATACCCATACATGATGTAGTGTGTGTGTGTGTCTATCTGTAGCCATAACTGTGTGTGTGTATCTGCATGTGTAAGTGTATGCTATGTAGTGTGTGTGTGTCTGCATGTATACATGTAAGCTATGTAGTGTGTGTATGTGTATCTGCATGTATAAGTGTATGCTATGTAGTGTGTGTGTGTCTGCATGTATAAGTGTATACTATGTAGTGTCTGTGTATCTGCATGTATAAGTGTATGCTGCATGTATAAGTGTATGCTATGTAATGTGTGTGTGTGTATCTGCATGTATAAGTGTATACTATGTAGTGTGTGTGTATCTGCATGTATAAGTGTATGCTATGTAGTGTGTGTGTGTCTGCATGTATAAATGTAAGCTATGTAGTGTGTGTATGTGTATCTGCATGTATAAGTGTATACTATGTAGTGTCTGTGTATCTCATGTATAAGGGTATGCTGCATGTATAAGTGTATGATATGTAATGTGTGTGTGTGTGTATCTGCATGTATAAGTGTATACTATGTAGTGTGTGTGTATCTGCATGTGTAAGTGTATGCTATGTAGTGTGCTACTGTGCATTTTTGCTGACTTTAAAGGCCAGAATCTGAACTATTAATGGGGAATGCAGAGAGCAGTTTTAAAGAATTTATTATTAAATGTCTATTTAAGATAAAAATATTTAGCAATGTCTTTGTAAAGGCTAATTAAATACATAGCTCACATAGCCATACCAGCGGTTTGAGCTTGTGTTTGATTTGCTGCCTAAGTGTATTAAAATATATGACTTTATTTAGAATTTTATTTATATTACTTTAATCTTATGATTTTTTAAGCACCGCCCACCACATTTAAAAAAAAATTTGCCGCGGGATGGGGTGTCCCTCTTTTGAATTTTTAAATGTTGGGAGGTATGATTAAGTAATCTATAATTAGACTAATTTCAATAACAGTTTGAAATGTTTGATTAAAAGGATTATGGGAGGAACATAACTGAAGTTTGGAATTCAAAATATTATAACAAACTACTGACTTTCCTGTCATTTAAAGCTTAAAGTGTATTTATTGCTTTTTACCATTGAATATTAGTGATATCGCGAACAGTTCGGCGGAGAAGTTCCCGGCGAACATAGCTTGTTCGCGTTCGCAGCGGCGGGCGAACATATGCAATGTTCGATCCGCCCCCTATTCGTCATCATTGAATAAACTTTGACCCTGTATCTTACAGTCAGCAGGCACATTCCAGCCAATCAGCAGCAGACCCTCCCTCTTAGACCCTTACACCTCATGGACAGCAGCCATTTTAGATTCATTCGGAAGCTGCATTGCTAGTGAGAGGAGGGACAGTGTAGCTGCTGCTAATTTAATAGGGAAATCGATAGCTAGGCTAGTGTATTCAGTGTCCACTACAGTCCTGAAGGACTCATCTGATCTCTGCTGTAAGGACAGCACCCCAAAAAGCCCTTTTTAGGGCTTCATCAGTCGTTTTTTTTTGTTTTTTTTTTCTTTGTAATCTAATAGCAGTTGCCTGCCTGCCACTGCCAGCCTGTGTGTCAGGCTCACAGCATATACCGTGCCTACTTGCTCAGTGCCTCCACTCATATCTGGTGTAACATTAGTGTAAATTTAAAAAAAAAAACTTTTACATCAGTCTGCTAGTGTAATCTAATTTCAGTAGCTAGGCCAGCCTGCCACTGCCAGCCTGTGTGTCAGGCTCACAGCATATACTGTGCCTACTTGCTCAGTGCCACCACTCATATCTGGTGTAACATTAGTGTAAATTTAAAAAAAAAAACTTTTAGATCAGTCTGCTAGTGTAATCTAATTTCAGTTGCCAGGCCAGCCTGCCACTGCCAGCCTGTATGTCAGGCTCACAGCATATACTGTGCCTACTTGCTCAGTGCCACCACCAATCATATCTGGTGTAACATTAGTGTAAATTAAAAAAAAAAAAACTTTTACATCAGTCTGCTAGTGTAATCTAATTTCAGTTGCCAGGCCAGCCTGCCACTGCCAGCCTGTGTGTCAGGCTCACAGCATATACTGTGCCTACTTGCTCAGTGCCACCACTCATATCTGGTGTAACATTAGTGTAAATTTAAAAAAAAAACTGTTACATCAGTCTGCTAGTGTAATCTAATTTCAGTTGCCAGGCCAGCCTGCCACTGCCAGCCTGTGTGTCAGGCTCACAGCATATACTGTGCCTACTTGCTCAGTGCCACCACCAGTCATATCTGGTGTAACATTAGTGTAAATTTAAAAAAAAAAAACTTTTACATCAGTCTGCTAGTGTAATCTAATTTCAGTTGCCAGGCCAGCCTGCCACTGCCAGCCTGTGTGTCAGGCTCACAGCATATACTGTGCCTACTTGCTCAGTGCCACCACTCATATCTGGTGTAACATTAGTGTAAATTTAAAAAAAAAACTGTTACATCAGTCTGCTAGTGTAATCTAATTTCAGTTGCCAGGCCAGCCTTCCACTGCCAGCCTGTGTGTCAGGCTCACAGCATATACAGTGCCTACTTGCTCAGTGCTACCACCAGTCATATCTGGTGTAACAGTAGTGTAAATTTTAAAAAAAAACTTTTACATCAGTCTGCTAATGTAATCTAATAGCAGTTGCCTGCCTGCCACTGCCACCCTGTGTGTCAGGCTCACAGCATATACTGTGCCTACTTGCTCAGTGCCACCACCAGTCATATCTGGTGTAACATTAGTGTAAATTAAAAAAAAAAAAAACTTTTACATCAGTCTGCTAGTATAATCTAATTTCAGTTGCCAGGCCAGCCTGCCACTGCCAGACTGTGTGTCAGGCTCACAGCATATACTGTGCCTACTTGCTCAGTGCCACCACCAGTCATATCTGGTGTAACAGTAGTGTAAATTTAAAAAAAAAAACTTTTTCATCAGTCTGCTAGTGTAATCTAATTTCCGTTGCCAGGCCAGCCTGACAATGCCAGCTTGTGTGTCCGGCTCACAGCATATACTGTGCCTACTTGCTCAGTGCCACCACTCATATCTGGCTGGTGTAACAGTAGTGTATATTTAAAAAAAAAACGTTTACATCAGTCTGCTAGTGTAATCTAATAGCAGTTGCCAGGCCAGCCTGCCACTGCCAGCCTGTGTGTCAGGCTCACAGCATACACTGTGCCTACTTGCTCAGTGCAACCACCAGTCATATCTGGTGTAACATTAGTGTAAATTTAAAAAAAAAACTTTTACATCAGTCTGCTAGTGTAATCTAATTTCAGTTGCCAGGCCAGCCTGCCACTGCCAGCCTGTGTGTCAGGCTCACAGCATACACTGTGCCTACTTGCTCAGTGCCACCACCAGTCATATCTGGTGTAACAGTAGTGTAAATTTAAAAAAAAAAACTTTTACATCAGTCTGCTAGTGTAATCTAATTTCAGTTTCCAGACCAGCCTGCCACTGCCAGCCTGTGTGTCAGGCTCACAGCATATACTGTGCCTACTTGCTCAGTGCCACCACCAGTCATATCTGGTGTAACAGTAGTGTAAATTAAAAAAAAAAACTTTTACATCAGTCTGCTAGTGTAATATAATTTCAGTTGCCAGCCTGCCACTGCCAGCCTGTGTGTCAGGCTCACAGCATATACTGTGCCTACTTGCTCAGTGCCACCACCAGTCATATCTGGTGTAACAGTAGTGTAAATTTAAAAAAAATAACTTTTACATCAGTCTGCTAGTGTAATCTAATTTCAGTTGCCAGGCCAGCCTGCCAATGCCAGCTTGTGTGTCAGGCTCACAGCATATACTGTGCCTACTTGTTCAGTGCCACCAGTCATATCTGGTGTAACATTAGTGTATATTTTAAAAAAAAACTTTTACATCAGTCTGCTAGTGTAATCTAATTTTAGTTGCCAGACCAACCTGCCACTGCCAGCCTGTGTGTCAGACTCACAGCATATACTGTGCCTACTTGCTCAGTGCCACCACCAGTCATATCTGTTGTAACAGTAGTGTAAATTTAAAAAAAACAAAAACTTTTACATCAGTCTGCTAGTGTAATCTAATTTCAGTTGCCAGGCCAGCCTGCCACTGCCAGCCTGTGTGTGAGGCTCACAGCCTATACTGTGCCACCACTCATATCTGGCTGGTGTAACAGTAGTGTAAATTAAAAAAACAACAACTTTTACATCAGTCTGCTAGTGTAATCTAATAGCGGTTGCCTGCCTGCCACTGCCAGCCTGTGTGTCAGGCTCACAGCATATACTGTGCCTACTTGCTCAGTGCCACCACCAGTCATATCTGGTGTAACAGTAGTGTAAATTTAAAAAAAAAAACTTTTACATCAGTCTGCTAGTGTAATCTAATTTCAGTTGCCAGGCCAGCCTGCCAATGCCAGCTTGTGTGTCAGGCTCACAGCATATACTGTGCCTACTTGCTCAGTGCCACCACCAGTCATATCTGGTGTAACAGTAGTGTAAATTAAAAAAAAAAACTTTTACATCAGTCTGCTAGTGTAATATAATTTCAGTTGCCAGCCTGCCACTGCCAGCCTGTGTGTCAGGCTCACAGCATATACTGTGCCTACTTGCTCAGTGCCACCACCAGTCATATCTGGTGTAACAGTAGTGTAAATTTTAAAAAAATAACTTTTACATCAGTCTGCTAGTGTAATCTAATTTCAGTTGCCAGGCCAGCCTGCCAATGCCAGCTTGTGTGTCAGGCTCACAGCATATACTGTGCCTACTTGTTCAGTGCCACCAGTCATATCTGGTGTAACATTAGTGTATATTTTTAAAAAAAACTTTTACATCAGTCTGCTAGTGTAATCTAATTTTAGTTGCCAGACCAACCTGCCACTGCCAGCCTGTGTGTCAGACTCACAGCATATACTGTGCCTACTTGCTCAGTGCCACCACCAGTCATATCTGTTGTAACAGTAGTGTAAATTTAAAAAAAACAAAAACTTTTACATCAGTCTGCTAGTGTAATCTAATTTCAGTTGCCAGGCCAGCCTGCCACTGCCAGCCTGTGTGTGAGGCTCACAGCCTATACTGTGCCACCACCAGTCATATCTGGTGTAACAGTAGTGTAAATTAAAAAAAAAAACTTTTACATCAGTCTGCTAGTGTAATATAATTTCAGTTGCCAGGCCAGCCTGCCACTGCCAGCCTGTGTGTCAGGCTCACAGCATATACTGTGCCTACTTGCTCAGTGCCACCAGTCATATCTGGTGTAACATTAGTGTATATTTTAAAAAAAAAACTTTTACATCAGTCTGCTAGTGTAATCTAATTTTAGTTGCCAGACCAACCTGCCACTGCCAGCCTGTGTGTCAGACTCACAGCATATACTGTGCCTACTTGCTCAGTGCCACCACCAGTCATATCTGTTGTAACAGTAGTGTAAATTTAAAAAAAAAAAAAACTTTTACATCAGTCTGCTAGTGTAATCTAATTTCAGTTGCCAGGCCAGCCTGCCACTGCCAGCCTGTGTGTGAGGCTCACAGCCTATACTGTGCCACCACTCATATCTGGCTGGTGTAACAGTAGTGTAAATTAAAAAAACAACAACTTTTACATCAGTCTGCTAGTGTAATCTAATAGCGGTTGCCTGCCTGCCACTGCCAGCCTGTGTGTCAGGCTCACAGCATATACTGTGCCTACTTGCTCAGTGCCACCACCAGTCATATCTGGTGTAACAGTAGTGTAAATTTTAAAAAAAAAACTTTTACATCAGTCTGCTAGTGTAATCTAATTTCAGTTGCCAGGCCAGCCTGCCAATGCCAGCTTGTGTGTCAGGCTCACAGCATATTCTGTGCCTACTTGCTCAGTGCCACCACCAGTCATATCTGGTGTAACAGTAGTGTAAATTAAAAAAAAAACTTTTACATCAGTCTGCTAGTGTAATATAATTTCAGTTGCCAGCCTGCCACTGCCAGCCTGTGTGTCAGGCTCACAGCATATACTGTGCCTACTTGCTCAGTGCCACCACCAGTCATATCTGGTGTAACAGTAGTGTAAATTTAAAAAAAATAACTTTTACATCAGTCTGCTAGTGTAATCTAATTTCAGTTGCCAGGCCAGCCTGCCAATGCCAGCTTGTGTGTCAGGCTCACAGCATATACTGTGCCTACTTGTTCAGTGCCACCAGTCATATCTGGTGTAACATTAGTGTATATTTTAAAAAAAAACTTTTACATCAGTCTGCTAGTGTAATCTAATTTTAGTTGCCAGACCAACCTGCCACTGCCAGCCTGTGTGTCAGACTCACAGCATATACTGTGCCTACTTGCTCAGTGCCACCACCAGTCATATCTGTTGTAACAGTAGTGTAAATTTAAAAAAAACAAAAACTTTTACATCAGTCTGCTAGTGTAATCTAATTTCAGTTGCCAGGCCAGCCTGCCACTGCCAGCCTGTGTGTGAGGCTCACAGCCTATACTGTGCCACCACCAGTCATATCTGGTGTAACAGTAGTGTAAATTAAAAAAAAAAACTTTTACATCAGTCTGCTAGTGTAATATAATTTCAGTTGCCAGGCCAGCCTGCCACTGCCAGCCTGTGTGTCAGGCTCACAGCATATACTGTGCCTACTTGCTCAGTGCCACCACCAGTCATATCTGGTGTAACAGTAGTGTAAATTTAAAAAAAAAAAACTTTTACATCAGTCTGCTAGTGTAATCTAATTTCAGTTGCCAGGCCAGCCTGCCACTGCCAGCCTGTGTGTGAGGCTCACAGCCTATACTGTGCCACCACTCATATCTGGCTGGTGTAACAGTAGTGTAAATTAAAAAAACAACAACTTTTACATCAGTCTGCTAGTGTAATCTAATAGCGGTTGCCTGCCTGCCACTGCCAGCCTGTGTGTCAGGCTCACAGCATATACTGTGCCTACTTGCTCAGTGCCACCACCAGTCATATCTGGTGTAACATTAGTGTAAATTTAAAAAAAAAAAACTTTTACATCAGTCTGCTAGTGTAATCTAATTTCAGTTGCCAGGCCAGCCTGCCACTGCCAGCCTGTGTGTCAGGCTCACAGCATATACTGTGCCTACTTGCTCAGTGCCACCACCAGTCATATCTTGGGTAACAGTAGTGTAAATTTTTAAAAAAAAAACGTTTACATCAGTCTGCTAGTGTAATCTAATGGCAGTTGCCTGCCTGCCACTGCCAGCCTGTGTGTCAGGCTCACAGCATATACTGTGCCTACTTGCTCAGTGCCTCCACCAGTCATATCTGGTGTAACATTAGTGTAAATTAAAAAAAAAAAAACTTTTACATCAGTCTGCTAGTGTAATCTAATTTCAGTTGCCAGGCCAGCCTGCCACTGTCAGCCTGTGTGTCAGGCTCACAGCATATACTGTGCCTACTTGCTCAGTGCCACCACTCATATCTGGTGTAACATTAGTGTAAATTTTTTTAAAAAAAACTGTTACATCAGTCTGCTAGTGTAATCTAATGGCAGTTGCCTGCCGCCTGCCATGCCAGCCTGTGTGTCAGGCTCACAGCATATACTGTGCCTACTTGCTCAGTGCCTCCACCAGTCATATCTGGTGTAACATTAGTGTAAATTTTTAAAAAAAACTTTTACATCAGTCTGCTAGTGTAATCTAATTTCAGTTGCCAGGCCAGCCTGCCACTGCCAGCCTGTGTGTCAGGCTCACAGCATATACTGTGCCTACTTGCTCAGTGCCACCAGTCATGTCTGGTGTAACAGTAGTGTAAATTAAAAAAAAAAAAACTTTTACATCAGTCTGCTAGTGTAATCTAATTTCAGTTGCCAGGCCAGCCTTCCACTGCCAGCCTGTGTGTCAGGTTCACAGCATATACTGTGCCTTCTTGCTCAGTGCCACCACTCATATCTGGTTTAACAGTAGTGTAAATTTAAAAAAAAATTTTTACATCAGTTTGCTAGTGTAATCTAATAGCAGTTGCCCACCTGCCACTGCCAGCCTGTGTGTCAGGCTCACAGCATATACTGTGCCTACTTGCTCAGAGCCACCACTCATATCTGGTGTAACATTAGTGTAAATGTAAAAAAAAAAAACTTTTACATCAGTCTGCTAGTGTAATCTAATTTCAGTTGCCAGGCCAGCCTGCCACTGCCAGCCTGTGTGTCAGGCTCACAGCATATACTGTGCCTACTTGCTCAGTGCCATCACTCATATCTGGCTGGTGTAACAGTAGGGTAAATTTTAAAAAAAAAACTTTTTCATCAGTCTGCTAGTGTAATCTAATTTTAGTTGCTAGGCCAGCCTGCCTGCCAGCCTGTGTGTCAGGCTCACAGCATATACTGTGTCAGGCTCACATCATATACTGTGCCTACTTGCTCAGTGCCTCCACCAGTCATATCTGGTGTAACATTAGTGTAAATTTAAAAAAAAAACTTTTACAACAGTAGTGTAAATTTAATTTACATCAGTTTGCTAGTCTAATCTAATAGCAGTTGCCCACCTGCCACTGCCAGCCTGTGTGTCAGGCTCACAGCATATACTGTGCCTACTTGCTCAGAGCCACCACTCATATCTGGTGTAACATTAGTGTAAATGTAAAAAAAAAAAACTTAAACATCAGTCTGCTAGTGTAATCTAATTTCAGTTGCCAGGCCAGCCTGCCACTGCCAGCCTGTGTGTCAGGCTCACAGCATATACTGTGCCTACTTGCTCAGTGCCATCACTCATATCTGGCTGGTGTAACAGTAGTGTAAATTTTTAAAAAAAAACTTTTTCATCAGTCTGCTAGTGTAATCTAATTTTAGTTGCTAGGCCAGCCTGCCTGCCAGCCTGTGTGTCAGGCTCACAGCATATACTGTGCCTACTTGCTCAGTGCCACCACCAGTCATATCTGGTGTAACAGTAGTGTAAATTTAAAAAAAACAACTTTTATATCAGTCTGCTAGTGTAATCAAATTTCAGTTGCCAGGCCAGCCTGCCACTGCCAGCCTGTGTGTCAGTCTCACAGCAAATACTGTGCCTTCTTTCTCAGTGCCACCACCAGTCATATCTGGTGTAACAGTAGTGTAATTTAAGAAAAAAAAAAACTTTTATATCAGTCTGCTAGTGTAATCTAATTGCAGTTGCCAGGCCAGCCTGCCACTGCCAACGTGTGTGTCAGGCTCACAGCGTATACTGTGCCCACTTGCCCAGTGCCACCACTCATATTATCTTGTTTAATAGTAGTGTAAGTGTACATTTAAAAATAAAAAAACTATTTTGACTGTGAAACATCAGTCTGCTTTTTTGTGTCAGACTCACATCGTATACTGTGCCCACTGGTCTAGTGCCACCACTCATATTATCTTGTTTTATAGTAGTGTAAGTGTACATTTTAAAAATAAAAAAAACTATTTTGACTCTGAAACATCAGTCTGCTTTTTTGTGTCAGGCTGACAGCGTATACTGTGCCCACTTGCCCAGTGCCACCACTCATATCATCTTGTTTAATAGTAGTGTAAGTGTACATTTTAAAAATAAAAAAAATATTTTGACTGTGAAACATGTCTGCTTTTTTGTGTCAGGCTCACAGTGTATACTGTGCCCACTTGTCCAGTGCCACCACTCACATTATCTTGTTTAATAGTAGTGTAAGTGTACATTTTAAAAATAAAAAATCTATTTTGACTGTGAAACATAAGTCTGCTTTTTTTGTGTCAGGCTCACAGTGTTTACTGTGCCCACTTGTCCAGTGCCACCACTCATATTATCTTGTTTAATAGTAGTGTAAGTGTACATTTTAAAAATAAAAAAACTATTTTGACTGTGAAACATCAGTCTGCTTTTTTGTGACAGGCTCACAACAGCGTATACTGTGCCCACTTGCCCAGTGCCACCACTCATATTATCTTGTTTAATAGTAGTGTCAGTGTACATTTAAAAAAAAATAAAAAAAATTTGACTGTGAAACATCAGTCTGTTTTTTTGTGTCAGGCTCACAGCATATACTGTGCCCACTCACAGTAGCTTGCACGCATAGTAGCACTAATTGAAAAAAAAATGACAGGCAGAGGCAGGCCAACCCGCAGGGGCCGTCGTGGTCATGGTGCTGTGATTCCCTTTGCCATAGAATAATGCCCAGTGTTAGGCCACGTACCATGAACACGAAAAGTTCTGATGAAATAGTTGACTTTATTTCATCTTTATAACACAGGACACCCAATCTTCTACAGCTTCCGCTCGTAACCTTGACACACCATCCTCCTCCTCTAGCTTAGCTTCGGGCACCTCTCAACTTACCACTCGCCGCCTGCCGCCACCACCGACACTAGCACCACAGCCGCCTCACTTGATCTGTCAGAGGAGTTATGTACACCTCAGTGTGAAGAAATGAGTGATGCGCAACCATCATTGACAGAGGATGTAGATAACTGTGATATGTCTCAGTCAGGCAGCATTACAGACATGGACGATGCACGGTGTGATGATGATGATAATGTTGTACCCGCCGTTGCTTCCGTTGTTGAGTTGTCAGATACAAGTGAAGGGGTTGATGATGACGATGCGTCCGTGGATGTCACGTGGGCGCCCGGTAGAAGAGAAGAAGAACAGGTGGAAAGTTCAGATGGGGAGACAGAGAGGAGCAGGAGGAGGAGACGAGTTGGAAGCAGGGGGAGGTCGTCGCAAGGAGCTAGTGGCACAGTCAGACAGCATGCATCGGCACCTGGGGTCAGCCAGACAGCACGCCAATCAACGCATGCTGTTGCCACCACCAAAATGCCGTCATCGAAGAGCTCAGCAGTGTGGCATTTTTTTATGTGTCTGCCTCTGACAACAGCAATGCCATTTGCAACCTGTGCCAAAAGAAACTGAGTCATGGGAAGTCCAACACCCACCTAGGTACAACTGCTTTGCGAAGGCACATGATTTCACATCACAAACGCCTATGGGATGAACACATGAGGACAAGCAGCACACAAACTCAAAGCCACCATCCTCCTCCTGGTCCAGCATCTTCAGCCACATCAACCACTGCTGTGCTCCTTGCCCCCTCTCAACCATCCACCAATCCGTCTCTCTTCTGGAGCAGTTCCTGCTCATCAGCCCACAGTCAGCTGTCTGTCAAGGACATGTTTGAGTGTATGAAGCCAATGTCACCAAGTCACCCCCTTGCCCGGCGTCTGACTGCTGGCTTGTCTGAACTGTTAGCCGCCAGCTTTTACCATACAAGCTGGTGGAGTCTGAGGCGTTCAAATAATTTGTAGCTATTGGGACACCACAGTGGAAGGTACCTGGGCGAAATTTCTTTGCACAAAAGGCAATCCCCAACCTGTACTCGATTGTGCAAAAAGAAGTAATGGCATGTATGGCACACAGTGTTGGGGCAAGGGTCCATCTGACCACTGATAGCTGGTCTGCAAAGCATGGTCAGGCCAGGTATATCACCTACACTGCGCATTGGGTAAACCTGCTGACGGCTGCCAAGCATGGAATGCCTGGCTCTGCAGAGGAGTTGGTGACACCGACACGACTTGCAGGCAGGCCTGCTGCCACCTCCTCTACTCCTCCTACTCCATCCTCTTCCATAACCACCTCAGCTGAGTCCTCTTCTGCTACTGTGTCTTGATCCACATCAACGGCACCCCCCCCCAGCCCCCAGGTACTATTCCACATCCCGGATACAGTGCAGTGTCACGCCGTCTTGGGGTTGACTTGCCTGAAAGCAGAGAGTCACACCACACTAGCACTCCTGTCAGCCCTGAATGCACAGGTGGATCAGTGGCTGACTCCACACCAACTGGAGATCGGCAAAGTGGTTTCTGACAACGGAAGTAATTTGGTGGCGGCATTGAAATTGGGCAAGTTAACACATGTGCCGTGCATGGCACATGTGTGTAATCTGATTGTATGATGCTTTGTGCATAAGTACCCAGGCTTACAGGACGTCCTGAAGCAGGCCAGGAAGGTGTGTGGCCATTTCAGGCATTCCTACACAGCCATGGCGCACTTGTCAGATATCCAGCGGCGAAACAACCTGCCAGTGAGGCGCTTGATTTGCGACAGCCCGACACATTGGAATTCAACACTCCTAATGTTCGACCGCCTGCTCCAACAAGAAAAAGCTGTTAACAAGTATTTGTATGACCGGTGTGCTAGGACAGCCTCTGGGGAGCTGGGGATTTTTTTGCCATGTTACTGGACGCTCATGCGCAAGGCCTGTAGGCTCATGCGTCCTTTTGAGGAGGTGACAAACCTAATCAGTCGCACCGAAGGCACCATCAGCGACATCATACCATTTGTTTTCTTCCTGGAGTGTGCCCTGCGAAGAGTGCTGGATCAGGCCGTAGATGAGCGTGAAGAGGAAGAGGAAGAGTTGTGGTCTCCATCACCACCAGAAACAGCCTTATCAGCATCGCTTGCTGGACCAGCGGCAACGCAGGAAGAGGATTGTGAGGAAGAGGAGTCAGAGGAGGAATGTGGCTTTGAGGAGGAGGAGGAGGAAGACCAAGCACAACAGGCATCCCAGGGTGCTCGTTGTTGTCACCTATCTGGTACCCGTGGTGTTGTACGTGGCTGGGGGGAAGAAGATACCTTCAGTGAGATCAGTGAGGACGAGGAACGGGACATGAGTAGCTCTGCATCCAACCTTGTGCAAATGGGGTCTTTCATGCTGTCATGCCTGTTGAGGGACACTCGGAAAAAAAAACTGAAGGAGAACGAACTGTACTGGGTGTCCACGCTACTAGACCCCCGGTATAAGCATAAAGTGACTGAAATGTTACTGAATTCCCGCAAGTCGGAAAGGATGGAGCAGTTCAAAAATAAATTTAAAAGTATGCTTTACACAGCGTATAAGGGTGATGTCACAGCACAACGGGAATCTAACAGGGGAAGAGATGAAAGTAATACTCCTCCTCCCATGACCACGCTGGCAAGGACAGGACGCTTTCCAGACGTGTTGTTGATGGAGGACATGCGGACCTTTTTAACTCCTATGCATCGCCACAGCCCTTCGGGATCCAGCCTCAGAGAATGACTCAACCGACAGGTAGCAGACTACCTCGCATTAACTGCAGATCTCGACACTCTGAGGAGCGATGAACCCCTTGACTACTGGGTGTGGTGTGCAGGCTTTACCTGTGGCCTGAGCTATCCCAATTTGCAATCGAACTTCTGGCCTGCCCCGCTTCAAGTGTCCTGTCAGAAAGGACCTTCAGTGCAGCAGGAGGTATTGTCACTGAGAAGAGAAGTCGCCTAGGTCAAAAAAGTCTTGATTATCTCACCTTTATTAAAATGAATGAGGGATGGATCCTGCAGGGACTGACATTGGGCGATACATTCGAGTAAAAAAGGCCTGATGAGATGAGCTTTCTTGGGCTAAAAATGGTCCACACGCTGCTGTATTTTATCTTCGAATGCCGGATGACTTGCGTGACTTATCCACCTAGGGTTCAAGGCGCAATGTTTTAGGGCACTTTCTAACTGTCAAACAAACATCAATTTTTCTGGTCGCTGCTATAGCAGCGGCTGCAACAATACCTAATTTTTCAGGCATGTATACATGCCTAATTTTTCTGGCCTCTGGTGCTGCACTGTGGCTTCAAAACCCAAACCAAAAAAAGGCACATAACAGGGATTAAACTGCTAAGAATAGTACTACTTAACACACCACTCATATCTGGTGGCACAGTAGATTGCACACGCAGTGCCCCAAATTGGAACTTGGAAGTAGGAGGACCTACCAAACATCTCATCTCTGTGTGATTCCTGTTCTTGTAGGACAGTTAATGGGTCAGTCATGTTGCACAAATTTTCCTGGTTAGCTCGTCATTCTCTTTTTCCCAGCTGCTGGATCAGATCAGAGATTGTGAGTAAAACCTGCTCCTGCTGCCGGGTGATCTCACTCAGGACTCGCTTCTCTAGGTCTTCCAGCTGTTTCCTGATGTCCCTAATCAGGGCAGTGAGTCTCTCTGTTACACCAGCTGCTTTCTCTTGCACCCCTCTCCTGTGCTTCTGCAGACTCTGGACTCTTTTCTCAGTCTCCTCTCTCTTTGTGGTCAGTTTCTGCAGAACATTTCTCAGTTTCTTTTTCTTCTTTTCAGAAGCCTCATTCAGCAGCTCGACCTGGTGTCCCCTGTGCTCTCCGGCCAGGGAGCAGGACACACAGATACAGGCAGCATCCTCAGAGCAGTAATATAATAGGAGCATCTTGTGGGTGGAGCATTTTCTGTTACCCCAGGAAGTGATTGCACGAGCAGTGACATCAGTGAGGACAAGGAACGGGACATGGATAGCTTGGTATCCAACCTTGTGCAAATAGGGAGTTTGCGGTTGTGCAAATGGACTGTTTGCGGTTGTTTGCGGTGCGTTAAACGGGGAGTTTTGTCTGTCACTGTGAAGTGGGCGTAACCCTTACACTACATGAACGATGCAACATCACACCTGATGTTTTAAAGCACGTTATTCCAAACAATTTAAGAATTTTAGGTGATTTATGCCCTTTATGGATTAAAAACAGACTCTGCATCAACTATGTAATTTTCCATGGGAGTTTTGCCATGGATCCCCCTCCGGCATGCCACAGTCCAGGTGTTAGTCCCCTTGAAACAACTTTTCCATGACTTTTGTGGCCAGAAAGAGTCCCTGTGGGTTTTAAAATTGACCTGCCTATTGAAGTCAATGGCGGTTCGCCCGGTTCGCCCGTTCGCAAACTTTTGTGGAAGTTCGCGTTCGCTGTTCGCGAACGCAAAATTTTAGGTTTGCGACATCACTATTGAATATATCATTAGTTTTTAATTCAGAGAACGTATTTATATTCAGGTAGATTACGAGTTGTGCGTTCGTGTTTCAACGCTGAAAAAATGGTAATTTCAGTGTTAAAACAGCACCGCAGCCATTGCAAGTCTTGCCGGTATAGCTGTACTGCAAGCCTTTTAGCCTGTAACGCCACGTCAGTCCCGCACACATAAAAATTACGTTTTTTCATGGGACTTCCATAGCGCTCCCATTATGACTTTTGCGTTGAGGCTAAAAAGCTTGCGTTACACCCTATAACGACAAGATCCGTAACGCCATCTGAAAGCAGTCGTTATGAGTTTTACGCAACAAAACTGTTACACAAAACTCATAACTAAAGTGTTAAAAAGTACACTAACATCCATAAACTACCTATTTACCCCTAAACCGAAGCCCTCCCGCATCGCAAACACTATATTAAAGTTATTAACCCCTAATCTGCCGCCCCAACATCTCTGCCACTAATAAAATGTATTAACCCCTATTCTGTCGCTCCCCAACATCATCACCACTATAATAAAGTTATTAACCCTTAAACCGCCACCCTCCTGCATCGCAAACACTATTTAAATATTATTAACCCATAATCTGCCGTCCGCCCACATCGCCCCCACTATACTAAAGTTATTAAGCCCTTCACCACCACCACCACTACACAATATACTACATTAAACTATTAATCCCTAATCCGAAAGCCCCCACATTGCAATAAACTAATTTAAACTAGTAACCCCTAAACCTAACGCGCCCATTAACTTTATATTAAAATTACAATTTCCCTATCTTAAATTAAATTAAAACTTACCTGTCAAATTAAAAAAACTAAGTTTAAACTAACAATTAAACTAATATAATATAAGATTAAACTAACTACCAATTAAATAAAACTAAAATACACATTAAAAAAATCCTAACACTAAATACTAAATTACAAAAAATAACAAACACTAAATTACTAAAAATAATTATCAAAAATAAAAAAGAATTACACCTAATCTAATAGTCCTATCAAAATAAAAAAGCCCACTCAAAATAAAAAAAAATAGCCTACAAGATTGTAAGTTCCCACGGGAATAGGGCCCTCAATCCCTCCTGTATTTGTTTGTAAATTTTGTCCTGTATCTTACAAGTCTTGTATTGTTTTATTTAAATGAATTGTATCCATGGACAGCGCAGCGGAATATGTTGGCGCTTAATAAATAAAGTATAATAATAATAATAATAATAACTACCAATAGCTCTTAAAAGGGCCTTTTGTAGGAAATGGCCCTAAGTTAAACAGCTCTTTTACCTGTAAAAAAAAATACAAAGACCTCCCCAACAGTAAGACCCACCACCCAAACAACCCCCAAAATAAAAAAACCTAACTCTAACAAAAACCTAAGCTACCCTGAAAAGGGCATTTGTATGGGTATTGCCCTTAAAAGGGCATTTAGCTCTCTTGCATTGCCCTGAAAAGGGCATTTAGCTCTTTTAAAAAAATCCCAAACCCTAAACTAAAATTAAAAAAAACACCCTAAAAAAACCCTTAAAAACACCTATCACTAACCCCCGAAGATTCACTTACAGATTTTGAAGTCCCGCTTGAACGATCTTCATCCAGGAGTCGAAGTCCTCATCCAGGCGGTGAGAAGTCTTCATCCAGATGGCCTCTTCTAGCTTCATCCAGGCAGCAAAGTCCTCATCCATGCAGCGAGAAGTCTTCATTCAGGCAGCCTCTTCTATCTTCATCCAGACGGCATCTTCAATCTTCATCCCAGGGCCGCAGAGCGGGTCCATCCTGAAGCGTTGAGCATCCTCTCCATACGGTCGCCGCCGTATACTGAATCTTCAATGCAAGGTACGCGATTCAAAATGGCGTCCCTTGCATACCTATTTGCTGATTTGATTTTGGAAATTCAAATCAGCCAATAGGATGAGAGCTACTGAAATCCTATTCGCTGTTCAAATCAGTCAATAGGGTGAGAGCTACTGAAACCCTTTTGTGATACAGACAGAGCATACCTTTTTAAAAAGAACTTTCCAATTTACTTCTATTATCAAATTTGCTTAGTTCCCATGATATTCTGTGCTGAAGGGATACCTTGGTAGGCATCTTAACACTAGATTGCAAGAAATAGTGCTGCCATCTAGTGCTCTTGCAAATGGATAATCTTCTGCAATATAGTGCTCCAAAAATGGGCCGGCTCCTAAGCTAACGTCCCTGTTTTTTAACAAAAAGATACAAAGAGCACAAAGAAAATTGATCACAGAAGTAAACTAGTTGTTTAAAACCACATGCTCTATCTGAATCGAGAAAGTGAAATCATGAAAATGTTGGATTTTGTATCTTTTTAAAATGAAAGAAAAAAAGAACTTTTGATTAATAATAAAATTATTTTAATGAATTTAGTATTTCATTTTATAATAAAATGCCATTAAACTGTGCGTTCTTTTCTAGGCAAACATAATATAACAAAAAAACGAATTAATTTAATAACCATAGATAGTCAGATTTAAAGTAGATCAGTAGTTTAGTTAGGGTTGCCATTCTGGCAGGTCCGGTGCTAGGATTCTATTGGCTGATTTGAACAGCCAATAGAATTTCAGAAGCTCTCATCCTATTGGCTGTTTCTAACATTTCTCTCATCCTTTTGGCTGATTTGAATTTCAAAAATCAAATCAGCCAATAGGAATGCAAGGGACACCACTTTGAATCGCGTACCTTGCATTGAAGATTCAATATACGACGGCGACTGTATGAAGAGGATGCTCCGCGCCGGAAGTCTTCAGGATGGACCCGCTCCATGCCACCGGGATGAAGATAGAAAATGCTGCATAGATGAAGATAGAAGAGGCCGCCTGGATGAAGACTTCCCATCGCCTTAATGAGGACTTCCCGGCCAGGATGAAGATAGAAGAGGCCGTCTGGAGGAAGACTTCTCGCCGCCTAGATGAAGATCGTTCAAGCGGGACTTCAAAAACTGTAAGTGGATCGTCGGGGGTTAGTGTTATTTTGGGTGGGGTTTTTTAGTTTAGGGTTTGGGCTTTTCTTAAAAGAGCTAAATGCCCTTTTCTGGGCAATGCAAAAGAGCTAAATGCCTTTTGAAGGGCAATGCCCATACAAATGCCCTTTTCAGAGCAATGGGTAGATTATGTTTTTTTAGATAGTTTTTTTTATTTTGTGGGTTTGGGGGGGTGGGGGTTGGTAATGTTAGTGGGTCTTTGTATTTTTTTTCCCAGGTAAAAGAGCTATTTAACTTATGGCAATGCCCTACAAAAGGCCCTTTTAAGGGCTATTGGTAGTTTATTCTAGATTAGGTTTTTTATTTTGGGGTGGTTTTTTTTAAATGGGTATTAGAATAGGAATAATTTTTATTATTTTTGATAATTTGTTTGTTATTTTGTGTAATGTTTTTTTTTCGTTTTGGGGGGGTTTAGAATGGCCATTTTTTATTTTTAATTGGCAGCAAAAGAGCTGAATGCCCTTTTAAGGACAATGCCCATACAAATGCCCTTTCCAGGGCAATGGGTAGATTAGGTTTCACTTAATCTTTTATTTTGTGTGTTTGGGGGGTGGGGTTTTGTATACTGTTAGGGGGTGTTTGTTTTTCTTTTGTAGCAAAGAGCTGTTAACTTTAGGGCAATGCCCTACAAAGGGCCCTTTTAACCCCTTAACGACCGAGGACGTGCAGGGTACGTCCTCTAAAAAAATACCCTTAACGACCAAGGACGTACCCTGCACGTCCTCGGTCTGGAAAGAAGCTGGAAGCGATCCTGCTCGCTTCCAGCTGCTTTCCGGTTATTGCAGTGATTCCTCGATATCGAGGCATCCTGCAATAACCTTTTTAAGCCACTCTGTGGCCCTCTCTGCACCGGAGATTGTTGGCTTACCGCGTTGGTGGGTGGGAGGCTGGTGGGAAGCGGGTGGTGGCCATCGATGGCCTTGGTGACGTGCAGGGGGTGCGGGATCGTGGGCGTGGATGATCGGGGGCGCGCACTGACGCGCGCGCGTGCACGGAAGGGCGGGGGCGGGCGCGTGCACGGGGAGGGAGCGGGTGGGAACCACTACACTACAGAAAAAAGTTAAATAAAAAAAATGCAAAAAACAGGGAATAAAAGTTTTTTTTTATAAATCAATTAAGGTGTTGGGGTTTGTCTGTGGGGGGAAGCTACACTACAGAATTTCTATTTTTTTTAAAAAAAAACGTTTTTTTCTTGAAACTGGGTACTGGCAGACAGCTGCCAGTACCCAAGATGGCCCCCAATAATGCAGTGGGGGAGGGTAAGAGAGCTGTTTTGGGGGTGGATCAGGGAGGTTGGGGGCTAAGGGGGGATTCTACAAAGCAGCATATGTAAATATGCTATAAAAAAAAAAAGAACAAATTAAAAAAACCTTTTATTTTAGTACTGGCAGACTTTCTGCCAGTACTTAAGATGGCGGGGACAATTGTGGGGTGGGGGAGGGAAGGGAGCTGTTTGGGAGGGATCAGGGGGTGGGATGTGTCAGATGGGAGGCTGATCTCTACACTAAAGCTAAAATTAACCCTGCAAGCTCCCTACAAACTACCTAATTAACCCCTTCACTGCTAGCCATAATACACGTGTGATGCGCAGCAGCATTTAGCGGCCTTCTAATTACCAGAAAGCAACGCCAAAGTCATATATGTCTGCTATTTCTGAACAAAGGGGATCCCAGAGAAGCATTTACAACCATTTGTGCCATAATTGCACAAGCTGTTTGTAAATAATTTCAGTGAGAAACCTAAAATTGTGAAAAATGTAACGTTTTTTTAAATTTGATCGCATATGGTGGTGAAATGGTGGCATGAAATATACCAAAATGGGCCTAGATCAATACTTGGGGTTGTCTACTACACTACACTAAAGCTAAAATTAACCATACAAGCTCCCTACATGCTCCCTAATTAACCCCTTCACTGCTGGGCATAAAACACGTGTGGTGTGCAGTGGCATTTAGCAGCCTTCTAATTACCAAAAAGCAACGCCAAAGCCATATATGTCTGCTATTTATGAACAAAGGGGATCCCAGAGAAGAATTTACAACCATTTATGCTAAAATTGCACAAGCTGTTTGTAAATGATTTCAGTGAGAAACCTAAAGTTTGTGAAAAAATTTGTGAAAAAGTGAACAATTTTTTTTATTTGATCGCATTTGGCGGTGAAATGGTGGCATGAAATATACCAAAATGGGCCTAGATCAATACTTTGGGATGTCTTCTAAAAAAAATATATATACATGTCAATGGATATTCAGGGATTCCTGAAAGATATCAGTGTCCCAATGTAACTAGCACTCATTTTGAAAAAAAGTGGTTTGGAAATAGCAAAGTGCTACTTGTATTTATGGACCTATAACTTGCAAAAAAAGCAAAGAACATGTAAAAATTGGGTATTTCTAAACTCAGAACAAAATTTAGAAACTATTTAGCATGGGATTTTTTTGGTGGTTGTAGATGTGTAACAGATTTTGGGGGTCAAAGTTAGAAAAAGTGTGTTTTTTTCCATTTTTTTCCTCATATTTTATAAAAAAAATTAGAGTAAATTATAAGATATGATAAAAATAATGGTATCTTTAGAAAGTCCATTTAATGGCGAGAAAAACGGTATATAATATGTGTGGGTACAGTAAATGAGTAAGAGGAAAATTACAGCTAAACACAAACATCGCAAAAATGTAAAAATAGCCTTGGTCCCAAACGGACAGAAAATGGAAAAGTGCTGCGGTCATTAAGGGGTTAAGGGCCCTTGGTAGTTTATTATAGATTAGGCTTTTTTATTTTGGGGTGTTATTTTTTTAAAACAGGGTATTAGAATAGGAATAATTTTTTGTAATGGTAGGTTTTTTATTTTTTGTAATGTTAGGTTTTAGTGTAAGGCAGCTTAGGTTTTATTTCATAGGTAAGTTTGTATTTATTTTAACTAGGTAGTTAGTCAATAGTTAATAACTATTTACTAACTAGTCTACCTAGTTAAAATAAATATAAACTTACCTGTAAAATAAAAATAAAACCTAAGCTAGAGACAATATAACTATTAGTTGTATTGTAGCTAGCTTAGGTTTTATTTCACAGGTAAGTTTGTATTTAGTTTAAATAACTATTATTTAGTTAATAATTGTAACTTTAATTTAGCTATATTTTAATTATGTTAAAGTTACGTGGTGTTAGGGTTAGGGTTACGTTAGAGTTAGGGTTAGGGGTTAATATAGTTTAATTTAGGTTGTTGCGATGTGGGGGGCTGGCGGTTTAGGGGTTACACAAAATATGGTGTGTAACACACACCAAAGTAGCGCAAATTACCTGAAATTTGACAATATTATAACTAATATAAATAATATAAACCACTCAAAATCTCAGAAATATGAGTAAAAATTGACAAATGTAAATAACACCAAGTCCGGTGATAAAAGTACACAGGATCTTCCTTATGCTTGATCCAGTCTGGTATATAATCAGATAATGCAAAAGGCTCCAGCAGCTCCTCTAAGACAGGCATTTCCACAGACCTTGATTGCAAGCAAGTTTTCTAAAAAATAGAAGAGAGGAGCGCGGACTCAAATGCAGAGTATAGACAGTTTAATATAAAATACACACGACAAATGGCCACTCACAAGATTAAAAGGTTAATACAGCATATGTGTAACATATACACCATAGACTTATCAGCTCAAACTGGTATCCTTCTTATCTGTGTCACGGAGATGTAAGATTTCTCATGTCTCTCCCGTAATCCTAACGATTCCAAGTAGGCAAACAAAGTTCATGCGGTGTCACAAGCGATGTAAACGTCACCGGGATTAAGGCACGGTCTTAGAAGGTAAATTCCAATTTAATTACGTCACAATTTCATGAACAAATAACCCCAAACGTATCGGTACCGGACTGGTACCTTTCTCAATGGGTGATCCTATCTTTATCCAAGTGTTCTCGGTTTAGGGGTTAATAGATTTATTTAGTGGTAGTGATGTGGGAGGTCAGAGGTTTAGAGGTTAATAGCTTTATTTAGTTGCGGCGATGCCGGGGAGCGGTGGAATAGGGGTTAATATATTTATTATAGTGTGGGCGATGTTGGGGTGCAGGGGAATAGGGGTTAATAACTTTAGTATAGAGGCGGCAACATCGGAAGCGGCAGATTAGGGGTTAATAACATTATGTAGGTGTCGTGATGTCGGGGGCAGCAGATTAGGGGTGTTTAGACGTGGTGTTTATGTCAGGGTGTTAGGTTTACACGTAACTTTTATTTTCCCCATAGACATCAATGGGGCTGCATTACGGAGCTTTTCATTCCGTGATCACAGGTGTTAGTTTTTTTTTTAGCCCACTCTACCCATTGATGTCTATGGGGAAAGCGTGCATGAGCATGTCAAAACAGCGCTTGTATTTTGTGCGGTATGGAGCTCAACGCAACCATATCGCACGCACAAGCCAGCTGTTTGAAAACTCGTAATGGATGCGCTATAGTGGGTGAAATAACGCAACTTTTGTTGCATTCGTTAAATTCCCTATAGCGTGCATAACTCGTAATCTAGCTGAATGTTTGCTTTGTGTCATTTAAAAGGCCTTTTTCTTACACTCCCTAGAGAGGTCAAAAAGCAAATTCTATGACTTAGGTATTAAAAATGCTGCAAATCAATAACTGATTTGGACAAACACATGTTACATGTTACTGTCCCTTTAACCCCTTAACGACAAAAAAAAGTTCCTTAACGACCAAGGACGTACCCTGTACGTCGTTAGTCTTTCCAAGTGATGGAAGCGATCCTGATCTCTTCCAGCCACTTTCATGTTATTGCAGTGATGCCTCGATATTGAGGCATCCTGCAATAACATTTTTTAGCAGTCTGAGGCAGAGAGAGCCCCTCTGTGGCCCTCTTTGCATCGGCCATCGATGGCCGTGATTGTTAGTGAGTGGGAGCTGATGCAGGGAGGCGGGTGGGCGGCCATCGGTGAAGGAAGTGCGTCGGAGGGGGCGGGATTGCGTTTCAGTGAGAAACCTAAAGTTTGTGAAAACATTTGTGAAAAAGTGAACGATTTTTTTTATTTGATCGCATTTGGCGGTGAAATGGTGGCATTAAATATACCAAAGGGGGCCTAGATCAATACTTTGGGTTGTCTACTACACTACACTAAAGCTAAAATTAACCCTACAAGCTCCCTAATTAACCCCTTCACTGCTGGGCATAATATAAGTGTGGTGCGCAGTGGCATTTAGGGGCCTTCTAATAACCAAAAAGCAAAGCCAAAAGCCATATATGTCTGCTATTTCTGAACAAAGGGGATCCCAGAGAAGCATTTACAGCCATTTGTGCCATAATTACACAAGCTGTTTGTAAATAATTTCAGTGAGAAACCTAAAGTTTGCGAAAAAATTTGTGAAAAAGTGAATGATTTTTTTTATTTGATCGCATTTGGTGGTGAAATGGTGGCATGAAATGTACCAAAATGGGCCTAGATCAATACTTTGGGTTATCTTCTAAAAAAAAAATATATACATGTCAAGGGATATTCAGGGATTCCTGATAGATATCAGTGTTCCAATCTAACTATCACTAATTTTGAAAAAAGTGGTTTGGAAATAACAAAGTGCTACTTGTATTTATTGCCCTATAACTTGCAAAAAAAAAGCAAACAACATGTAAACATTGAGTATTTCCAACCTCAGGACAAAATTGTGAAACTATTTAGCATGGGTGTTTTTTGGTGGTTGTAGATGTGTAACAGATTTTGGGGGTCAAAGTTAGAAAAAGTGAGTTTTTTTCCATTTTTTTAATCATATTTTATAAAAAAAAGTATAGTAAATTATAAGATATGATGAAAAGTCCATTTAATAGCGAGAAAAATGGTATATAATATGTGTGGGTACAGTAAATGAGAAAGAGGAAAATTACAGCTAAACACAAACACTGCAGAAATGTAAAAATAGCCTTGGTCTCAAATGGTCAGAAAATGGAAAAGTGCTGTGGTCCTTAAGGGGTTAAATTAAAGGCTGGAATATGTTAAAAATATGAAGTCCACAACTAGTACTATCAAACACTTTTCTTACTATACACAAATTTCATATTCTCAACCCATGCTGGACTTAGAGGACTGATAAACATTTTAGTGAAATACTACTAATAATACAGCCCCACACACATATACTCACTCTCACACACACTCACACAAACTCTGTCTCACACACAGACTCACACTCTCATAAACACTCTAACACACCCTCACACACATATGCTCACTCTCACACACACTAACACAAACTCTGTCTCACACACAGACAGACACACACACTCATACTCTCATACACACTCTAACACACCATCACACACATATACTCACTCTCACACACACTCACACAAACTCTGTCTCACACACACACAGACACACACACACTCTCATACAATCTCTAACATACCCTCACACACATATACTCACTCTCACACACACTCACACAAATTCTGTCTCAAACACATTAACACTCTCATACAAACTCTAACACACCCTCACACACACATATACTCACTCACACACACACTCACAAAAACTCTGTCTCACACAGACAAGCACACTCATACTCTCATACACACTCTAACACACTCTCACACACATATGCTCACTCTCACACACACTCACACAAACGCTGTCTCTCTCTCTCACACACACACACACACACACACAGACATACACACTCACACTCTCATACACACTCTAACACACTCTCACACACATATGCTCACTCTCACACACACTCACACAAACTCTGTCTCACACACACACAGACATACACACTCACACTCTCATACACACTCTAACACACCCTCACACACATATACTCACTCTCAGACACACACAGGCACACAAAGACACTAACACTGTATTTCACACACTCTCTATCTCTCACACACTAACACACATTCACACACATTATCTCTCTCTCACACACACACACACAAATACACTAATTCTTTCGCACACAGATACACACACAGAAAGACACTGTCAAACACAAAGACACACACTCTCACACATAAAGACACATACACACATACATACACTCCCACACAAAGATACACACATGTAAGAGAATTAACTGTAGACATGTACAAAATGTTGCAAATGTCACCTTTTAGACTGTGACTATTTAACATTAAACCCGGACATTTGTATGTCTGGCCTGACTTAGCTTCAAACCCTGACACACAAATGGATACCTGAACTGTCAGGGTCATTCCCAGACAGGTGGCAACCATAGAATAACTTCCACTGTCAAGGATACCAGCATCACAAACATGTTTTAAAACATAATACAAAACAAGAATTAAAAAAATAAAAAATAAAATGAATAATAAAAAAACATTATGCACAAAAGAAAAGTAGAAAAATGGTCAAGAAAATTAAACAAAAACATGAGAACTGATCAGCCTTAAAGGGACATGAAACCCATTTTTTTTTTCTTTCTTGATTTAAATAGAGCATGCAACTTTAAACAACTTTCTAATTTACTTCTATTATCTATTTTGCTTCATTCTCTTGGTATCCTTGGCTGAAACACATATCTAGATAGGCTCAGTAGCTGCTGATTGGTGGCTGCACATAGATGCCTCGTGTGATTGGCTCACCTATGTGCATTGCTATTTCTTCAACAACGGATATATAAAGAATAAAGACATTTAGATAATAGAAGTAAATTGCAATGTTGTATAAAATTAGCAAAAAATTGGGGTTTAATGTCCCTTTAAGTTGGTGAGACACTACAGGCCAGATGAGATGCTTTACATTTACAATCACACCTTTCAGTAGCAGACATACAGAACACAGGGCCCTGATGCAAAAAAAAATGTCCCCCCCCCAGGTACCAGGACCAGTAAACACAGTAGATTTGCATAATCAACAAATGCAAGATAACAAGACAATGCAATAGCACTTACAGGCCCATTTATCAAGCTCCGTATGGAGCTTGAAGGGCCGTGTTTCAGGCGAGTCTTCAGACTCGCCAGAAACACAACTTATGAAGCAGCGGTCTAAAGACCGCTGCTTCATAACCCTGTCCGCCTGCTCTGAGCAGGCGGACAGGAATCGCCGGAAATCAACCCGATCGAATACGATCGGGTTGATTGACAGCTCCCTGCTGGCGGCCGTTTGGCCGCGAGTCAGCAGGGGGCGGCGTTGCACCAGCAGCTCTTGTGAGCCGCTGGTGCAAAGTTAAATGCGGAGAGCGTATTGCTCTCCGCATTTAGCGAGGTCTTGCGGACCTGATCCGCAGTGTCGGATCAGGTCCGCAAGCCCTTTGATAAATGGGCCCCTTAGTCTGAACTTCAAATGAGTAGTAAAAAAAATTTCTGACAATTTTAAAAGTTATGTCTTTTTCCACTCCCCCTGTACCATGTGACAGCCATCAGCCAATCACAAATGTATACACGTACCATGTGACAGCCATCAACAATTCACAAATGCATACACACTTATTCTTGCACATGCTCAGTAGGAGCTGGTGACTCAAAAAGTTTAAATAGAAAAAAAAAAGTGCACATTTTGTTAATTGAAGTAAATTGGAAAGTTTTTTAAAATTACTGCTCTATATGAATAATGAAAGTTTAATTTTGATGGAGTGTCCCTTTAATAATAAGCAATTATATTATTATACTATACACTACTATACACTAGCATTATACAGAGAAGCTTGTATATTGTTAAATATATATAATAATGATCTTTGCAGAGACAAACGCCATTCTATCCATCCATAGCAATAAAGACATGCAAACATTTTACAATTAAAGGAATGTTTCCAAAGTGTTGATTTTATCATTTTTATTTTTCTGCATTGCTAATAGTTCTTGATTGATGTTAGAGAGATCATGTGTTTGGGCCTATTAACATAACTATATATGTTAATGGCTATCTGCTAGACAAGATAGGTAAAGTGAGTCTCAACAAATTTCAAACATGATTTCACATGAACAGTGAGACTACTTGGCAGCCTTAAAGTGATGGTAAATCCTAGCGTTTGGGAAAGTATAAAATACTTGATTCTGAAAGCCCCTTTATTTGTTAGAAGCGTTTGCTGCGCTGAGCTTCTAAAGGCAGCCCACGGGCAGAACGCTATTTGGCTGAGAGGTGACGTTTCCACCTCTTAGCCAATAGCCGTGCGGGAAATAAAGCTTGGCGCCAGGTTTTGCGGCCCCAAGCTGTATTTCCCGCACTGCTATTGGCTAAGAGGTGGAAACGTCACCTCTCAGCCAAATTGCGTTCTGCCGTGGGCTGCCTTTAGCTGCTAACAAATTAAGGGGCTTTCAGAATGAAGTATTTTATACTTCATGAATGAAAGTCCCCTTTATTTGTTACGATTGTAAATCCTAGCGTTTCCTAAACGCTAGGATTTACCATCACTTTAAGATCCCCAGTCTATCTAGTCCTATATGCATAACAGTGTTGTAAACATTGTTACAAACACTGCTGCCAAATGTTGCAAAAGACACCTGTACCCTCTTAAGCCATATGGTCGCATGGAAAACATTTAACAAAGAATACTAAGAAAAAGAAGAAACTTTGATAATGGAGGTAAACTGGATATTTTGTAAATTGTACGCTCTGATACATAAAAGTTAAAGGGACAGTCTACTCCAGAATTTGTATTGTTTAAAAAGATAGATAATCCCTTTATAACCCATTCTCCAGTTTTGCATAACCAACACGGTTATAATAATATACTTTTTACCTCTGTGATTACCTTGTATCTAAGCCTCTGCAGACTGCCCCCATATTTCAGTTCTTTTGATAGACTTGCATTTTAGCCAATCAGTGCTGACTCCTAGGTAACTAAATGGGCATGAGGACAATGTTATCTATGTAGCACACATGAACTCATGCTATCTAGCTGTGAAAAACTGTCAAAATGCACTGAGATTAGAGGTGGTCTTCAAAGACTTAGAAATTAGCATATGAGCCTACTTAGGTTTAGCTTTCAACAAAGATTACCAAGAGAACAAAGCAAATTTGATGATAAAAGTAAATTGGAAAGTTGTTTAAAATTGCATGCGCTATCTGAATCATGAAAGTTTATTTTTTTACTAGACTGTCCCTTTAAGATGGGACTTTTTTGCGAGTTTGTCCGATAAGCTGATATAAGTGTAAACTATTAAACATTTGTGCAAAGTTGTCAGGTCTGCAATGCATATAATTTATATTAAAATCAGGAGCACAAATAGTATATACTCTATTTCTTGTTAACATGCACTTAAATTTAGAGGGTTCTTCAAAATGTTTGAAGAGGGTCAAGTATATGTGATCCGAGTTACTTATTAATTAAAACTTGAACTATAGGGCTTGCTGCCTGAGAGAGACTTCTAAAATACCTGGGGTTAATAACCAAATCGTCATGTAATACGAGTTGTACAAACAGCCCTACCTTTGGGAAACTCACACAGTTTCTAATAAACAACTTCACATGTCACAATGAGGTGCTAAGTGCTTACATTTCTATATCGGTTAAATATGCCAACGTAATCAGTTAATGCAGTAGTTAATGCAGTGATACGCAGTTAGATAAGCCACTGTATAAAGGATTGCTCATACTTTATAATGGACCCACAGCAAAAGTGCTTATTAACCCCTTAATGACCACAGCACTTTTCCATTTTCTGTCCGTTTGGGACCAAGGCTATTTTTACATTTCTGCTGTGTTTGTGTTTAGCTGTAATTTTCTTCTTACTCATTTACTGTACCCACACATATTATATACCGTTTTTCTCGCCATTAAATGGACTTTCTAAAGATACCATTATTTTCATCATATCTTATAATTTACTATAAAAAAAAATATAAAATATGAGGAAAAATTGAAAAAAAAACCCACTTTTTCTAACTTTGACCCCCAAAATCTGTTACATATCTACAACCACCAAAAAACACCTATGCTAAATAGTTTCTAAATATTGTCCTGAGTTTAGAAATACCTAATGTTTACATGTTCTTTGCTTTTTTTGCAAGTTATAGGGCAATAAATACAAGTAGCACTTTGCTATTTCCAAGCCATTATTTTTCAAAATTAGCGCTAGTTACATTAGAACACTGATATCTTTCAGGAATCTCTGAATATCCATTGACATGTCTATATTTTTTTTTAGTAGACAACCCAAAGTATTGATCTAGGCCCATTTTGGTATATTTCATGCAACCATTTCACCGCCAAATGCGATCAAATAAAAAAAATCGTTCACTTTTTCACAAATTTTTTCACAAACTTTAGGTTTCTCACTGAAATTATTTACAAACAGCTTGTGCAATTATGGCACAAATGGTTGTAAATTCTTCTCTGGGATCCCCTTTGTTCAGAAATAGCATACTTATATGGCTTTGGTGTTGCTTTTTGGTAATTAGAATGCCACTAAATGCCACTGCGTACCACACGTGTATTATGCCCAGCAGTGAAGGGGTTAATTAGGGAGCATGTAGGGAGCTTTTTGGGGTAATTTTAACTTTAGTGTAGTGTAGTAGACAACCCCAAGTATTGATCTAGGCCCATTTTGGTATATTTCATGCCACCATTTCACCGCCAAATGCGATCAAATTAAAAAAAACGTTAAATTTTTCACAATTTTAGGTTTCTCACTGAAATCATTTACAAACAGCTTGTGCAGTTATGGCACAAATGGTTGTAAATGCTTCTCTGGGATCCCCTTTGTTCAGAAATAGCAGACATATATGGCTTTGGCATTGCTTTTTGGTATTTTTAAGGCCGCTAAATGCCGCTACGCATCACACGTGTATTATGGCTAGCAGTGAAGGGGTTAATTAGGTAGCTTGTAGAGAGCTTGCAGGGTTAATATTAGATTTAGTGTAGAGCTCAGCCTCCCACCTGAAACATCAGACCCCCTGATCCCTCCCAAACAGCTCTCTTCCCTCCCCCACCCCACAATTGTCCCCGCCATCTTAAGTACTGGCAGAAAGTCTGCCAGTACTAAAATAAAAGCTATATTTGTTTTTTGGTGGGTTTTTTAAAAGCATATTTACATATGCTGCTGTGTAAAAGTCCCCCCTTAGCCCCCAACCTCACTGATCCCCCCCAAACAGCTCTATAACCCTCCCACTCTAACTTAATTGGCGCCATCTTGGGTACTGGCAGCTGTCTGCCAGTACCCAGTTTATAAGAAAAAATGTTTTTGTTGTACATTTTTTTAACGTTTCTGTAGTGTAGCTTCCCCCCCACACAAAAACCAACCCCCCACCCCTCCACGATCTCTTTTTTTTTTTTTTTTTTGTTGTGCTTTTAACTTTTAACTTTTAATTCATTTTCCGTAGTGTAGCGGTTCCCACCCGCTCCCGCCCCGTGCACGCGCCCGCCCGCCACCCTCCGTGCACGCGCGCGCGTCCGTGCGCGCCCCCGACGGTTCCGCCCCCGATCCCGCCCCCCTCGACGTCACACGGCACACCGATGGCCGCCCACCCGCCTCCCAAGTCGGCTCCCACCCACCAACGATACCGGCCATCGATGTCCGGTGCAGAGAGGGCCACAGAGTGGCTCTCTCTGCATCGGATGGCCATGCAAGGTTATTGCAGGATGCCTCCATATCGAGGCATCACTGCAATAACCGGAAAGCAGCTGGAAGCGAGCAGGATCGCTTCCAGCTGCTTTCCACACCGAGGACGTGCAGGGTACGTCCTCAGGCGTTAACTGCCTTTTTTTTGAGGACGTACCCTGCACGTCCTCGGTCATTAAGGGGTTAAACTGGCTTTGTGTTTAGGAGATGGTGAAATAAAACGTATCACGATAACGAAGAAAATTTTGAATAAAAATAAATTTGAAAGTTGTCTAAAATGTTTTGCTCTATCTGAATAATGAAAGAACATTTTTTAGTTTCATGTTTCTTTAAGTTAATTTTTTTTGTACATTTTATATTTGGACAGTATCAGCAAAAAAATACCTGCATTGCAAATTATCTGTATACAAATGTAAAAGCATTTTTTAAAAAGATTTTATTTATAATTTTGTAAGCAAAATGTGTATTCTTTTACAGTTTAGTGGCATTTCCCTTGAAAGGCCTCTTGAGTATGTTTATCTTATATAGTTTGATATGACCATTTAGTGCTCCTGCACTGCTCAAGCTCATAGAATATTGCCTTTGCAAAATTCAGGAACCTGTAGAATACACTTCCGTTTTTCTGAAAACAGGGGAAAACACACATTTTAGAGTTAATTTACAGGCAAAACAGGCAAGGAATACATTTTTTTGCTTTGCATACATCAGGGGCTGACTGAGCCATCCGGCAATAGTACCAGGATCAAGGACCAGTCACATAAGAGAAGTACTGGTGTGCTGCTTATGCTAACAGTCACAGCGGGTTAAATTAGCTAACACAGCCTTTTTCCCAGTTCAAAGATTAGCTAGAGCAGCTACAGAGCTGACAGCTGCACTAGTGGTTGTGTGCTGGGGTGGCTAGCAGATGATCAGGAGCTACGCTGACAGCTAGGAGTAACTAAGCAGTTAAGGGTGGACAGAATGAGTGTCCTGCCCCTGGGGTGGGGGCCCTGTGCCTGAATAGGAAGTGTGTTGCTCTGGAGGCCCTGTAGTGTGGCATTTGGTCCTGGAGGGTGGGGGTCCCTAGAGAGTGTGGGTTCCAAGTTCCTGACTCTTGATGTTGAGGGCCGTAGTGGGGGTGTGGCATGCAATCGGTGGAGTGAGGAAGGGCCTTAGGAGGCAGGGTACGGCATAGGGGGCAATATGGGAGAGAAAGGGTGTCCGTTCATTTTTTGCCGCTGCACTGTTTGGTCTTCCCTTGCATATGTAAACCATTTGGGGGGAAATTGAATGCTGAGTTTACCATACATTTAACTAACTGAAAGGGTGCTGAATGGAAGTCATGTGTTTATTGGATAAAACAAGGAATTTGAGTTTTCTGTCAGTTGCATCCTGCTCTGTAAATATGATGCTGCATTGAGAGAGATACATTATATTACACTGTGACTGGGGTCACAATTCATTCTCCTCTGCAGCCCCTGGCACACAGTGGCCAATGTGATCCTAACTGACCACCCAATTAAATTCTCTAAGTTGTATTGTATGATATAATTCTTCTAGCCAGCTATACTTAGAGAGTGTACTTATGAATATTGTCCACTGAATTTACACCTTTGACAGTAAAGTGCTACAGATGTCTATTATATTGTTGCTTGAACTGTATGCACACCCTCCATTCTAGGCAGAACTCTGGAATAGCTTTATTTTAGCAACTAACCAAGATCACATATAATTGCAGTGGAAGGTTAATATGTAGCCTTTCAATATTACTAGTAACAATCTACTTGTCCAGTAAAATATTCACTACCTAGTCTGTCTTATAATTAACCTGTTGTGCTGCAAAACACATGTGGGCATATGGCTTTTTAATGGAATATTCAACAGTACGTTTCACTGTTGTAATAAAAAAGCACTGAGCAGTGGTATATACTTAATATAAATCATCACATTTTGTATTATTCATCTGTTTAAATGGATTGTAACTTTTATTTATTTTTAAACTTCATTTGTACAGTGTCCATTACTTCCTGTCACAGCCTTACAAAGAGGCTGTGATCTCTACGGAAAGCTTATCTAGCATGATGTCATAAAACTTCCAGAGTTGGTTTAGTACAAAGTGAATAGAGTAGATAAACAAGGAGGAAGCACCCACTACATCCTGGATACTTACTGTGAAATATCTACCAGCATTACTGACTAAGAGTGTGTGTACAGTATTGAGCAAAGCAATAAACTTTGGGGTTGACTCATAAAATAAATAACAGTATCCTACCACTAGTATTTTATATGAAACAATAAATTCATAAATATCTCTCTGTACTAAAATAAATTAATTTTTAATCAATAATAATATGTAGAAACTTCCAAAAGATAATTATACATGTTCTTCTAAGCTGGCAACCTCAAAAGAGAAGAAATCCCATAGTGTTATACTGTTTCAAGGTATAGAAATATAGCTGTAAAGACACGGTACTGGCACATAAGACATATAAAAAAACTTAAACATACGTTATCCCAGCTGCATAAATGGTGTATGTTATCTGAAGAGTTCCATTTTGTGTCCGTATTAGAAGAGTTTTCCCCTCCCTATGATGTAATGTGGGAGTCTCTCTGTATATTATATATAGTAGCAGTTCTTGGGTGTATAAGTGCCACCAATAATTATTGCATAACCTTCAATTCTTTCAAGCACGACTTGCTATCTAGAATAGGATATAAATATGAAAAACAGGGATAAGTAATAGAAAATCCTAAACCCCCAAGAACCACAATCCACCACTGATATGGAGCTAAGTGTCAACCTTTGGACCCCAATTCCACTCAATCAGGGCCCAATGATCTAAAGCTCTCTGGGCTGACAAGATTGATAACCCCTTAATAAACGCAATATACTGTGTACATTGTTGCTCATTAAGGAATTGTTTGGGTATAACAGAGCGGATCTTGAACTATTAGACCCTCCCTCTCTCCTGAAGGCTTGCTAAAATAGGTGAGACTGGGCTATTGAAAACGTCACCCCCATAGAAAGAACAGCGATGTACAGGCTGATCATTAAGGAGTTAAATAATACTTGTCAATCCTTCTATTTCCCTTATCAATCCTTCTAGTTCTATTTTAGCATAAAAAGTGCACAATAAAATTAATATGTTAAACATCATACAAAATAAATGATTTAACCATTCACAGAAAAATAAGTAGGAAGAAATTGTATTGTTAGGGTGCATCAAAAACCGTAACAAAATTCTTCACCAAAAATGATATTTTACCGAAAACTTAAAATTTTAATGTAAATTACACCGGAATAAATTGTATTAAATATGCTGAGTGTACATAGTAATTTTGAAGTTAAAATAGGCAGCAGCACTCCCAAATCTTGAAGTATAAAACCAGAATTTATTTCCAAGGTTAAAAAAAGTAGACAAACAGCACAGCACAATGCAAAAAACATCAATGGAGGGGAGAGTGGAGTCCTGACATGTTTTGTGCTATGCAGCACTTAATCATAGGATAGCTCCCCACCTGTGTTTATATTTATATTTAGCATATTATATATTTATATTTAGCATATCTCACACATTTACATTTTATTAGTATATATGTTTTCACATTAATTCAGTATTTATGTATTTGTTGTGGTATGAAATGTTTTCCTACATCAGGACCATTACCATTTTACACTTCACTCCTATTTCATAAATGATCCCTTTAGAAGCACTGTGAATGAGAATGAGTCTCTCCACTATTTCTATTTTTGGATGTCATCGGGAATGTTGTAGGAGTTTGGATTACTCTGCAATTATATACCGGTATATATTTTTTGCATCAATGCATACAGTATTCCTGATGGTATCCAAATATGGAACAAGTCCATTATACTATGTAAATGTTTGAATACTTTACATAAACTTGAATATGTCCTTGTCTCTAGAATCATGCTGTATTTGAGTTTTGACAGCAGTATGTTGTCTGTGAATCTTTGGAAAATTCAGAATTTTAATCCTTATGAATTAGAAATCAATAATTTAAAGCGTATGAGTTTAAAATTTAAAGAAATATATATATATATAAAATTTATAGTTATGTACATTTGATGATATGAAAATTCAGGGATTAAGAAACTTTAGGATTCACATACACTCATTTCTTGAGGCCATTTGTAAAAATTTGTAACAAATGATTGTTTTTTCTTTCCATTTTGCAGATTATTGTTTTCTTATGTTTTTATTCTTGCAATTTGGTTCTTTTAATATGTGTTACATTTTTTTCTAACACCTTGGTAGTGCATTTTCTATGTTGAAATCCACCCCCATGGGAGTGTTGGATCTTTCAGTACTTTGATTGGTCATTTTTCTCCTTAAAGGTGCACTACACAGGTGGGGAGCTATCCTATGATTAAGTGCTGCATAGCATGAAGCCTGTCAGCATTCCACTCTCCCCTCCATTGATGTTTTTTGCATTGTGCTGTGCTGTTTGTCTACTTTTTTTAACCTTGGAAATAAATTTTTTTTTTATACTTCAAGATTTGGGAGTGCTGCTGCCTCTTTTCACTTCTGACTCTATCCTTACATTGGATTTGGCTCTATCCTTACATTGCTGGCACCCCACCACTAGTGCACTTTCAGTACTGGAACACATTTCCTTGGATTGGGCCACAGTAGCACACCTCCTGGGCTGTAGCGACGCCACCATCCCCTACATACATAGTAATTTTAGTACACTGGACGCGCAAAAATTACTTAGAAATATACACAGGAATAATCTGTTATACAATTGTATATGTGAGCTGATGTGTATGAAATTTACTTACTCTCCACTCTATCGCCTAGATTACGAGTCTTGCATTAGCCTTAAAAAGCAGCGTTGAGAGGTCCCAACGCTGCTTTTTAATGCCCGCTGGTATTACGAGTCTGGCAGGTACAGGTACCGCTCACTTTTTTTTGCGACTTGAAAATACCGCAAATCCACTTACGCCAATTGCGTATCCTATCTTTTCAATGGGATTTTCCTAACGCCGGTATTACGAGTCTTCCTAAAAGTGAGCGGTACACCCTCTCCTGTCAAGACTACTACCGCATTTGAAAGTCAGTAGTTAAGAGCTTTATGGGCTAACGCCGTAGTATAAAACTATTAACTAAAGTGCTAAAAAGTACACTAACACCCATAAACTACCTATTAACCACTAAAACGAGGCCCCCCCCCCCACATCACAAACACTAAAATATATTTTTTAACCCCTAATCTACCGAACCGGACATCACTGCCACTTTAATAAATGTATTAACCCCTAAACCGCCGCACTCCCGCCTCGCAAACTCTAGATAAATATTATTAACCCCTAATCTGCCATCCCTAACATCGCCGACACCTACCTACATTTATTAACCCCTAATCTGCTGCCCCAACGTCGCTGCCACTATATTAAATTTATTAACCCCTAAATCTAAGTCTAACCCTAACCCCCCCTAACTTAAATATAATTTAAATAAATCTAAATAAAATTACTACAATTAAATAAATTATTCCTATTTAAAACTAAATACTTACCAATAAAATAAACCCTAATATAGCTACAATATTAACTAATAATTACATAGTAGCTGCCTTAGGGTTTATTTTTATTTTACAGGCAACTTTGTATTTATTTTAACTAGGTAGAATAGTTATTAAATAGTTATTAACTATTTAATAACTACCTAGTTAAAATAAATACAAAAGTACCTGTAAAATAAAACCTAACCTAAGTTACAATTACACCTAACACTACACTATAAATAAATTAATTATCTAAATTAAATTAAATTAATTACAATTAAATAAAATAAAGTACAAAAAAAAAACCCACTAAATTACAGAAAATAATAAAATAATTACAAGAATTTTAAACTAATTACACCTAATCTAATCCCCCTAATAAAATAAAAAAGCCGCCCAAAATAAAAAAAGCCCTACCCTATACTAAATTACAAATAGCCCTTAAAAGGGCTTTTTGCGGGGCATTGCCCCAAAGTAATCAGCTCTTTTACCTGTAAAAAAAAATTACAATACCCCCCAACATTAAAACCCACTACCCACACACCCAACCCTACTCTAAAACCCCCCAAATCCACCGTAATAAAACCTAACACTAACCCCTTGAAGATCACCCTACCTACCGGGCCGAAGTCCTCAACGAAGCCGGGGCGAAGTCGTCCTCCAGACAGGCAGAAGTCTTCATTGAAGCTGGGCAGAAGAGGTCCTCCAGATGGGCAGAAGTCTTCATACAGACGGCATCTTCTATCTTCATCCATCCGGCACGGAGCGGGTCCATCTTCAAGCCATCCAACGTGGAGCATCCTCTTCATCCGGAGTCTTCTTGCAGGATGACGAGTTCTTTAAATGACATCATCCAAGATGGCATCCCTTGAATTCCGATTGGCTGATAGGATTCTATCAGCCAATTGGAATTAAGGTAGGGAAAATCCTATTGGCTGATGAGGTGGCGGTGTCCAGAGCGGCAGATTAAGGGTTAAAAATATAATGTAGGTGTCGGCGATGTCGGGGGCGACAGATTATGGGTTAATAAGTGTAAGTTTAGGGGTGTTTAGACTCGGGGTTCATGTTAGGGTGTTTGGTGTAGACATAATTTTATTTCCCCATAGGAATCAATGGGGCTGCGTTAGGAGCTGAACGCTGCTTTTTTGCAGGTGTTAGGTTTTTTTTTCAGCCGGCTCTGCTCCATTGATTCCTATGGGGAAATCGGGCACGAGCACGTTTAGCCAGCTCACCGCTACCGTAAGCAGCGCTGGTATTAGAGTGAGATGTGGAGTTAAATTTTGCTCTCTGCTCACTTTTCTGCGGCTAATGCCAGGTTTGAAAATACTCGTAATACCAGCATTGTTTGTAGGTGAGTGGTGAGCATAAACTGCTCGTTAGCACCGCCCGGCTTTACCGACAAAACTCGTAATCTAGCCGTATGTTTGGAAACTTGTAAATTACTCCCTCAATAAAAAATAAAAAAAATAAGAAATTTGTACTTATAAGTACAAAATACAAAGCTTAATTGTTCTTTTTTGTAAAATGGGCTGAACATAGGTGTTCCATGGGTGTATTTGAAATTGTCTCTCTAATTCCATCCTAATCCTGTCAAGGTTTTCACATTACAGATCTCACAGTTTTTTCTCGCCAACTAAAAGGTGGCGAGATTTTCTCAAAACACTCCAAATACTTTATACCCTAATAGACAAACACATGTATACGAAAACATAGACAAGTGTAAGATGCTATACGCAGAAAGCCGCGTAATGTGATTTATATTGGCTTCAGGATTTAATTTTGAATGTGTACCCTCTGCTCACTGCTAACTTCACCTAGGGAGCTGTGTCCCTATCCAGCGACTCCATTACTTTCAATAGAAGCCATCCCGCCATTTACAGGGACTGCCCCTTTTATACGATTATTCCATAAGGGCAGCCCCTGTGAGGGTCCGCGAGAAAACAACGTCTCATCTGGCGAGGTTTAGATCATTAAGCCCTCAGAATGTCCATGAGAAATTAACCATTGAGGTTTTCAAGCACAAACCCATTCCAGTCAGTATGGAACTCCACAATAACCCATTTCTTACAAGAATTTTGAAATGCATTTGCCCCTATACCTTGCACTGGGACAGTTTGACACTGATATTACAATATTAAGTACAATATTTAAATCTCTAATTAGTAGGCTGACCATATTGCCGCTTTAAGAAGGAACACCTATGAAAAATGCATATGTCAGGGTTCTTAAACAAAACATATATTTAAACAGCCCTGAAAACAGCCCTGACATATGTATTTTTCATATGTGTCCCTTTTTAAAGCGGCAATATGGTCACCCTACTAATTAAGGGATCACAGAATTTTTTTTATAAGCAAATATATCTTATGACGTGTATAACTAATAAAATATTATAAAACAGCACATTAATTCATGGGGCTCCATTTATGAAGCAGCAGATGCTGCTCTGGAGGCCCATCTTTTCAGGTTGGCTTTTAGGTGGTAGATTGAAATCATCCCAATACGATCGACATGATTGACAGCCCCTGTTAGCGGCCGATTGTCTGTCGGTGAGCAGGGGGTGGCATCGCACAAGCATTTCACTCAAAATGCTTGTACATTGATAAATGCGGACAGCATATGCTGTTGGCATTTAACGATGGCGAGAGGACATGATTCGCTCGACATTTAATAAATCTGCCTCGTAGTGTCATTCAGCACAAAAAGTATCCAAAATGAAGAGATGGTACCGTTATGTAATAATTTAAATATTAATATAATATGTACAGTGAATAAATGGGCTTAAAGGGACAGTCTAGTCAAAATTAAACTTTCATGATTCAAATAGGGCATGAAATTTTAAACAACTTTCCAATTGACTTTTATCATTAAATTTGCTTTGTTCCCTTGGTGGTATTTTTCAAAATCTAAACCTAGGTAGGCTCAAACTGATTTCTAAACCGTTGAAAACCGCCTCTTAGCTCAGAGTGTTTCGAAAGTTTTTTACAGTTAGACAATACTAGTTCATGTGTGTCATATAGATAACATTGTGCTCACTCCCGTGGAGTTATTTAGGAGTCTGCAAAGATTGGCTAAACTGCATGTCTGTCAAAAGCACTGAGATAAGGAGGCAATCTGCCGAGGCTTAGATACAAGGTAATCACAGAGGTAAAACATATATTAATATAACAGTGTTGGTTATGCAAAACTGGGGAATGGGTAATAAAGGGATTATCTATCACCTAGATTACGAGTTTTGTGTTAGAGGCTATGCGGTGCTAACGAGCAGTTTATGCTCACTGCTCACTTACAGACAACGCTGGTATTACGGGTTTTTACAACCCAGACAAGAAGTGAGCATTGAGCAAAATTTTGCTCCTTACCGCACTCCAATACCAGTGCTGCTTACGTTAGCGGTGAGCTGGTGTAACATGCTCGTGCACGATTTCCCCATAGGAATCAACGGTGGGGGAGCCGGCTGAAAAAAAGTCTTACACCTGCAAAAAAGCAGCGTAAAGCTCCCATTGATTCCTATGGGGAAATAAAAGTTATGTCTATACCTAACACCCTAACATGAACCCCGAGTCTAAACACCCCTAATCTTACACTTATTAACCCCTAATCTGCCGACCCCGACATCGCCGCAACCTACATTATATTATTAACCCCTAATCTGCCACTCCGGACACCGCCGCCACCTGCATTATACTTATGAACCCTTAATCTGCTGCCCCCAACATCGCCGACACCTATATTATATTTATTAACCCCTAATCTGCCGCCCTCTATGTCGCCGCCACCTACCTACATTTAATAACCCCTAATCTGCCGCCCTATATTAAAGTTATTAACCCCTAAACCTAAGTCTAACCCTAAACCTAACACCCCCTAACTTAAATATTATTAAAAGAAATCTAAATAAAATTACTATAATTAACTAAATTATTCCTATTTAAAAATTAATACTTACCTGTAAAATAAACTCTAAGCTAGCTACAATATAACTAATAGTTACATTGTATCTAGCTTAGGGTTTACTTTTATTTTACAGGCAAGTTTGAATTTATTTGAACTAGGTAGAATAGTTATTAAATAGTTATCAACTATTTAATAACTACCTAGCTAAAATAAATACAAAAGTTACCTGTAAAATAAATCCTAACCTAAGTTACAATTACACCTAACACTACACTATAATTAAATAAATTAACTAATTTAACAACAATTAAATACAATTAAATGAAATTATCTAAAGTACAAAAAAACAAACACTAAATTACAGAAAATAATAACATCGCCGACACATACCTACATTTATTAATCCCTAATCTGCCACCCCCAATTTAAATATAATTTAAATAAATCTAAATAAAATTCCTATCATTAACTAAATTATTCCTATTTAAAACTAAATACTTACCTATAAAATAAACCCTAAGCTAGCTACAATATAACTAATAGTTACATTGTAGCTAGCTTAGGGTTTATTTTTATTTTACAGGCAAGTTTATATTTATTTTAACTAGGTAGAATAGTTACTAAATATTTATTAACTATTTAATAACTACCTAGCTAAAATAAATACAAAAGTTACCTGTAAAATAAAACCTAAGCTAAGTTACAATTACACCTAACACTACACTATAATTAAATAAATTAACTAATTTAACAACAATTAAATACAATTAAATGAAATTATCTAAAGTACAAGAAAACACACTAAATTACAGAAAATAATAAACAAATTACAATATTTTTAAACTAATTACACCTAATCTAATAAGCCTAACAAAATAAAAAGCCCCCCCAAAATAAAAAAAGCCCTACCCTACACTAAATTACAAATAGCCCTTAAAAGGGCCTTTTGCGGGGCATTGCCCCAAAGTAATCAGCTCTCTTACCTGTAAAAAAATTACAAATCCCCCCAACATTAAAACCCACCACCCACACAACCAACCCTACTCTAAAACCCACCCAATACCCCCTTAAAAAAACCTAACACTAACCCCTTGAAGATCACCTTACCGGGAGAAGTCTTCACCCAACCAGGCCAAAGTCCTCAACAAAGCCGGGAGAAGTCTTCATCCAAGCTGGGCGAAGTGGTCCTCCAGACGGGCAGAAGTCTTCATTCAGACGGCTTCTTCTATCTTCATCCATCCGGCGCGGAGCGGGTCCATCTTCAAGACATCGGACCGCGGAGCATCCTCTTCAATCGATGGTTAACATAGAATGAAGGTACCTTTAAGTGATGTCATCCAAGATGACGTCCCTTGAATTCCGATTGGCTGATAGAATTCTATCAGCCAATTGGAATTAAGGTAGAAAAAATCCTATTGGCTGATGCAATCAGCCAATAGGATTGAAGTTCAATCCTATTGGCTGATCCAATCAGCCAATAGGATTGAGCTTGCATTCTATTGGCTGATTGCATCAGCCAATAGGATTTTTTCTACCTTAATTCCGATTGGCTGATAGAATTCTATCAGCCAATTGGAATTGAAGGGATGCCATCTTGGATGACGTCATTTAAAGGTACCTTCATTCTGTGTTAGCCGTCGATTGAAGAGGATGCCCCCTTCGGATGTCTTGAAGATGGACCCGCTACGTGCCAGATGGATGAAGATAGAAGATGCTATCTGTATTTAATTGTTGTTAAATTAGTTAATTTATTTAATTATAGTGTAGTGTTAGGTGTAATTGTAACTTAGGTTAGGTTTTATTTTACAGGTAACTTTTGTATTTATTTTAGCTAGGTAGTTATTAAATAGTTAATAACTATTTAGTAACTATTCTACCTAGTTAAAATAAATACAAACTTGCCTATAAAATAAAAATAAAACCTAAGATAGCTACAATGTAACTATTAGTTATATTGTAGCTAGCTTAGGTTTTATTTTATAGGTAAGTATTTAGTTTTAAATAGGAATAATTTAGTTAATGATAGGAATTTTATTTAGATTTATTTAAATTATATTTAAGTTAGGGGTGTCAGATTAGGGGTTAATAAATGTAGGTAGGTGTTGGCGATGTTAGGGACAGCAGGGGTTAATAATATTTAACTAATGTTTGCGAGGCAGGAGTGCGGCGGTTTAGGGGTTAATATATTTATTATAGTGGCGGCGATGTCCAGTTCGGCAGATTAGGGGTTAAAAATTTAATTTTAGTGTTTGCGATGTGGGGGACCTCGGTTTAGGGGTTAATAGGTAGTTTATGGGTGTTAGTGTACTTTTAGCACTTTAGTTAAGAGTTTTATGCTACGGCGTTGTAGTGTAAAACTCTTAACTACTGAATTTAAAAAGCGGTACCAGGCTTGACAGGAGAGGGTGTACCACTCACTTTTTGTCAGACTTGTAATATCGGCGCTATGCAGGTCCCATTGAAAAAAGAGGATACACAATTTACGTAAGTGGATTTGTGGGATTTCCAAGTCTGGACAAAAAAGTGAGCGCTACACCTGTACCTGCAAGACTCGTAATACCAGCGGGCGTTAAAAAGCAGCGCTGGGACCGGTCAGCGCTGCTTTTTAAGCCTAACGTACAACTCGTAATCTAGCCGTATATTTTTAAACAATAACAATTCTGATGTAGACTGTATCTTTAAGCAAAATTACCAGTGGTTTATATATCTAGTGATGCATTTAGCTCAGTTTAAATTGTCAATCTGTTTAATACACAGTTTATACTTCTTAATCTATGGACAGGTGTGTTTCTAGGTTATACATTGTCCATAACAAAGCTCAATAACTTGTAAGGAGATTCCATATGTCATTTGTTATAACCCGGACACTGCCCAATAGGTAAATTGTATTTAATCTTATATAATGAGACCATTTTGCAGCATCTAATCCCACAATGAGAAAGATTTATACACCATATACTTCTACATTCTGAGAGCAGTTATGCAGCTTGTAGTTAAAACCAGTAATCAGTGACTTTCCGTATAGAAGACTGTATGTAAAAAAAAAAAAAACTTGGTTGTGCACAGGATTTTCAGGGCTGTACTAAAGAATGCATTAAACTTCAGCCTGTAGCAGACTCCAGTGAGATAACACTGTCCTAATGTTTGAATTGTATGTGTAGAAAACATAAGAATTGGAGGTTTCTTCCAATAGAGAAATTCACACTTTAGTGAATATAGATCTATGAATATTTCCAGGAAGACATTACAATGAGCAATATAAAATACATAGCAATATTCTGCAGATAGTACTGCATTTTGGTTTCAACTGATAAGTACAGCAAAATTAAGGCTTTGTGCACTAAGCAACATTTTACGTAGGAATTCAATGAACTGTGTCAGTTAAAACGGGCTCAAATCCTACACATTATACATTTATATTTTGTATGTCACTCATTTACTATTGTCTATTCTGAGATTCTGTCTTTTTAATCTGTTTATGGTATGTATATTATGTTACTATCCCCCCTATACAATCACTGTGACAGTTCAGGGTCCATTCTTTCCTTGTACATCTGTTGTGCATGAACTTGTACTAACACAATTGTTTCATGCCCTGTCTTCTTTGTATGACTTGTTTACAATAGAAATACATCTTTAAATAGCATAACCCCTTATGGACCAAGGTTTTTTACAAGTTTACGTGCTTAAATGAAATGAGTAATTTTAGCATTTTTGCTCACTATTGGTTTCACCTAAATTATCTGCTCTCTAGTTAAATGCACCCATACATATTCTATACCTTTTTTTAACAGACAAATAGGCCTTTCTAGGGATGTCCTACATGGGTATATAAAATAACGACAAATAGGTATTAAAAATTGGGGGGGGCGAAAATAAAAAAAGCATTTTTCCAATTTTCTTTATAACCATTTCTACTAGTTTAGCTAAAGAAAAATACCTCCAAATAGATTCATTATGTCGTTTTGATTTTAGAAATACCCCATATGTCTAGGTTTCCAAGTAATTTTTAGATAAAATAGGCCAAATACTACAATGAAGGTCACTCAAAACTGCTACACAAATGTATATATGTGTAAAATGTATGAATTCCAGGGTATTTATCTAAAGGTATTCTGAAACATAGTATTTAACCCTTTTATCACCAGGGGCAAAAAAAATAACATTTTGAGGTAAAAAAAAAGAAAACGGATCCCTTGCATGCACATTGCAGCGCGCTCCCATCCATGTATCACAACTCTTTAATTTTAAAGCCTTAAATTGCATCATCAATTAACAGCTGGAAGAGGGTAGTGGCCACACAATCTTTAGGCTAATGGAAATGTCAACTACATGGATTAAAGTGAATGTAAATTTTGATGCTAAAGTGCCCGGTTTTCAAAAATTTGATTAACAACAGGGGCACTTTAATTCATTAAAATTTACATTTTACTCGTTGTGAAAAACTACATACCCTTTAAACTTGACAGCCACTCCAGCTTCCCCCGGTCATCGCAAGCCATTTCTGACTTCAGAAATGATGGATCGGTCATCCTCCAATCACGGCTTCCCCCCCAGGGGAATCAGTGTCTGATTCAATTCCGTGATTGGAGGAAACCGGATTCCTCATTTTAGACCCAGGAAGAGGCTTTGCAACGGATGGAGGAAGCTGGAGCAGCTGTCAATATTAAAAGGTAAGTTTTTTTTCTCAACACAAGTGAAATGTAAATTTTGATGAATTAAAAAAGCGCCCCTGTTTTTAATCTAATTTTTAAAAACCGGGCACTTTAGCATCAAAATTTACGTTCACTTTAAGACACAGTGCGCATGCGATAATTACAGCTACTTATTGCGCATGTGATTGAGAACACACTATAGAATTATGAATAAGCTACATAGTTCTTGGCTAAGGCTTCGAAATCGGCTGATGGGTTTTAAGGAAATTCAACCTATTTTTCAGGGCAGTCGTTTATATGGAACTAATGCAAAATTATTTATCATTTTACAAATCAAGTAAGTGCATTTAGCTCTAATTTTACTTATTGTATTGAATTCAGAACTTTTAAGACTTTGTTTATATCAAAATGTTATAATCCTTTAATATTTTCCCAGGTACAAAATATTTCCAACACCTGTGAAACATTGTACTTTTATAAACATGCTAGAAATGTTTTAGTATAGTTTAGTATAGTTTCTGCATAAAAATGACAGAATATATATATTTACACATAGTTCTGACATTTTTGTTGCCTTCTTTATTTGTGTTTTTTTTAACACCCTCTAAGACTTTCAAGCATTCTCCAAAGAAAGAACTGTTTAAGGGTGCATTTAAATTACATTAACCTATTTCTCTAATTTTCTTGCCTAAGATCCATGAACAGTGCACTCAGCTGTTCCCCAGCCTTTGATTTAGACCAGCTGTTTTGATATATAGTAATGATGATAAACACTGTACAAAAGAGTTTCTTGTATAGTCTACTTATTTACACAAAAATGTGGTATATCATAATTGCCATAATTTTTTTTGCAAATCCTAATTAATATGATGATAAAAACCAATAGTTTTCTTTCTAACATATCCTCTAGCTAAAGGTAGATTTTTTTTATCATTGAGATCAAGCATCATGGTTTCATTATTTTGTTCTCTCTGCTGTTGTAATAGAAGGTCTGTGAAAATGTTTTATAACTCAAATAAACGTTATCTCCATACAAATTAAGGACCATGAGCATTTTTTCCAACTTAGAGCAGCATTATTTATGTTTTTCAGACAATGTAAGTAAAATAAAACATAGTAATATGTTTTTTATTTAACTAATAATAATTAACAGTAATGGGATGGCGTCTACTACATTTTAAAAATGTAAGAAAAATATTTCAATAACTCTTTAGATTAAATTGAACCTACCCAATATTTATGATATGTTTAGCAGGCATTTCTATTCTGATTTTAACTATAGAAACATACTATATATTGCTTTGTGTCCACTCTCTGTTTGATGTTTACCATAATGCTCATCGGTTTGTTACTCCTATAATTAAGAGGTAATTAGGTGGCGCACACTGATCATTTTGCATAACTAAAACCATTAAAAAGTGTCTGAACCTGATAATTATAGATTACTCCTTAGAAAAGTAAAATCTGCTGTTCAACAAATAAAGTAACCTTTTTGTTATGGTATTTAGGATAAATTATTCATCACTAACATGATGCAGGCAAACAACTTGATGTCAAGGTGAGAGAATCAGAGCAATAGTAACACATTCACAGCCATAGTTACACACATGTGAAACATGTGCTGTATCCTTCTCCATCTCCATAGTAACACACTCACAGCCATAGTTACAGAAGTGAAACATGTGCTGTATCCTTCTCCATCTGCATAGTAACACACTCACAGCCATAGTTACAGAAGTGAAACATGTGCTGTATCCTTCTCCATCTCCATAGTAACACACTCACAGCCATAGTTACACACATATGAAACATGCGCTGTATCCTTCTCCATCTACAAGTTTTGTTTTGTTAATGCTGTCAATTGTCTATTCTGAGATTCTGCCTTTTTAAACTGTTTATGGTATGTATATTATGTTACTCTCCCCCCTATACAATCACTGTGACAGTTCAGGGTCCATTCTTTCCTTGTACATCTGTTGTGCATGAACTTGTCCTAACACAATTGTTTCATGCCCGTCTTCTTTGTATGACTTGTTTACAATAGAAATACCTCTTTAATTAGTGTAACCCCTTATGGACCGAGATTTTTACAAGTTTACGTGACTAAATGAAATGAGTAATTTTAGCATTTTTGCTCACTATTGGTTTCACCTAAATTATCCGCTCTCTAGTTAAATGCACCCATACATATTCTATACATTTTTTTAACAGACAAATAGGCCTTTCTTTCTTTTTTTTTTAAACATTTATTTATTTCCAAGCACAAAGTACAAATCAACAAGTACATATTTATCACATAAGTAAGTTTCTTTGTTTAACAGAAAAAAGAGAAGAAATAAATACAATCAATGATTAATTCACTCTTGACTTCAGAGGTTCCACAAAGTCATATTTTAAAGAAGTTATTACCACATACTTTCCAATATCTTACTCTTTGTAATTATATACTTGTGCTATTTTCCTGGTTATCTAAAATAACATAGCAAAACATAACAACGCAACACAAACCAAAACAAAACAAAGCAAAATACACAAAACCAAGCAAAAAAAAAAAAAAAAAAAAAAAAAGGAAAAAAAAAAAGAAAAAAAAAAGAGGAAAAAGGAGCAGAGAGATAAGAAAAGAAATCCCCCCCCCCCCCCGCCTCCAACTCCACATCTCCATCTTAGTAAGAGAATGTGACATTAATACCAGGAGTAGGGAAATAGATTATTCAAGATCAGAGTTCCAAAAAAGTCTGATTTATGAAAACATTTAGTTAGTGCATATTGCAGATTATTAGATTGTTGTAATATTAGAGTGAGCCATTTATCAAAAAAGCTTTTTATCTGATTCTCTGACAAGGAATTGATATTTAGTTGTTCAAACATGATTTGCGAGAACACGGCTTGTTTAAATAGACCAAACGGAGGGGCAATCCTCTTCTTCCAATACTTGAGGATTAGGTTCCGTCCTAGGAGAATCAGGGTGTTGATAGATTTATGGAATGTAATATTGGTCTCACTAGATAGAAATAAAAACCTGGTAAATATCCAATGTCACATTTTCATGTAAGACTTTAGAGGCCCAGTAGGACACTTTAGACCAAAACTGCCTAATTTTAGGACAGAGACAAAAACAATGGAGGAGATCAGCCTCCTTTTTTTTACACTTAAAACAGTTAGTGGATTTGTCACCAGCCCACTTGGCTAGTGTTCTCGGTGTAATGTATGAATTATTAATTAGTTCAATATGGGATTCTTTCCAGGAGGTGGGAGTTCTTGCCTCTCTTACTTGTTTAATACTAAATTTAATTTTTTCTACTGTTATTTCTTGGAAGTGGGATCTCCAGTAGCCGGTTAAAGTTTCCAACCCCAATTGTCCTTGTTTCGACATTAAGATATTATAAATTAGCGAAATTGTATGAATACCATTCTTATGTAGAATGATATAGTCTTCAAGCTTACCAAATTTTTTATAGTCTTGTCTAATATTTTGTATTCCATTTATATAATGTCTAAGTTGCAGATATGCATAAAAGTTTTGATTTGATAAATTATATTCTTGGAGGATAGATTCAAATGTTCTGACTGAATATTCATTATCAAGAACTTGGGAGATGTAAATTAACCCCTTTTCCTCCCACCTTGTAAAAATTTCTGATGTTAAACCTGGAGGGAAAAGGCTGTTACCTCTAATAGGGAGGTATGCTGATATACGGTAGTCTATGTTTAACACTGTACATAATTTCTGCCAGGCTGAGACCACATTACTGATTACCGTTAACTTTTTAATGTGTTTTGGTAGTTGTGCCATTGGGCAGTGGATAGTAGCCTTAAGAGAGAGAGGGGCAACCATCTGTCTTTCAATTAAAGGATTTGTGAAATAATTAGTATCTGTGATCCAGTCACAGGCAAAACGTGCCAGGATAGCTATATTATACCATTTTATATCAGGAAGCGCAAATCCTCCATATTCTGAGAGCTGGTATAATTTAGTTCTGGATAGATAGTGCCTTTTTTTGTTCCAGACAAAAGATGAACAATTCTTATTGAAAAGCCTTAGATCTTTGTTAGAAATAAAGACAGGGAGATTTTGAAGAAGATATACTAATTGTGGGAAAAGAATAGACTTAATTAACATGACTCTGGCCGAGAGAGAGATAGGGAACAAGACCCATCTGTCTAATTTCTCAGCAGCGTTTGCAAAGAAAACAGAGAAATTGTTATCATACCAGAGATTAGGATTTCTATGGAGATTTATTCCTAAGTATTTAATGCTTTCTGTGAACTGTAGAGGGTGTTCCCTACAACTGTCTTTATTCTGATGTATCCAGAGAATTTCAGACTTGCTCAAATTTAGTTTGTAACCCGAGAAAGAGCTGAATTGCTTGAAAATATTTAGAACAAGAGGGATACTGATTTTAGTGTTCTGTAAAAACAGCAACAAGTCATCAGCATAGAGTGATAAGACCAATTGTTGATCTCCAATTTTTATACCTGATATGGTGTCTCTCAAGAGGATTGCAAGAGGTTCTATGGCAAGATTGAATAAAAGGGGAGACAGGGGACAGCCCTGTCTCATTGCTTTATGGATATGGAACCTAGGTGTTGGAGCCCCATTGAATAGGACGTATGAAGTAGGTGAATTATAGATAGACCTTATTAATGAGAAGAAATTCCCTTTAAACCCAAATTTATCAAGGGCGGAATATAAGTGATCCCATGTGACTGAGTCGAAAGCCTTCTCGGCGTCGGCGGTTAGTAACACATAGTCTTGTTTTGCGTTTTGAGCATTATCCTGCAAGTTATACTAACAGTATTCTAGTACAGTAGTGACACGGCGTATATTTCTGATAGAAGATCTCCCAGGCATGAAGCCTGATTGATCCTCATGTATAATTTGCTCTATGCCAGACTTAAGTCTTTTTGCCATTATAGAGGTAAGTAGTTTATAATCTACATTTAGTAGTGATATAGGCCTGTAAGAGGATGGATCAAGAGGATCTTTACCTTTCTTTAATATTAAAGTAACCGCCGACGCCGAGAAGTGCTCCGACATAGGCTTCCCAGCTATAAAATATTCATTAAATAATCTAACCAGAGTAGGAAGTATATCACATCGAGTAATCTTATAAAATTCTGATGTTAACTGATCAGGGCCGGGAGCTTTATTTGACTTAGCATGGAGTATTGCCTCATCTACTTCTTCCAAGGTAATAGGACTATTTAAGACTTCTAGAAAAGCTAAGGAGATTTTAGGAATTACAATTGAATTCCAGAAAATATCTTTGTTTTCAAGGTTAATCTCATTCGCCGCATATATGTTTTTAAAATATTTGAAGAAACTCTCTCTAATCTCTAGTGGATCTGAACATCTATCTTGGCCGACCCTAATAGCTTCAATTATATTATTCTTTTTCCTGGCCTTATTTAGTCTACGATAAAAGTTTAGTGGGAGATACTCTTCAAATATGCAAACTACGATGCAAGCAAATATGCATAATTTTTCGTGTTGTGTCCGGGACTTACCCCATATGAGCTCCAGTCGCCCCCTTATTAACGAACCTTCTGTGTCAGAGTTCTGGGCTGCCGGAGGACCTACACGGTCACGATCTAAGGTATATCGATGGGCTAATAGCTCCAAAAGACATCCGGCACTCACATGCGGCTTTAGCAGCGTTCCTGTCTTGCCAAGCGCGTCCTCTGACGTCAGTCGTGACGTGACGGGAATCTCCAGTCGGGGGGCGGTGCTCACTCTTCACCCGGATTTAACAACAGGTTACTAATACACAGAGGCTAAGCAGATCCAAGTGCTGGTGCAAAAGCGAAAAAGTCACAAAGAAGGGCAGGATCCAGCTTTAGTTCAAAATAAAATCCAACTTTTATTGGGCTCAGTTAAAACGCCAAATAGGCTAGAAGACAGCATACAAGATAGGTGTGTGTGAGCGTGACACCAAAGCTTACATGTTTCGGCACGCAGCCGTAATCATAGCCATAGGTGTCATGCAGGTGAATGCATTCTTAAAAAATCAGTGATACAATACAATTGGACAAAAGATATATACAAAGCACGCCCACACTCCACAAATTTGAAGAATCATTAACTCTTTGTTCCCTGGACTTAACAACAGTAGTACACTTGCTATTTGGTACACATTAGGGAATTATTATGTTAGTGAAAGATTATAGTACTCAAAGTAGAGTGGTCTGGTAAGCAAACATATAGAACAAATTATGTAATGAATATTCTGTACATAAAACAATGCTAGTTCTAAAATTTCTAAAGACCACTACTAAATTTTATACCTATAATGTAACAAAATAATGTAGGTAATATTCCATCAAATGAATTCAATTTAATTTTATTTTTTTATTTTTTTATAAATTTGTAACTTTTTTAATATTCCCTATTGGGGACATATTATTGTACCACAGAAATGTTACAAACAGATGAGCACTTTCAGGGAGAGAGGAACTTTAGTCTGCCCTGTGTTATTGCTGAATAGATATTCTAGCATTTATGCTCATGTGTGTAACATATCTCTGCTATAATCTGTATAGAACCACAGAAATGTAGAAATGTATAGATCCCATATATTAAATATAGTATAAGGGAAATAGAAGATAGGGGGAAGATAAAAATAAAAACAAAAACAAAAACAAAACCAAAACAAAATAAACACAGAAATGGAAGTTCAAAATACCAAATACAAAAATCACTAAGCTAAATGTATAAGTTAAGTATGTAAAATGATGGTGAAATATGAGATATGTAAATAAGTACACTGTATGTATTATACTTATATTCCACATGTTATCCTAATAAATGAAACATATTATTACTATTGAAAACATATTGCCATTCTACTTGGGCTGTGAATATTTAAATCAGCACAGATTTGAAATGGAAGAAACGGCACCACAATATTTCTCCCTGAGACCTGCTACTGCACGTAGTAATAGTTCCACAGAATGTGAAAAAATATTTTCTGAGGATAAGGGGACACTCTCACTTAGCACTTTATTTGAAACTATGGAGACTCTCTTGTTCAAAGAAACAAAAGCACAGTGGGACATTTGGACATTCCAATCATATCTTAAAGCACAAATGATTCCCAGAGGACTGAGAATTTTCAAATTTCCCACCTTTGATGTTGATACTACGGACACAGAATTTGTTGATAAATGGAATGCAGTGTTATCAGAATGTTCATGTCAACTAATGTTATTATTGATACAATATAGGACACAACATTTGAATGATGTTAAACATGAAATAGATGCACTTCAGATAGAGCTTAATAATAGAAGTGCTGACCCTGACTTTGCTAAATTTGATAAGATTTTACAAGAGTCTTTGGCCCGTGGTAAGCAAATTATAATGGAGAACAAACATACCAAGTTTGTACGTGACAAAACAGACTATCAGAAAAATTCAGTCTATATTTGGAACAAAAAACAACGCTCCAACTATAGACGAAGCTTACCACAGAACCAAAACCGTAGGGGTAACCGTAGGCATCGAAGGGGTCACCGCAAACAAGTTAGCTTTTCTGATAGCGATACAGACAGATCTTCAGATGAATATAATTCAGGTGGAGATAATGAAATAGACATAGTAACTCAGACAAATACTATCTCTAACACACAACAGGGCATTCTTAAGGCTCCTATAGGGCCCAATTGCTCTAATGTCTCTAATGCATCTAACACTCTCAATACTGTATCCACTAGTTTAACACCACAAACAGTGAGATCTAAAGATAAAAATTCTAACGCTAAATATACCCCTACTAATAGATCAAATGAACAAATGAGTGCACATGCTGTGAATGTAGGGACCCAAGACATGACATTACTAAATCAGGTTTTTCCCATGGACCCACCATTACAGGGCATAGGGGGGACAACACACAACAATCAAGAGAGGTACCCAGTACGGGGCAACCGCACGCAGACCAAATACAAATAAATAGTGTGGTTAACTTATCTTCAGTTACACTGACTAATGATCAAATAGATGTACTATCCCTAGGCCTAGGTTTTGCACCTACTACAAACTTCAACATCTTTCAGACACTAATAGATATTAATAAGTTTGTGAGGAACATCACATTAAAGAAACACTTTGCAGATGCCCCACATGAAAACGTTAACCTTGAACCAGATAGAGTTCACATTGCACCCAACATAGGTATAAACACCTTTTCAGAAATCTGTGATCTCATATCCCTCCAAAAACTTGCCACAGAGGACAACAGTGTCCCTGGAACACTCAATAGGGCGTTATCATTCAAAAATAAATCTACCTTCTACCCGATACAAAATAGAGGGCCAATAATAGAGACATTTCATTCACGAGTAGAATCAGACTTGCAGAAATTAAAAGAAACTACAGATAGAACAACTAACAACTTAACCAATAGACAATCTGAAGCACTAAGGTCATTACAACAACAACCAGATCTGGTAATTCGTCCATCAGATAAGGGGGGCACTATTGTAGTCCTAGATAGGAAAGACTATATATCAGAGGCTCTTAGACAGCTAAGTAATCCTTCAGATTACTCGCTCCTACTAAGGAATCCAACTAATGAGTACAAGAAATTATTGTTTGATATTTTGGATGAAGGCGTTGAACACGGTTTTATAGATGAAAATACAGCTGACTATCTTTATGTCAAATATCCTAAGATCCCAGTGTTTCATATGTTCCCTAAGGTCCACAAATCTCTCACTAACGTAAAGGGTCGACCAATAGTTAGTGGTATAGATTCTATATTTGAAAGATTGTCCCAGTGGCTTGATGCCATCCTACAGCCATTGGTCAACCAATTACCTACATATACTAGAGATTCAAAACACGTACTCAATCTTCTAACTGACATCAATTGGCAAAGCAATTACCACTGGCTTTCAGTAGATGTGGTCTCTCTATATTCAAGAATACCACACCACAGGGGCATAGAGGCAGTTAGATATTTTCTCACTACACATACTGAATATACACTTGATTTTCAAAAATATGTTCTAAGAATTTTAGAGTTTCTATTGACTCATAATTTCTTTACCTTTGAAGGGCAATACTATGTGCAAAAATGCGGTACGGCCATGGGGGCGAAATACGCCCCCTCCTATGCAAACCTATTTCTTGGCAAATGGGAGCTAGACAACATCTTTGACCATAGCAACCCATACAGATCATATATTTGTTTTTTTAAACGCTATATTGATGATCTCCTTTTTATTTGGTCAGGTCCACCTGCAGACATTATAAGTTTCATTGAGATGATTAATAATAACAATCTGAACTTAAGTTTCACCTACACTACAGATTCTATATGTATCAACTATTTAGACTTAAGCCTCACTGGGGAAAGCAGTGGTAAAATCACCTCTAAAGTATATCGTAAGCCAATTTCAGGCAACCCACTTCTGCATGCCTCCAGTTGCCACCCTAAGAACACATCTTATGCTGTTGCTAAAGGCCAGTTTACCAGGCTTAAGAGGAATTGTAGCAACACTGCAGACTATGTACATGAGGCTGAGTGTCTAGAAAAGAGACTCAAAGATAGAAAATATGCCCGTAGACATATCAAACAAGCTAGACTAGCTGTTGATAAGCTGGATAGGGACCAACTTCTGGTAGACAAACCCAAAACCACACATAATGACTTTAAAGGTGTACACTTTGTGACAACTTTCAGCACACAGTATCCCCAGATCTGTAATATAGTTAGGAAACATTTTCCTCTACTGGCAGCTGACGATAAGCTGGTAGAAACCGTAAAACAAGGGGTTAGGTGCTCTTATAAAAAAAGTCCTACATTGGCATCCATTCTGTCCCCAACTGAATTAAAACAGACATCACGACACAATAGTTCCTGGTTACAACACTCAGGTATGTTTAAATGTGGGCACAGAAAGTGCAAACCCTGTGACCTCGTCTGGGTTACAAAAGAATTTACCTCTACAATAACAGGTCAGACATACCCCATCAAATCCTGCCTTAATTGCCAAAGCACTGATGTCATATATGTCATCGTATGCACTATGTGCAGGGTCCAATATGTAGGGTTAACCTCTAGGGATATAAATTCCCGTATTAGAGAACACTTCTCAACTATCACTAAAGGTACATCCAGTACACCTCTAGTTCAACATTTTGCTACCAAACATAGTTGTAGCTTGAACTCTCTCAGATGGGTGGCAATTGAACAAGCCAAGGTGCCCAAGAGAGGAGGCAACCTTGAAACTATACTTGCGAAAAGAGAAGTGTATTGGATCTACACTTTGAGAACAAGGTTACCTTTAGGATTGAATTCGAGATACGATTTAATCAACTTTTGGGAATAGCTTTGGTGTCTCTTCTGATACTATACTTGCCACATATTCCTTTATTCAGCTGTAAATGACATTTGATATGTTTCATTTATTAGGATAACATGTGGAATATAAGTATAATACATACAGTGTACTTATTTACATATCTCATATTTCACCATCCTTTTACATACTTAACTTATACATTTAGCTTAGTGCTTTTTGTATTTGGTATTTTGAACTTCCATTTCTGTGTTTATTTTGTTTTGGTTTTGTTTTTGTTTTTGTTTTTATTTTTATCTTCCCCCTATCTTCTATTTCCCTTATACTATATTTAATATATGGGATCTATACATTTCTACATTTCTGTGGTTCTATACAGATTATAGCAGAGATATGTTACACACATGAGCATAAATGCTAGAATATCTATTCAGCAATAACACAGGGCAGACTAAAGTTCCTCTCTCCCTGAAAGTGCTCATCTGTTTGTAACATTTCTGTGGTACAATAATATGTCCCCAATAGGGAATATTAAAAAAGTTACAAATATATAAAAAAATAAAAAAATAAAATTAAATTGAATTCATTTGATGGAATATTACCTACATTATTTTGTTACATTATAGGTATAAAATTTAGTAGTGGTCTTTAGAAATTTTAGAACTAGCATTGTTTTATGTACAGAATATTCATTACATAATTTGTTCTATATGTTTGCTTACCAGACCACTCTACTTTGAGTACTATAATCTTTCACTAACATAATAATTCCCTAATGTGTACCAAATAGCAAGTGTACTACTGTTGTTAAGTCCAGGGAACAAAGAGTTAATGATTCTTCAAATTTGTGGAGTGTGGGCGTGCTTTGTATATATCTTTTGTCCAATTGTATTGTATCACTGATTTTTTAAGAATGCATTCACCTGCATGACACCTATGGCTATGATTACGGCTGCGTGCCGAAACATGTAAGCTTTGGTGTCACGCTCACACACACCTATCTTGTATGCTGTCTTCTAGCCTATTTGGCGTTTTAACTGAGCCCAATAAAAGTTGGATTTTATTTTGAACTAAAGCTGGATCCTGCCCTTCTTTGTGACTTTTTCCCTTATTTAGTCTAGCCAGAAATTTAGCTGACCTGCCAAATTGCCCACTATACTTAGCATTAATTTTAATATCTTCCTTTATCATTTTCTCTTTAAAGAAGAGATCATATTCCTGTTTAGCCTTCTGATATTTATCCCAAAGAGATTTAGAAGTATTACTAATATAATTTTTATAGGAGTTGCTGAGCTGGTTAGCCAGCTGTATTTCACGGGCCTTGAATTGCTTTTTCTTTTGGATCATATAAGCTTTAATTTCACCCTTAAGGTAAGCCTTGGCGGCTTCCCAGTAGATCTCTGTTTTATCTAGATATTCTCTATTGAAGGATTGATACTCCCGCCATTTCTGGCCTAACCAATCAGCAAACTTTTTATCCTGGGATAGATAGTTGGGGAAGAAGAAGTTGTTTACAGAGTTAATAGCAGTGTTTTTGATTGCTATGCTCAGAGAGATGACAGCGTGATCTGAAATTATTATATCAGAAATATGTGTATCAATATCCATCGTTAACATGACACTAGAGATTAAGAAGAAGTCTATTCTGGAGAGCGCTCTATAAGACTTGGACTCACAAGAAAATAGTTGAGCGTCCGGGTGTTTAATACGCCAGATATCATGGACCTTTAAATTATTACATATCTGCCGAAATATTTTGGCCTTAGCAATAGAAAATTTTGAGTTATTTGGAGTACATCTGTCTAGGAATGAGGTTGGAATAAGATTGAAGTCTCCTACCAAGATCAAGTTTTGTCCAATATATTGGGATAGCATCATAATGAGTTGATTCCAGAATGATACATCTACCTGATTTGGTGCATATATATTACAGAAAATGTATTTAGTGTTCCCTATCTCAATCTCGATCAGTAGCCATCTGTCCTCTTTATCGTGAATATACTTCAAAATTCTATATGATAGACATTTGTTAAACAAGATGGCTACCCCTCTCTTCTTCCTATTACAGGGGGAGGCAATCACATGACCCACCCATTTTGATTTAAGTTTATTTGCTTCAGCAGCCTTAAGATGAGTTTCTTGTAGGAAGGCAAGATCCGGTTTATGTTTACCCAATTGCTTAATAATTAACTTCCTTTTAATAGGGGAATTTATTCCACCTATGTTCCACGAGACACACTTAAGCATTTCTTCTACTCTTCATGTCTAAATCAGGTGTGGAGGTGGAGGCCGGGAGGGGGGAAGGAGGGAGAGAGAAAAAAAAAAAAAAAAAAAAAGGGAGAAAAGAAAACAAGAAAGCAAGAAAAAAAAAAAAAAAAAAAACCAGAGGTAAGAAAATTTTAAAAACAAGGCTTTGTGTAGCAAATAGCTACATCTCACGATATCCACAAATGTATTTACAGCTTTAATTCGTTCCCTCATCTATACATTGATTTTCAAATCTATACAAAATTGTCTAGCTTCTTGTTCGGTTAGCAGAGTATGTGTGGTTTCCTTATCTTCTATTATTATTTTGGCTGGATAGATTAATCTTGCTTTATGCCCTGCATTGATTAGCCTGGTGCAGAAAGGTGACATAATTTTCCTTCTTTGGGAAGTTTCACTGGAGTAATCTTGAAAAATTAAGATTTTAGCTTCTCCTATCTGCACCAGGTCAATTTTACGGTAGGATCTTAAAAGTGTCATTTTATCTTGATAATTTTGGAATTTGATCATGACTGCTCTAGGCTTAATTAGGCCGTTCAGTAGCTTCCTTTGGGGACCAACTCTGTGTGCTCTTTCAATCAACAGAGGAGTATTCTGTTGTTGCACCACTAATATTTGCGGGAGAGATGTAGAAGCAAAATGTAAAAGGTCAACAAATTCACTAGATTCTGGTAAACCTACAATTTTTAAATTATTGCGACGAGAGCGATCCTCAAGATCTGTTATACGTTCCTGTAAATTTTTGATATATTTATTGTGATCTGATAATTGCGTTGCTTGACTATTTATAGCATCCTCTGTTTCAGATACTCTATTTTCAACCTCATTAAGCCTATCTGAAAATTGTCTCACCTCCGCTGTTAAATTAGCCATCTGGGATTGTAGCAGCTCAAACTGAGGTAAAAATATTCCTGACAGCTGGTTAACCGGCTGTTGAGTATCATTTTTAAGGAGTGTAGGCTCTTTAACTGTTTCTGGCTGAATATCAGAGACGCGTGTTTTCCTGTCTTTATTTTTAACTGGCATAATGGGCGAGTTTATTTTAGACGTAACAAATTTGTCCATATATGTCACCCGCTTCCTCCCTTGGTGGAAAATTCTATTAAGTGAGAAATATTGTATAGAGTGCGAAGAAAGAAAGTGAAGAACTCAGTAGCGTGAAAGGAAAGTGAAGAGAGGAAAGAAAAAAAAAGAAAAAAAAAATTCGGGGCAATTAATGCCTATCTATACAAATAGTGTATGTATGTGCATACAAATAAATAAGTGAACGTGGCTATATATCAAAGCTTACAAAAAAATATAATATGAATAAAATAATCAATGCAAGTGTCGTGAGGTGTTATAAGGGGGAAAAAGCGAGCTGTATGTTTATAGGTTATTAACCAGGAGTTACATACATCAACTATTACTTATGTGGCAGAATAGGAAAAAGAAACCTGTATAGAAAACTTGATATCTAATATATTCCAGCACAGAAAAGAATCTTGTACCATGTAGATTGTCTCTCTATTTGATTTACTCAGCACCTAAAGAGTTTTGTTGCCAGGCTTCTTAAAATAATATGTCAGACACAGTAAATACAGTGCTTACATGGTCACAGAATATAAATCTATATAAGTGTAAGTGGAAACAGATGTAGAAATATTAGTTAAGCTTCTAGAACTAATAAGACGTTTATAGTAAGATCAAATGCTTATGATATATCAGAGAAGAAGATTTTTCCATAATAGAACTATAAAAACAATCTAGGCCCTAATACACAGCTAAGCAATAAATCTTTTCATGAAGTTATATTCGTCTGACTTTTTAACTTTTTGGTGCATTTACTATATTAAACTTGTAGGTTAAAGTAACATATTTGTAACCTCAGGAAGACTAAATATATAGACCAAACAGACTTGAATATTGTCCGTAATAATAGTAGGACTTGGCACTTTAAAATGTCCAGCCGTTATCAGGGCTACTTGAACCCGCACGGCGGCGGTCCAGCAGCAACAATATAGTGGAAAGTTCTCTTTACTTTAGGGAGAACGGACACAGCAGACAGTCAAACAAACAGTCAGAATAAGGAAACCAAGGAACCAGATATACTTGCACTTTCCAAGTTAGTAATGAATACAACAGCAGTGGTCCAGCTCTGCCCAGCATGTATAGCTTACAATGATGGTCTGTAATACAGACTTGTGTAGATCCGGCCTGCCTCAGTTGTTACCCTTGTAGTTGTCGTAGCACCTGTCAGGAAAACACAGCAACGACCCTGGTAACTCCAACCAGCTGGCGAAGCGATAAGTGGGCTAGCACTTTACCCTGCTCGGTACTCTGCCCCAGGTCTTTTACTCAGACATATTATATTCAGGTACAAACTTTGCCAGGACCCCGGATCAGTGTAGCAGCGTATCCTGGGAGGTGGATTTGCTTCAGCGTGGGACCGCTACAGGCGGTAAATTGGGAGATTTTAGGTGCGTTCGATGCACTCAACAGTGCGGTAGAAGGTTTAGAATTTGCAGAGTCCTTGTAGTATACAGGTATTTGTTTGTGCACCTGTAGTGCGGCACTTTCTACCTTTGTTGTATCCAAGGTGCCGGTGTAGTATAGATAAGGGCCGACGCCCTGTGGTTGATCAGCGGAGTCACCCCCGCGGGTTGTACTTTTCCTAATCGAGAGGCTACTTGCGGCTCTTGCGACGGAGCATACCGCTCTCACGGGTTTCCTGCCAGGGCACGAATGAAGATTGCCCGACTCCCTAGGATGTATATGTCACATCAGCAACGGGAGAGTAAAGCCCGGGAGGCAAAAGCTGTTCCATACGCTGACTCTCAGCACCACGCCGCAACTAGCGTGCTCTGCTCCGAATCAGCTCCTCCCACCGGAAACCTAGTGTGTCATGAAGTGGCGACAAATAGGCCTTTCTAGTGATGTCCTACATGGGTATATAAAATAACGACAAATAGGGATTAAAAATTGGGAGGCGAAAATTGGAAAAAAAGCATTTTTTTCAGTTTTCTTTATAACAATTTCTACTAGTTTAGCTAAGGAAAAATACCTCCAAATATATTTAGTATGTCATCCTGATTTTAGAAATACCCCATATGTCTAGGTTTCCAAGTAATTTTTAGATAAAATAGGCCAAATACTACAAAGAAGGAATTATTGGTTTAACACTAAAAATTGCTATAGTGGTCACTCAAAACTGCTACACAAATGTATAGATGTGTAAAATGTAAGAATTCCAGGGTATTTATCTAAAGGTATTCTGAAACATTGTATTTAACCCTTTTATTACCAGGGGCAGAAAATAACATTTTGAGGTAAAAAAAAACAAAATACGGATCCCTGCATGCACATTGCAATGCTCTCCCATCCATGTATCACAACTCTTTAATTGTAAAGCCTTAAATTGCATCATCAGTTAAGAGGTGGAAGATGGTAGTGGCCGCGCAATCTTTAGGCTAATGGAAATGTCAGCTACATGGATTAAAGCGAATGTAAATTTTGATGCTGAAGAGCCCGGTTTTTAAAAATTTGATTAAAAACAGGGGCACTTTAATTCATCAAAATTTACAAAATTTACACTCGTGAAAAAAAAATTACCTTTTAAACTGGACAGCCACTCCAGTTTCCCCCGGTCATCGCAAGCCATTTCTGACGTCAGAAATGATGGATCGGTCATCCTCCAATCATGGCTTTCCCCCAAGGTGAATCAGTGTCTGATTCAACGCCGTGATTGGAGGAAACCGGATTCCTCATTTTAGACCCAGGAAGAGGCTTTGCGATGGGCGGAGGAAGCTGGAGCAGCTGTCAATATTAAAAGGTAAGTATTTTTTCACAACACAAGTGAAATGTAAATTTTGATAAATTAAAGCGCCCCTGTTTTTAATCGAATTTTTAAAAACCGGGCATCAAAATTTACGTTCACTTTAAGACACAGTGCGCATGCAATAATTACAGCTACTTATTGCGCATGTGATTGAGAACACACTATGGAATTATGAAAATGCTAAATAGTTCTTGGCTAAGGCTTCGAAATTGGCTGATGGAGTTTAAGGAAATTCAACCTATTTTTCATGGCAGTTGTTTATATGGAACTAATGCAAAATTATTTATCATTTTACAAATCAAGTAAGTGGATTTAGCTCTAATTTTACTTATTGTATTGAATTCAGAACTTTTAAGACTTTGTTTATATCAAAATGTTATAACCCTTTAATATTTTCCCAGGTACAAAATATTTCCAACACCTGTGAAACATTGTAATTTTATATACATGCTAGAAATGTTTTAGTATAGTTTAGTATAGTTTCTGCATAAAAATGACAGAATATATATATAGTTCTGACATTTTTGTTGCCTTCTTTATTTGTGTTTTTTTTACACCCTCTAAGACTTTTAAGCATTCCCCAAAGAAGGAACTGTTCAAGGATGCATTTAAATTACATTAACCTATTTCTCTAATTTTCTTGCCTAAGATCCATGAACAGTGCACTCAGCTGTTCCCAAGCCTGGGATTTAGACCATCTGTTTGTAAAAGTGATATATAGTAATGTAAAGAATAATAAGCAATAACTGTCTGTTTTAATTGTAGTGCCTAGTGAGGTCTGAATGGGTTAATTTCTATGCAGGCATTATTAGTCAGGAGAGGCCAGTCTGAACAGGGGGCAATAAAATTACTAGTCTTGCCTTGTCTTTGTAAATCTGATAACCTTCTTGTGTGCTTGTCCAAATTTTGTCTTTCCAGCCCAGGGCCGCCACTAGAAAGTTTGGGGCCCCTGACTTAACCATTGATCAGGCCCCCCCCCCCCCCTCCTTTGACATGTGCAATTTTTGACCATGTGACTAAAACGTATATGCACTTTATTCTTAATTGTCTATTTAAACTTGTAAATGTTGTAAAGGTAGTAACATACACACACACTCATACACTGAAACACACACACTCACACATAAGGATTCACATATAGACACTCTAGCAGACACGCAAACAAACTCAGACACAGAAACCCAAACAGACACTCAGCACTTGTTTACATTGCCCTGACAAGTAATGAGGTAAACTACAGTTTTGTAAAAAAAAAAGGAGATTTAGAAAACAAAATATGGAGTTCTGATTATCTTTTTTGTAAAGGAAGATGCCAACTAAATTATGACAACAGCATGCAGTGGCTGAAAGGAAGGGACCTGAACTGCCTAAACAATAATTTAAACCTGTCTTGGTCTGAAGAAGTTATTCAGTCCAGGATGAGTATATCACCAACAGTAATGATGATAAACACTGTACACAAGAGTTTCTTGTATAGTCTATATATTTACACAACAATGTGGTATATCATGTTTGCCATACATTTTTTGCAAATCCTAATTAATATGATGATAAAAACCAATAGTTTTCTTTCTAACATATCCTCTAGCTAAATGTAATTTGCTTCTAGATCTTAAGGTAGATTTTTTATCATTGAGGTCAAGCATCACGGTTTCATTATTTTGTTCACTCTGCTGTTGTAATAGAAGGTCTGTGAAAATGTTTTATAACTCAAATAAACGTATCTCCATACACATTAAGGACCATGAGCATTTTTCCTACTTAGATCAGCATTATTTATTTATAGTATTATGTTTTTTTATTTAAATAATAATAATTAACAGTAATGGGATGGCGTCTACTCCATTTTAAAAATGTAAGAAAAATATTTAAATAACTCTTTAGATTAAATGGAACCTACCCAATATTTATGATATTTCTAGAAGCCATTTCTATTTTGATTTTAACTATAGAAACATACTATATATTGCTTTGTGTCCACTCGCTGTTTGATGTTTACCATAATGCTCGTAGGTTTATTACTCCTATAATTAAGAGGTAATTAGGTGGCGCACACTGATCATTTTGCATAACTAAAACCATTAAAAAGTATCTTAACCTGATAATTATAGATTATTCCTTAGAAAAGTAAAATCTGCTGTTCAACAAATGAAGTAACCTTTTTGTTATGGTATTTAGGATAAATTATTCATCACTAACATGATGCAGGCAAACAACTCAATGTGAGAGAATCAGAGCAATAGTAACACATTGACAGCCATAGTTACACATGTGAAGCATGTGCTGTATCCTTCTCCATCTCCATAGTAACACACTCACAGCCATAGTTACACATATGTGAAACATGCGCTGTATCCTTCTCCATCTACAAGTTTTGTTTTGTTAATGCTGTCAATTGTCTATTCTGAGATTCTGCCTTTTTAAACTGTTTATGGTATTTATATTATGTTACTCTTATATATAGTGTGTTTCTTATATATAGTGTGTTTCTATAGTTAAAATCCAGGAGAACAGCATACGGCAACCGGTGATTTCCTTGTCTTTCTTCTCTCCCATCCCAGCATTTTCTAATCATTGCCAACTTTGGCCAAAGACAAGTCTGCTTTTTTACCAGCTATAACTGTTTTACAACTAACCAACGCACTATAACCGTTATAAAAGACTCCTCTTTCGCTTCTTACAAAACGGACTCTGCTTGCAAATTATTGCTACACTGTTATTCATTTTAATATAATGCCCAGATAGTGATGGGTTTGAGTTGAGATGTTTTTTATGTCTTTTTGTGTTTTATGTGATCAGTAGATATTGTTCATACTGTGCACAGTATTTTGTGATTATGCTTTTTACAATTTAACTGTTTCAAAAATATCTTTTAATATCTTTTAATATCAAATAAATATTTTACACCAGTTTTTTTTATATAATCCATATATTTAACATAACCTATATAGTTCTTTACAAAAGCCACTTTTATACACATTAAGCTACTCCTGGGCAGCGCACAGCTGTACACAATTACTAGCCTGCAGTTTCTGCAGACATTGTAATTATCCTTGTTTCTAAAGGTTGTGGGGAAACCTCTCTTTTACAGCTGCTTTGTGTAATTGTTCTCAGCGCTGGGGTATTTTTTCCATTTAACTTAAGGTTAAAGACAGGCAAAGTTTTAGGGACTCATGATCAAAAGCTCACCGGCACAGAGAGAAATCTTACCTTTTTTAGCATTATATTGGAATGTATGTGTCTTGTCTTTGCATACAGCACCCTGCATTGTTAGATAAACAGATTCCAGGATAAACTTTGCCTTTGAAAAATTATTTGAGGGATCTCGCTGTACTGACGAGATGTCTTAGATCATCTTGCCAGAGTGGGTTCACTTTAGATCATCATGCCCTTATAGTTAATGATAACTCATTGGCAATAGGCAGCTAAATTTGCCCACCCTCACGAATTTCCATGGATCTCCCTTATTTGCCCAAACTTTTTTAGATTCTCCCTAGTTCCCTTATTTATCTGTTTTTTTTCTCTCAGATTTTTTACAACATGTAAAATCTTAATTTCAAACATTTAATAATCTACTCTTGTACTCTTATTTAGTTAATCATTTCAATGTATCTGACAGCGTAATGTCTTTACTCCCACTGTGCCTTAAAGGGACAGTGTACCATAGCATTGTTATTGTTTTAAAAGATAGATAATCCCTTTATTAATTATTCCCCAGTTTTGCATAACCAACACGGTTATATTAATATACTTTTTACCTCTGTGATTACCTTGTATTTAGGAACCTTCTTCCAGCCCCCTGATCACATGACTGTGACAGTTTATTTTCTATTGTCTTGCATTTAGCATTGTGTTGTGCTAGCTCTTAAATAACTTTCTGTGCCTGAACACAGTGTTATCTATATGGCCCACGTGTACTTTTAGTCTCTTTGTGTTGAAAGGAGATTTAAAAAGCCTGTGATAAGAGGAAGCCCTCAAAGGCTTAGAAATTAGCATATAAGCCTACCTATGTTTAGTTTAAACTAAGAATACCAAGAGAAAAAAGCAAATTTGATGATAAAAGTAAATTGAAAAGTTGATTAAAATTAAAAGTCCTATCTGAATAATGAAAGTTTAATTTATACTAGACTGTCCCTTTAAACGAGAAATAGAATTCATGGATTTGCAGAAAGTTTGTTAAATGGATTAAGCTAGACTGTGTGAAGGAAGATGATTTGTAAGAAGAATTTTGTTGAACCAAACTTTATCAAAATGTAAAATAAAGTCATTTTTTTCAGTAACTGCTGGCAAACATACTGGCAGCCATGAAATTATTCTCACAACTCTGCAAATAGGTTGGGCTTTGCATAATGGCCACTTTAGAGCATTCATACAACACTACAATGTCACACACAGTGTCTTGTCAATCTTTATTTCTACCACATCACCCTAACTCTCACTCTCCGCCTATTCCACTCTGTATATCACCTTGAGGCTCTCTTTATTCATATTCAAGTCCCCTTTTCCTCATCCTTTTTTTTTTTTTTTTACAATAAAAAACGTTGACCTGCCACTGCCTGCACTGATATCATGTGAGTGTGACATGATGCTTCACTAGTGTCTCTGACTACAGGGGTTAGTCTTTCTGTTTTACCCATTGGTGTTTATGTGTGTGTGTGTGTATGTATGTGACTGTGTGTGTATTTATGTGTGTGTGTATATATGTGACTGTGTGCGTATTTATGCATGTGTGTGTGTGTGTGTGTATGTATGTGACTGTGTGTGTATTTATGTGTGTGTGTGTGTGTGTGTGTGTATATATGTGACTGTGTGTGTATTTATGCGTGTGTGTGTGTGTATGTATGTGACTGTGTGCGTATTTATGCATGTGTGTGTGTGTGTGTGTGTATGTATGTGACTGTGTGTGTATTTATGCATATATGTGTGTGTGTGTGTATGTGTGTATGTATGTTTGTGACTGTGTGTGTATTTATGCATGCATGTATGTGTGTATGTTTCTGGAACCAGCAAATTACAGACCTTGTTACTACAGCATGGGGGTGGGTGGGGGTAAACAGTGTCACTATACAGTACCACTATATACAGTACGGGGGGGCTGGGCCATATACCAGACTACTGTGGTCACTTTATAAAGTACTGGGGCGGATAGGGTCAGGCCAGCCATCTCACCGGCAGATTACAGACTGTGCCACTGACTCACTATATACAGTACTAGTGGGTTAAACAGTGTCACTATACACAGTAATAGGGGGTCAGACCATCTCACGGACTGTGGGCACAGGGTACCTCCTTTTGCAGACATATAATCTGATTCACATTTTTTTCTGTGTTAAATGTAAAAAAAAAATTCACTTTTTTCGGGGGGGGGGGGGCCTTCTTAGATTCTTGCACCTGGGCCCTGTGGTTTCTAGTTACGCCTCTGTTGATGGTTCTTGTCACCTTACTGTCACATTCATCTTTATATAGCCGTCAATCAACACATTTTAAAGACACATTTCCTTCTGAATGTATATTCTGTGAATTCTTGCACATGCTCGCTCAGTAGTATGTATATATATTTTTTTGCACATTTAGATAATGGAAGTGAATTGGAAACTTGTTTAAAATTGTGTACTCTATTTGAATCCTGAAAGTTTACATTTTGACTTTACAGCCCTTTTTAATGGATAGTGCGAGCTATTAGCACTCTCATTGAACTCATATTACAAACAGTGAGATAAGCTTTCCGCTCGTGTGCAAACCACTTTATACCTAAGCTCTTTTTGAGACCTGAAGTAAAATATTATGGCTTCCTAGTTTGCATAACAAAACACATGGAAATGCTATATTTAGAATTAATAATTATAAAACAAATGTTTAATAATGTAAATAAGGTTTTGTGGCAGAATTAAAGTATTAAATATATGTGACAAGGGACAAGACCTGGAAGGGTTAAAGGTGTTAAAGTATGAACGTATTTTATATATATATATTTTTTTTTTCCGTGTATATATGCATGTGTGAAGTGTTTAAGGATTAAAGGGGCAGTAAACACCTTGTAATTACAAGACATTTTTGTTGTGTTTCTATAGAATAACATATCAGCCAAATCTTAATCGCCTAGATTTAGAGTTTGGCGTTAGCCGTCAAAACCAGCGTTAGGGGCTCCTAACGCTGGATTTGGGCTACCGCTGGTATTTAGAGTCAGTCAGGAAAGGGTCTAACGCTCACTTTGCAGCCGTGACTTTTCCATACCGCAGATCCCCCTACGCCAATTGCGTATCCTATCTTTTCAATGGGATCTTTCTAACGCTGGTATTTAGAGTCTTGGCTGAAGTGAGCGGTAGAAATCTACCGACAAGACTCCAGCCGCAGAGAAAAGCCAGGAGTTAAGAGCTTTATGGGCTAACGCCGGTTTATAAAGCTCTTAACTACTGTGCTCTAAAGTACACTAACACCCATAAACTACCTATGTACCCCTAAACCGAGGTCCCCCCACATCGCCGCCACTCTAATAAAATTTTTTAACCCCTAATCTGCCAACCGCACACCGCCGCCACCTACGTTATCCCTATGTACCCCTAATCTGCTGCCCCTAACACCGCCGACCCCTATATTATATTTATTAACCCCTAATCTGCCGCCCCCAACGTAGCCGCTACCTACACTTATTAACCCCTAATCTGCCGACCGGACCTCACCGCTACTATAATAAATGTATTAACCCCTAATCCGCCTCACTCCCGCCTCAATAACCCTATAATAAATATTATTAACCCCTAATCTGCCCTCCCTAACATCACCGACACCTAACTTCAAGTATTAACCCCTAATCTGCCGACCGGACCTCACCGCTACTCTATTAAATGTATTAACCCCTAAAGCTAAATCTAACCCTAACACCCCCCTAAGTTAAATATAATTTTTATCTAACGAAATAAATTAACTCTTATTAAATAAATTATTCCTATTTAAAGCTAAATACTTACCTGTAAAATAAACCCTAATATAGCTACAAAATAAATAATAATTACATTGCAGCTATTTTAGGATTAATATTTATTTTACAGGCAACTTTGTATTTATTTTAACCAGGTACAATAGCTATTAAATAGTTAAGAACTATTTAATAGCTACCTAGTTAAAATAATTACAAAATTACCTGTAAAATAAATCCTAACCTAAGTTACAATTAAACCTAACACTACACTATCAATAAATTAATTAAATAAAATACCTACAAATAAATACAATTAAATAAACTAACTAAAGTACAAAAAAAAAGAACTAAGTTACAAAAAAAATATTTTTTTTTACAAACATTAGAAAAAGATTACAACAATTTTAAGCTAATTACACCTACTCTAAGCCCCCTAATAAAATAACAAAGCCCCCCAAAATAAAAAAATGCCCTACCCTATTCTAAAATACAAATAGAAAAGCTCTTTTACCTTACCAGCCCTTAAAAGGGCTTTTTGCGGGGCATGCCCCAAAGAATTCAGCTCTTTTGCCTGTAAAAAAAAACATACAATACCCCCCCAACATTACAACCCACCACCCACATACCCCTAATCTAACCCAAACCCCCCTTAAATAAACCTAACACTAAGCCCCTGAAGATCTCCCTACCTTATCTTCACCACGCCGGGTATCACCGATCCGTCCAGAGGAGCCTCCGAAGTCTTCATCCAAGCCCAAGCGGGGGCTGAAGAAGTCCATCATCGGGCTGAAGAGGTCCATCATCCGGCTGAAGTCTTGATCCAAGCGGGCGCTGAAGAGGTCCATCATCGGGCTGAAGTCTTCTATCAAGCGGCATCTTCAATCTTCATCCATCCGGAGCAGAGCGGAGCCATCTTCTTCCAGCCGACGCGGATCCATCCTCTGACGCCTACTCGCCGAATGACGGTTCCTTTAAATGACGTCATCCAAGATGGCGTCCCTCGAATTCCGATTGGCTGATAGGATTCTTTCAGCCACTCGGAATTAAGGTAGGAAAATTCTGATTGGCTGATGGAATCAGCCAATCAGATTCAAGTTCAATCCGATTGGCTGATCCAATCAGCTCAGATTGAGCTTGCATTCTATTGGCTGTTCCGATCAGCCAATAGAATGCAAGCTCAATCTGATTGGCTGATTGGATCAGCCAATCGGATTGAACTTGAATCTGATTGGCTGACTCAAGTTCAATCCGATTGGCTGATCCAATCAGCCAATCAGATTGAGCTTGCATTCTATTGGCTGTTCCGATCAGCCAATAGAATGCAAGCTCAATCTGATTGGCTGATTGGATCAGCCAATCGGATTGAACTTGAATCTGATTGGCTGATTCCATCAGCCAATCAGAATTTTCCTACCTTAATTCCGATTGGCTGATAGAATCCTATCAGCCAATCGGAATTCGAGGGATGCCATCTTGGATGACGTCATTTAAAGGAACTGTCATTCGGCGAGTAAGCGTCGGTAGAAGAGGATGGATCCGCGTCGGCTGGAAGAAGATGGCTCCGCTCCGGATGGATGAAGATTGAAGATGCCACTTGATAGAAGACTTCAGCCCGATGATGGACCTCTTCAGCGCCCGCTTGGATCAAGACTTCAGCCGGATGATGGACCTCTTCAGCCCGATGATGGACTTCTTCAGCCCCCGCTTGGGCTTGGATGAAGACTTCGGAGGCTCCTCTGGATGGATCGGTGATACCCGGCGTGGTGAAGATAAGGTAGGGAGATCTTCAGGGGCTTAGTGTTAGGTTTATTTAAGGGGGGTTTGGGTTAGATTAGGGGTATGTGGGTGGTGGGTTGTAATGTTGGGGGGGGTATTGTATGTTTTTTTTTACAGGCAAAAGAGCTGAATTCTTTGGGGCATGCCCCGCAAAAGGCCCTTTTAAGGGCTGCTAAGGTAAAAGAGCTTTTCTATTTGTATTTTAGAATAGGGTAGGGCATTTTTTATTTTGGGGGGCTTTGTTGTTTTATTAGGGGGCTTAGAGTAGGTGTAATTAGCTTAAAATTGTTGTAATCTTTTTCTAATGTTTGTAAATTATTTTTTTATTTTTTGTAACTTAGTTCTTTTTTTATTTTTTGTACTTTAGTTAGTTTATTTAATTGTATTTATTTGTAGGTATTTTATTTAATTAATTTATTGATAGTGAAGTGTTAGGTTTAATTGTAACTTAGGTTAGGATTTATTTTACAGGTAATTTTGTAATTATTTTAACTAGGTAGCTATTAAATAGTTCTTAACTATTTAATAGCTATTGTATCTGGTTACCAGGGGTCAGCGATAGCGGGGGCGGCAGATTAGGGGTTAATAAGTGTAAGGTTAGGGGTGTTTAGACTCGGGGTACATGTTAGGGTGTTAGGTGCAGACGTAGGAAGTGTTTCCCCATAGGAAACAATGGGGCTGCGTTAGGAGCTGAACGCTGCTTTTTTGCAGGTGTTGGGTTTTTTTTTCAGCTCAAATGGCCCCATTGTTTCCTATGGGGGAATCGTGCACAAGCACGTTTTTGAAGCTGGCCGCGTCCGTAAGCACCACTGGTATTGAGAGTTGCAGTGGCGGTAAATTATGCTATACGCTCCCTTTTTGGAGCCTAACGCAGCCCTTCTGTGAACTCTAAATACCAGCGGTATTTAAAAGGTGCGGGAGAAAAAAAGCACGCGTAGCTAACGCACCCCTTTGGCCGCAGAACTCTAAATCTAGCGGTAAGTTTTTAAAACCAATTAACACCCATTTCAATGCTATTATTTTTAATAATTTTTACCCTTATTTAGAGTAGTTAAAATCAGCGCTTCCATCCACAGGCAACAATATTATGTATAATTAAACATTTTATATAAAAATCTTGAGGTGTTAACTGTTATACCTACTAATTAAATAGGTCTTTATTTGATGTGATATATTATTTATGAAAACATTATTGGCAATGTAAAGTTGCAATGCATATCAATTAAATGAATAGTCTAGTCAAAATTAAACTTTCATGATTCAGATAGCGAATGGAATTTTAAGCATCTTTCTATTTTACTCCTATTAGCAACATTTCCTCATTCTCTTGGTATCTTTATTTGAAAAAGCAAGAATGTAAGCATAGGAGCCGGCCCATTTTTGTTTCAGCCCCTGGGTAGCGCTTGCTGATTGGTGTCTAAATGTAACCACCAATCAGCAGGCACTACCCAGGTGCTGAACCAAAAATGGGCCGGTGTTCTGTATTATTCCCTGACTGTGTTACGTTTGCACGCCTCCAGCCACACCTACAAAATACTTTCATAGACAGTTTTGCACGCATGCGCTCACTGGCGCATTCCTACAATAACATTGAAAATTACACTAAAGAGCATGCATGCGCTCACTACCGCAGTCAGCAAATTTTACAGAAGTGGGACCTCCACAATTTGGGCACTAGCTGGGAGGCATACAAATAATATTGTGGGGAAAAAAGGATTATAAATAGTTACAAACACTCTGGGGACATCTAAATACCACTGGCCAAATAAGGAGTAAATGAGTGAACATTTTGCATAAAAAAAGACACAATAATATAAATAATTACGAACATTCCCTTTCAAATTATGGTTTTAGCTGGAAATGGAATGTTTGTAATTATTTATATTATTGTGTTTTTTTATGCAAAACGTTCACTCGCTTACTCCTTATTTGGCCAATGGCATTTAGATGTCCCCAGAGTGTTTGTAACTATTTACTATTACTATTATTTGTATGCCCCCCAGCTAGTGCCCAATTTGTGGAGGTCCCGCTTCTGTAATATCTGCCAACTGCGGCAGTGAGCGCATGCGTGCTATTAGTGTAATTTTCAATGTTATTGAAGGAATGCGCCAGTGAGCGCATGCGTGCAAAACTGTCTATGAAAGTAAGGCGTGGCCGGAGGTAGGCAAACGTAACGCAGAACACCGGCTCCTAACCTTACATTCAAATAAAGATACCAGGAAAACAAAGAAAAATTGATAATAGGAGTAAATTAGAAAAAGTTGCATAAATTGCCTGCTCTATCTAAATCATGAAAATTTAATTTTGACTAGACTATTCCTTTAAGGAGAGGGTGGTGCATTATAGGTTCAATTACAATTTTCCCATACTCCAATGAATTAATGAATGAATTAATTAATTAAATAAATTGGTAGAATGCTTTATAAGGCTAAATAGAATTAAAATTATATAATAATTAAACAAAAACTATAGCCTGTCTAAAAAAAGGTTACTCAGCTGGGGCTCGATCCGATATAAATCATCGCCCGCAAAAGCCGGCGACGCCAAAATTTGCGCTGGTTTGGTATCCTATATACGGCGTAACCTAGAAGTTACGCTCGTATATTTCTGCCGTCGCCCGTAGTTTTTTGGGCCATAGGCAGGTATACCAAACCAGCGCAGTTTGGTATCCAATATACAGCGTAAGGACTTACGTGGCGAAAATGGACAAATCTTACTCCATTTTCACCTCGCCACAAAAAGCAGCTGTAAGAAGCCTTACGCTGACTATTGGAGCCCCGTAACTTCCTAAACTACCTGCAAAATAAAACCTAACACCTAACGCATGCGCAATGTCTATCTACCTGTCAACCGCGATCCCCCGCCGCAATCCCTAATAAAGTATTTAACCCCTAAACCGCCGCTCCCGGACCTCACCGCCATCTACATAAACTAACCCCCTACTGTGAGCCCCTAAAACCGCCACCATCTACCTGATCTATCCCCTAATGTGAACCCCTTACACCGCCGCCATCTACCTTATCTATCCCCTAATCTGACCCCTTACACCGCCGCCACCTATATAAAAATTATTAACCCCTAATCTAATCCCCCTATACCGCCGCCAGCTATATTAATATTATTAACCCCTAATCTAATATCCCTAAAGTAATAAGCTCTATTACCAGCCCTTAAAAGGGCCTTTTGCGGGGCTTTGCCCCAAAGTAAACAGCTCTTTTGCCCTATAACCTGCCCTCCCTACACCGCCGCCACCTATATTAATAGTATTAACCCCTAATGTAAGCCCCTTACACCGCCACCATCTATATTAAAATTATTAACCCCTAATTTAATCTACCTACCCCGCCGCCAGCTATATTATCTATATTAACCCTAAGTATATTATAGTTAATATAGTTATTACATTATATATATTAACTATATTAACCCTAATTATATTAGGGTTAATATAGTTAATATAGTTACTATAGTATTTATATTAACTATATTAACTCTATCTAACCCTAACACCCCTAACTAAATTCTTATTAAATAAATCTAATTCATATTATAAACTAAAATATTCCTATTTAAATCTAAATACTTACCTATAAAATAAACCCTAAGATAGCTACAATATAATTAATAATTACATTGTAGCTATCTTAGGGTTTATATTTATTTTACAGGTAAATTGTTAATTATTTTAACTAGGTATAATAGCTATTAAATAGTTATTAACTATTTAATAGCTACCTAGTTAAAATAATTACCCAATTACTTGTAAAATAAATCCTAACCTAAGTTACAAATACACCTACACTATCAATAAATTAAATAAACTACAAATATCTATCTAAAAATACAATTAAATATACTAAATTAAATTACATTAAAAAACAAACACTAAATTACAAAAAAAAAAAGATTACAAGATTTTTAAGCTAATTACACCTATTCTAAGCCCCCTAATAAAATAATAAAGCCCCCCAAAATAAAAAATTCCCTACCCTATTCTAAATTATACCCTTAAAAGGGCTTTTTGCGGGGTATTTACCCCAAGTTAACAGCTCTTTTGCCTGTAAAAAAAAAGAACACGGGGCGGAGCCAAGCCACGCAGGCAGATGGCTGTGTTTTAGAGTTGCTCCTCAAACCCTCAGGCAAAAATAGATCTAAAATGGCATAAATTTATTATTATACAGCCCAAAAAGCATTCGAAAGGAGGAACACTCAAATAGCACTCCCTGCTACACCATCAAGTCTCTGCCGACGACAGTGACCCCATAACAGCATGGCAATCGGCCGCGACTAGATCCTAAACTGCTAAATCAAAGGAGGCGCGCCGACGCCGACATTATATACTACCCACCGCTCCCTTGCACTGTTTGGTAGTAAGAAAGAGAAGCCATCGCTTACCGCACATCTACCTGGAGACACCACGGCTTCATCGCACGGCTCAAGGGTAAGACCTGAAAATCACTCACGCGGCCGCGCCGCACTACACTGCCTGAGGCCAAAGTGCGTCACCTTCCTTTAACGGCTCTTCACAAGCTAACATAACAGTCTTAGTTGTGAAGGGGGAAATAGCGATTCTGGTATACTGACCCCCCATGCCAATTTCACAGTGCCACATTTGAGAAAGTTATCTAAAAACTTGCTGAAATGAGGGAAAAAATAAAAAAGAGGCCTACTACTTGAACTAATCTCATAGCCTGCTGGGTGCTTTCTTTCCTATTTCTGTTACCCTTACTGCACCACAAATCTAATAACAATTTGACAGGGGGGAAGATCGCATCTAACATCAAGATCAAAATCAGATATACACATTTACATTGTTTTTATCTTTTACTTTATTGAACTGAATCTGCATGAGACTTGAGCTGACCCTCAGTTTGCTTGAGTAAGCTCTTGCCTGTCAGTGTTGTGGTTTACTACTGCTGAGACACAACATTTATACCAATTTGAGATAAGTACATTGTTCTAAGGAAAAAGTGAATCTAACCGCATTGATATACCATAACAGACTTTTAGTAGCTGTATAAGGGGAGAAAAACAGGAAAAGGCAGGAAGAAAAAGAATAGCGTAAATAAGAAAAAGAAAAAAAAAAAAAAAGAAGAGGGTGAGAAAATTTTGTTTCCTTCTTTTTACCACAAGACTGTGTGATGCCTTGCAAAAAACAAGTTAAAATTGACAAAGTTACAAACGCAAGCACATTAAATAAATACCTAAAACAAGTGGAACAGCCCTGCTCCCCAATAACTGATACTATAGAGACCAGCTTACTACACCCTGCTACACAACAAAAAGATCTTGACAAAATGGCTTCCCACAGTGATCGCATAACAAAGGAAGATCTAAAGCATTTATCCTCAAAAGAAGACATCAAAAATGCGGTCCAGGAGATGCGCACTCTATTCAATGACCTTAGAAAAGATATCACATTATTAGATACCAGGGTCTCGCAGGTTGAGACGACGCAACAAGAACAAGCAACGTCAATACAATCACTGAACACAGAACTCCAAGATAAAAATGAAGTTATACAACAATTGTCAGATAAGGTTGAGGACCTAGATAACAGAGGCCGCCGAAACAATTTACGCTTCAGAGGTGTCTCTGAATCGGTTCATCCACCGGCAATTGATGGCTACCTCCAAAGTTTATTTCGAACCCTAAAAGATACCCCGTCAGCCCCAGAAATAATGCTTGAACGCGCACACAGGGCACTCAGGGCCAAACCGCCACCCAAAGCACCCCCTAGGGATATAATTGTCTGCTTTTTAAATTATAAAGACAAAGAAGAGATCCTCAAATTAGCCCGCCTTAAGAGCCCTATACACCACGCAGGAGAGGAAATTCAAATTTTTTCAGACTTGTCACCTACTACTCTCCAAAAGAGAAGAGAGCTGAGCCATGTTACATCTAGATTGAGAGCACATAAAATCCAGTACCGCTGGGGCTTTCCGGTCTCATTAGTGGCCACACACCAGAACAAAACTGCAGTGTTCAACCCGGGAGCAGATCTGCAAGCCTTCTATACAAAGCTCTCAATTGCTGAGTCTCGGCCTGGTCCGGAGACAACTCAGGGACACTCTTCTTCAAGCCCGTGATCAAAAATCAATCGATGCAGGAAACTTTTTATATTAAGGATGCAGTAACTTTGCTTCAAGAACTATCCAAACAGTATCCTTTTTCATTTGTCTAAGCTTTTAGTATAATCTCTGGTGTTTGAGACATTACCAAGCCACCTGGAATTAGGGCTCACAGATAACTTAAGATGTATCATAATGCCCTTTACATTAAGAATGTCCTAGACTAGAGATCCATGGACTTTTGAATTTGTTGCATTTAGATTATATAGAGTTAATTGAGATAAGGTCTATAACACCGATTTACTGAATGTTACCTCTGTTGGGAATAAGTTCAAATATTCTTACCAATAATTTAAGAGTGTTACCTCTTTTCCATATAGCCTCTCCCCTTTCCCTTACATCCCCTCACTCATAACCTACCCTACCCCTCCCCTATCCCTCCATGTTTTTCCTTCCTCCCCCCCTCCCCCGCCCCTTTCCCTTACCAAATATTTTATTATGCCAACTGTACAATTGATATGAAAAAACAAAAGATCCGGCAAACCTCAAGGCATTTTTTGAAAGAAAGTCTCTTTTATTGCAGGGAAAAATACAGGCTTAAAACGTGTATAAAACGTATATAAAACAAAAAAAGAGAAGGGGGTCACAGCAGGACTAGTTACATAGTCTCACGCGTTTCGGCTTCCAACCAGCCTTACTCATAGACATAATCTCTCTCAACCATTCAGGGCTTAAATAGCCCTAAACTGATTGAAAATACCGGTCCTGCTGTGATCATGGTTATATTTAAAGGGACCACACCATAGTACATTGAGAGGCAAATACCCTTATGACACTAATCACAATACTGCATATTTACAAAAAGAAAAGGTAAATATAAGGTTATAAGTTTATGTAAAACATAATGGTTACGTAAAAAAGTATATCTTATCCCTAAGCATAACTATATTAATTCTATACTTGGAATAAAGGTATATTAGGGTCACGTTGGGTTCTTTATAATTATACTCTGAATGTTTTGGGGGTGTTTTTGAAAAACATTATATAAAATGCTGCTATTTCAAAATAATTCAACCCTTCTTTCCCAAATAATCAAATATATACTCAACTGTTAGCCCTGTTAATTTTACCTACATATTACTTTACCTAAACATTTTAAAGTCCACCAAAATGTACCATCAATATGCAAGTGTTTGTGCACAACTTTATAATTCGCAACCAAACTACTCTATGGTGCTGTATTTATTATTATATACACATATCTCCTAGCTATAATCATTAAATCGACCCTAAGCTAAACGTGAGGAACATAATGTCTTTAAATTAAATACATAAATCATCTTCTATGCCAAAAGTTGATGACATCGTGATCTATATTCAGACCACCTGGTCTGCGAGTTTTTAACTGGAAAATCCAGTAAGCTTCTCTAAACAAAACTCTCTGTGCTCTGTCACCCCCCCTGGAAGAGGGTCTTACATACTCAATGATCTGCCATTTTAAACTACTCACATCTCGATTGTGCACCTGTATAAAATGCTGTGTCAAGCCTGAGCATTCAATTGATAGTTCAATATTTCTTAGGTGCTCACGTATACGTGTCCGTGCTTCTCTCGTTGAGCACCCAACGTATTGCTTGTCACATAAAGAGCATTCTACAAGATACACAATATGTGTGGTTCTACAGTTGGTCAGATCAAGAATATTATACACTCTCTGAGTCATTTTGGACTGAAAGGTGCGTGTAGTCTTTGCATAGCTGCATGCTATGCACTTGCTATAGTGACACTTATAATGACCTTTTACTTGAAGCCAACTACTTGTAGATGTATTATCAATCTTTAACATACTCGGTGAGAGTATATTCCCTAGGGTACAACCCCTTTTGGCAACAAATTTACATCCTTCAGAGGTATAGTTCCTCAAGCTGTCTTCTGCCGACAGTATGGGAAGATGTTTGTTTACTATTTCACAGATAGTCCTAAACTGAGGGCTAAATGTGGTAACAAAAGTAGGTTTATCCTTATCAAACTTATTAGTAACTTGTCCATGGCAATTTCCATGTATCAACTTTGCTTCAAGAACTATCCAAACAGTATCCTTTTTCATTTGTCTAAGCTTTTAGTATAATCTCTGGTGTTTGAGACATTACCAAGCCACCTGGAATTAGGGCTCACAGATAACTTAAGATGTATCATAATGCCCTTTACATTAAGAATGTCCTAGACTAGAGATCCATGGACTTTTGAATTTGTTGCATTTAGATTATATAGAGTTAATTGAGATAAGGTCTTTAACACCGATTTACTGAATGTTACCTCTGTTGGGAATAAGTTCAAATATTCTTACCAATAATTTAAGAGTGTTACCTCTTTTCCATATAGCCTCTCCCCTTTCCCTTACATCCCCTCACTAATAACCTACCCTACCCCTCCCCTATCCCTCCATGTTTTTCCTTCCTCCCCCCCTCCCCCGCCCCTTTCCCTTACCAAATATTTTATTATGCCAACTGTACAATTGCCCTCGAAGGGGTGGACTAAATCCACACCGGAGGACACATATGAGTATATTGTTTAAATTAGCCTGAGGGTTACTACCCCGTCTGTATTTCTATTTTGTTGTTACTGTTGAATGCCTATTTAGTATTTGACTGTACACTTTTCTTCTCTACTTCTTCATACCTTTAAACTATACTATATATTCCCTCACTTACTCTCTTTCATCGAACTTCTTCTTTCTTTTATCCCTTAACAGTCCTACCCATCCCGTCTTTTACTTTAACCTCTAGACTTTTTACTCTTCCCCCTTTCTTTTTTTTTTTTTTCCCCAGAATGAACCAACGAACTAGTAGATTTGGTGCCCACACCCTAACACTGACCACGGTCAATGCCAAAGGATTAAATAATCCAGGTAAGAGATCCATCGCTTTTAGAGCTCTCAAAAATTTATACAGCCATGTTCTTTTCTTCCAAGAGACACATTTCCGTAGAGGGAGGGAGCCAAAATGGTTTAGCACACAATACCCGACTGCCTTTTTTGCCTCCGGTACAGCTAAGAGGTGTGGGGTGGGTATATTGATACACCAATCGGTCCCACTGAAAAATATACATGTTGAAAAAGACCCAGAGGGAAGATATCTGCTCATTACAGGTCTGCTATATGAAAACCCTATCACTCTAGCCACATTGTACAGCCCGAATACTGACCAGCATCTTTTCATGACTAAATTCTCTAAGATTCTCTTGGATCATGCGAAGGGCCCGGTGTTTCTCTCTGGAGACTTTAATATCACTATGGATGCACAATTAGATACATCAAATGGTGTGACTAGCACCTCACCCAAAATAATTAAATTGGTTAGATCCACCATCACAAATTTACATTTACATGACGTCTGGCGGACACTACACCCAACCAACAAAGATTTCACCTTTTTCTCTTCCCCACACAACAAATATTCCCGTATAGACTATTTCTTCACCGACTCTAACGGGTTAGACATGATCACTGACTGCTCTATTGGACCGATCACATGGTCTGACCACGCCCCTGTTACCTGTTCAGTACAATGGCCTGACTTACCACCTACAACATACACTTGGAGACTAGACGACACTCTACTGAATGACCCCTTAATTAAAATCGACATACAAAACTCACTGAATGATTACCTAGCTCATAATTGTCCCTCCCAGACCACGCCTATAACTGTATGGGAAGCGCATAAATGCGTTATACGAGGTGAGTTTCTCAAACACCAGGCGAGACTTAACAGAAACCGCAGATTAAGACACACACAATTGCTCCAAAATGTTATTCAAATAGAAGAGACACACAAAGGGGACCCTTCAGACTTAGAAATTAAAATGAAACTAGAGAAAGCTAAATCTGATTTGAATGCACATCTGCGTGAAGCTTATCAGCGTAAGATGTTGCATTTAAAGCAACAATACTATGAAGGAGGCAATAAACCCGGCAAATTGCTGGCTAGGGCTGTCCGAAGAAAACAACTTAAAACACATATACATTGGTTACAAAACCCAGACGGGTCGGTATTAAAAGGTTCTAAGCAAATAGCCCATTCTTTTCACTCATTCTATCAGTCACTATACAACATCACACAATCACAGAGACTTGAAGACTCACACAGAGACATAATTGAGAAAGACCGCCTGATGATGCAATACTTAACCGCACTTAAATTACCCCAATTAGATCCAGAACAAAGAGATGACCTTGATAGATGCATTTCAGCAGATGAAATAACACAAGCCATTAAGGATTTCCCAAATGGGAAAAGCCCAGGTCCGGATGGTTTCTCCCCAAGGTATTATAAACTATTTGGTGACACTTTGAGCCCTCTAATGATCCAACTCTTCAATAACTTAATAGAACAGCCTACACTCTCTAGCTCAATGCTTGAAGCATATATTACGGTTATCCCCAAACCCGGGAAACCACCCATCTCTCCAGCTAATTTTAGGCCTATATCCCTATTAAATTTAGATATTAAAATTCTAGCCAAAATTCTGTCAAACCGCCTCAATAGATTGTTACCGGGTCTCATCTCCTCAGATCAAGTTGGATTTGTGCCGGGGAGAGAGGCGCGGGATAATACCAATAAAGTGATCCAGTTGCTAAATTATGCGCAAACTGAGAAGGTGCCTATGGCGTTATTTTCGACCGACGCGGAGAAGGCCTTCGACCGGGTTGATTGGTCTTTTCGGCGTCAGGTTATGAGGACCATGAACTTTGGGGAACCCTTCCTGAACATGGTCTTTGCACTATACTCTTCTCCAAATGCACGAATCAGAATAAATGGAACACTATCAAATACATTTACTATATCAAACGGAACCCGACAATGGTGTCCCTTGTCCCCTTTACTTTTTGCCCTCTCCATAGAAGCCCTAGCGCAGAAAGTCAGACTTAATCCAAATATCAAGGGTGTCCAAGTGGGCGGGGTGGAGTATAAACAAGCGTTATACGCAGATGATGTCCTTTACACCCTTACTAATATAGAAACTTCCATTCCTGAGCTGCTAAAAGAGATCCGAGAATATGGGGAGTTATCTAACTTCCACCTAAACCTCTCGAAGTCGGAGCTCCTTAATATTAATGCCCCAATAGAACAAATTCAATTCTTAGCAACCAATCACAATGTTCCCATAGCTAAATCCAAATTGAAATACCTAGGTATCTATCTATCAGCAAACTCCTCAGACTTATATAAACATAACTACCTCACATTACGTAGGGAAATAATTAATGATCTATCCTCCTGGAGAAATAAATCTTTATCTTGGTTGGGAAAGATTGGTCTGGTCAAGATGAACATTTTGCCATGCATTCTGTACATTATACAAACTGTACCTATACGCCTACCCACTGACTTCTTAGTACAATTACAGGGCTCCTTAGAGCGGTTCATCTGGACTGGAGTAAAACCCAGAATTCCGAAAAAAACATTGTACCTTCCTAGAGACAAGGGAGGGCTGGGATTCCCTAATCTGGCCTTATATAGAAGAGCTATTCTCCTCCAGAGATTGGTAGAGTGGTCGCACAACACATCTCAGAAACAATGGGTTAGACCAGATGGGCAGATCCTCCATACCAACAACGTGGCATCCTACGCGTGGCTCCATGCTTCCAAACGCCCTAAACTTTTACACAAATATCATCTAATGTCAGAAACATTTCTAGAATGGGATAGATTACTTGCAACTAGCACACACATATCGACAAGATCATCCCCAATGTTGCCAATTCTTGAGAACCCTGAGATTCCTTACTATGAATTATGTAAACGTAAAATTGCACCACATAGCTTGAGATTAGGAACACTACATTTCGCCCTTCATAACGGTAGATTACGTTCACAACAAGAATTAGTGGAACTCCATGGAGAAGTTTTCTCCTCTTGGTTAAGATACCATTAGTTATCGCATTACTTGTCACATCATAACGAAAGGGAAAATTTTCTCAGAGACCTTACTCCCTTCAAAACACTTTGCACAGGGACCTCACCACCAAGACGGCTAATCTCAAAAATATATAAATTGCTTTTGACGCCACCAGATACTCCACTCCCTTCATTCACTAGAGCATGGAATAGAGATCTTAATTCTATTATTGAAGAGGAAGATTGGCTTAAATCGTTTAAGTTAATTAGACGATCCTCAGTCTCAGCCACAGTTCAGGAAAAACAAATTAAACTACTCTCTAGATGGTACTATACTCCACATAGACTCCATCAGATTTTTCCGACAGTCAAAGACACTTGCTGGAGAGGTTGCGGTGAACAGGGTACTCTTATTCACATATGGTGGGAATGCCCTAAGTTGACTAATTACTGGATGTCAGTCCTGAAGGAGATATCCGAGAAACTAAATACACATATCCCCATATCTCCAGAAACGTTACTGTTCCTTCATCTGCCTGACACTAAGAGTAGTCACAGCCGGGCCCTTCTCCTGATTATGCTTACCGGTGCCAAGAGATTAATACCTAGGCTATGGAAATCTAAAGAAATACCCACCCTCTCTGATTGGCGCTTAGCAGTGGAGGATTTGTTGAGCCTAGAGAAACTCCACTACCTTAAGAGCAACCAGATGGCCACGTATGAACTAATGTTGGCCGTCTGGAACCCTCCTCATACACATTCACAATAATGGTGACCAATTACCTATACTTAAATATTTCTGACCGTGCTAATACGTTCATTTACAAATAAAGGTGTTTTTTTTTCGGGTTTTTTTTTTCTTTTCTCCCCCCCCCCCCCCTCCTTTCTCTCTCTCTTCTTAGATGTACTGTACTCTAACTTTTTAGTCTTTTGTATGTTTCTTGGTTCTTGTTAGAATGTATACTTCTTTTTAAGAACAAGTTAAGTTCATAAAAAAAAATGCTGAACAGTTTATTAACAAAAATCCAAGCTTTACTATATTGAAAGTTACACCTGAGTTTTTTTCTGCCCTCGACCGGAGGACACTATAGCTAACACAATAGAGGACTTTTCCCCTCCGATTCTGAGGAGGATCCATTTCTGGACACTAAATAATGTTGGACTGGTGCCATTATCCTTCCTAAGCTTTCAGCATTCGGAATTCTTAATCATATACCCTCTTGTATAACATGATGGTGTAACTTTTCGTTTTTTGTATGATGTTTCCTTATGTTTAATAAAGCTTGTTAAAAAAAAAAAAAAAAAAAAAGAACACAACACCCCCCCCAACATTACAACCCACCACCCACATACCCCTATTCTAAACCCACCCAAACCCCCCTTAAAAAAAACCTAACTCTACCCCCCTGAAGATCTCCCTACCTTGTCTTCACCCAACCGGGCCGAACTCCTCATCCGATCTGGGCGATGTCTTTATCCAAGCGGCAAAGAAGAAGTCTTCATCCCGGCGATGTCTTTATCCAAGCGGCAGCAAAGTCTTCTTCCATCCGGCAGCATCTTCCATCAAGCGGCATCTTCAATCTTCTTTCTTTGCTCCTCCGAAGCGGAGCATCCATCCCGGCCGACGACTGAACGATGAATGAGGTACCTTTAAATGACGTCATCCAAGATGGCGTCCATCGAATTCTGATTGGCTGATAGGATTCCGCGTCGGAGGAGCGAAGAAAGAAGATTGAAGATGCCACTTGATGGAAGATGCCGCCGGATGGAAGAAAACTTTGCTGCCGCTTGGATAAAGACATTGCCCGGATCGGATGAGGAGTTCAGCCCGGTTGGGTTAAGACAAGGTAGGGAGATCTTCAGGGGGGGTAGTGTTAGGTTTATTTAAGGGGGGTTTGGGTTAGATTAGGGGTATGTGGGTGGTGGGTTGTAATGTTGGGGGGTGGTATTGTGTTTTTTTTTTCAGGCAAAAGAGCAGTTTTCTTTGGGGCATGCCCCGCAAAAGGCCCATTTAAGGGCTGGTAAGGTAAAAGAGCTTTGAACTTTTTTAATTTAGAATAGGGTAGGGAATTTTTTTTATTTTGGGGGGCTTTATTATTTTATTAGGGGGCTTAGAATAGGTGTAATTATCTTAAAAATCTTGTAATCTTTTTTTTATTTTTTGTAACTTAGTGTTTGTTTTTGTAATTTAGTTTAGTTTATTTAATTGTATTTTAGTTTAGATATTTGTAGTTTATTTAATTTATTGATAGTGTAGGTGTATTTGTAACTTAGGTTAGGATTTATTTTACAGGTAAATTGGTAATTATTTTAACTAGGTAGCTATTAAATAGTTATTAACTATTTAATAGCTATTGTACCTAGTTAAAATAAATACCAAGTTACCTGTAAAATAAATATAAACCCTAAAATAGCTACAATGTAATTATTAATTACATTGTAGCTATCTTAGGGTTTATTTTATAGGTAAGTATTTAGATTTAAATAGGAATATTTTCATTAATAATATTAATATTAGATTTATTTTAATAAGAGTTTAGTTAGGGATGTTAGAGTTAGATAGGGTTATTATACTTAATATATATATAATATAATAACAATATTAACTATATTAACCCTAATATAATTAGGGTTAAAATAGTTAATATATATAATATAATAATTATATTAACTATATTAACCCTAATATAATTAGGGTTAATATAGTTAATATAGCTGGCGGCGGTGTAGGGGGATTAGATTAGGGGTTAATGTGTTTAATATAGGTGGCAGCGGTGTAGGGGGATTAGATTAGGGGTTAATACATTTATTATAGGTGGCAGCGGTGTAGGGGGATTTAGATTGTAGGCAAAAGAGCTGATTACTTTGTGACAAAGCCCTGCCAAAAGCCCTTTTAAGGGCTGGTAAAAGAGCAGTTTTCTTCGGGGCATGCCCCGCAAAAAGCCCTTTTAAGGGCTGGTAAAAGAGCAGTTTTCTTTGGGGCATGCCCCGCAAAAAGCCCTTTTAAGGGCTGGCAAAAGAGCAGTTTACTTTGGGGTAATGCCACGCAAAAAGCCCTTTTCAGGGCTATTTGTAGGGTTAGACTTAAGTTTAGTGGTAGGGATAGTTTAGTATTTTAGGGGTTAAATAATTTAATATAGATGGCGGCGGGATAGGGGGTAGGGGCTCACTTTAGGGGGTAGGTAAGGTAGATGGCGGCGGTGTTAGGGGCTCACTTTAGGGGGTTATAGATTTAATATAGCTGGCGGCGGGGTCCGGGAGCGGTGGTTTAGGGGTTAATAACTTTATTAGGTGGTGGCAGGGTCCGGGAGCAGCGGTTTAGGGGTTAATACATATTTTATTGTTAGGATAGTGAGGGGGATAGCGGATAGAGGGTTAGACGTGTCGGGCTATGTTTGGGAGGCGTGTTAGACAGTGCGGGTGATTTCATACTTTAGTCAGATTTTGTAGGCGCCGGCAGTTTCTAACGTGCCGTAAGTCACTGGCGACTCCAGAAATTTGTACTTACGCAGATTTCTGGACATCGCTGGTTTATCCGACTTACGGCACTTTAGCATCTGACGGCGCCGTATATTGGATAGCTCGAGTTGCGAGATGAAACTGCGGGCGACGCAGGTTCCCTCGCTTTCGCCGCAAACTACGCTGTATATCGGATCGCGCCCCTGATGTCTAGCTCATAAGTAGAAATACTAGAGAGATGGGAAAGGAATTTTTCATTGTTGTGCCTAGGGATGGGGGAATATTTCAGTACAATAGTCAAACATAGAAAATCATGGCTGCATTGATTCTAAATGTGTAATATTTGATGAAAATTTGTCAGATGATTTTGGAAAACATTTTTTTACCTGAACTAATATAAAAATTATTCAAATAACATTTGAATATTAATTCCGCAATATTTAAATGTTGATTTATATATTTTATTTTCATACACCTAGATTACAAGTTGTGCGTTCATGTTTTAATGCTGAAAATGGTAATTTCAGCGTTAAAACAGCACGCAGCCATTACAAGTCTTGTCAGTATAGCTGTATTGTAAGCCTTTTAGCCTGTACCGCAACGTCAGTCCCGCACACGTAAAAATTACGTTTTTTCATGGGACTTCCATAGCGCTGCCATTATGAGTTTTACGGTGAGGCTAAAAAGCTTGCTTTGCAGTAGTTATGAGTTTAACAGTACAAAACTGTAACATAAAACTCATAACTAAAGTGTTACAAAGTACACTAATAAACTACCTATTAACCCCTAAATCGAGGTCATCCCGCATCGCAAATACTATATTAAATTTATTAAACTCCTAATCTGCCGCTCCCGACATTGCCGGCACTAAAAATAATTATTAACCCCTATTCCGCCACTCCCCAACATCATCAACACTATAATAAAGTTATTAACCCGTAAACCGCCGCCCTCCCGCATCGCAAACACTATTTAAATATTATTAACCCCTAATCTGCTGTCCACCCACATCGTCCCCACTTTGCTAAAGTTATTAAGCCCTACACCGCCGTCACTATAATAAACCTATTAACCCTTAAACCGCAAGCCCCCCACAACGAAATATACTAAAGTAAACTATTAACCCTAAACCGAAAGCCCCCCACATCGCAATAAACTAAATTAACTAACGCCCCACTAACTTTATTTTAAAATTACAATTTCCCTATCTAAAATTAAATTAAAACTTACCTGTCAAATTAAAAGAACTAAGTTTAAACTAACAATTAAACTAATATAATTATTAAACTAACTATCAATTAGATAAAACTAAACTACACATTAAAAAAATCCTAACACTACTCTAAAAATTACAAAGTATCAAATTACAAAAAAATAAAAGACTAAATTACAAAAAATACCAAACACTAAATTACGAAAAATAACAAACGACATTATCCAAAATAAAAAAGAATTATACCTAATCTAATAGCCCTATAAAAATAAAAAAGCCCACCCAGAATAAAAAAAAACCCTAGCCTACAATAAACTACCAATAGCCCTTAAAAGGGTCTTTCGTGGGGCATTGCCCCAAAGATATCAGCTCTTTTCCCTGAAAAAAAAATACAAAGACCCCTCCAACAGTAAAACCCACCACCCAACCAACCCCCCAAAATAAAAAATCTAATTCTAAAAAAACCTAATCTACCCATTGCCCTGAAAAGGGCATTTGTATGGGCATTGCCCTTAAAAGGGCATTTAGCTCTTTTGCTGCCCAAACCCTAATCTAAAAAAAAAACACCCAAAAAACCCTTAAAAAAACCCTAACACTAACCCCCGACGATCCACTTACAGTTTTTAAAGTCCCAGATTGAACAATCTTCATCCAGGTGGCGAGAAGTCTTCATCCAAGCAGCCTCTTCTATCTTCATCCAGGCAGTGTATTCCTTATCCAGGCGGCGAGAAGTCTTCATCCAGGTCGCCTCTTCTATCTTCATCCAGGCGGCGAGAAGTCTTCACCCAGACGACCTCTTCTATCTTCATCCAGGTGGCATCTTCTATCTTGATCCCGGCGGCGTGGAGCGGGTCCATCCTGAAGACATCCGGCGCAGAGCATCCTCTTCATACGGTCGCCACCGTACACTGAATCTTCAATGCAAGGGAGCCGTTTTAATTTTTTTTAATCAGCCAATAGGAATTAGAGCTGCTAAAATCCTATTGGCTGTTCAAATCAGATAATAGGATTTAAGCAGCTCTCATTCTATTGGACTATTTACTAACTAGTCTACCTAGTTAAAATAAAATAAAAATTAAACCTAAGCTAGCTACAATATAACTATTAGTTATATTGTAGCTAGCTTAGGTTTTATTTCACAGGTAAGTATGTATTCAGTTTTAAATAGGTATTATTTAGTTAATAATTGTAACTTTAGTTTAGCTCTATTTTAATTATGTTAAAATTAGGGGGTGTTAGGGTTAGGTTTAGGGTTACGGTTAGGGTTAGATTTAGGGGTTAATATAGTTTAATTTAGGTTGTTGCGATGTGGGGGGCTGGCGGTTTAGGGGTTAATAGGTTTATTTAGTGGTAGTGATGTGGGAGGCCAAAGGTTTAGGGGTTAATACCTTTATTTAGTGGTGGCGATGTCAGGGAGCGGCGGAATAGGGGTTAATAACTTTAATATAGTAGCGGCGATGTTGGGGTGCAGTGGAATAGGGGTTAATAACTTTAATATAGTGGCGGCGATATCGGGAGCGGCAGATTAGGGGTTAATAACTTTATTTAGGTGGCGGCGCTATCAGGAGCGGAAGATTAGGGGTTAATAACATTATGCAGGTGGCGGCGGCGATTTTGGGGGCGGCGGGGTGTTTAGACTCGGGGTTTATGTTAGGGTGTTAGGTTAAAACGTAACTTTTATTTTCCCCATAGACATCAATGGGGCTGCGTTTCGGAGATTTTCATTCCACGATCACAGGTGTTAGGCTTTTTTTTGACCCGCTCTCCCCATTGATGTCTATGGGGGAAGCGTGCATGAGCACGTCAAAACAGTGCTTGAATTGTGTGCGGTATGGAGCTCAACGCAGCCATATCGCACGCACAAGCCGGCTATAGAGAATAAAATAACGCAACTTTTGTTGCGTTCGTTAATTTCCCTATATCGCGCATAACTCGTAATCTATCTGAAAATTATTATCAAGGGGAACATTTATTCTTCAATTTGAATACCAAAACGGAATCATCCTTAGTTGCATGTAAAATAGAGTTACTTCAAATGTATTACGTATTTTTGTAAATTGTAAACATATGATTCTCTGCTCAATTGTTCTATGCTTTTCATACTTGCACAGGCTTGATTATGTCTTCCAGTACAACTGTAGAAGTTGTCCCTGTGTAGTATTAGTTGCACAGAAATAATTAACACTTTAAAAACACGGGATTATCCTGTATGTCACGTGTCCTAAGACGTTTTATGCCCTGTAATAGCTAGACATGTGCATGGCCAAAAAATTTGGTTCGGTTCGGATCGATTCAGATTTTTTCGAATTTCGGTTCGGATTCGAATAAATTCGGCAGGATTCGGTTCGGTTCGGAAATTCGGAATTTCGGTAAGTGTTAGGTGGGATGTGCTGTGTATTAGACTAGTATTATGTACTGTATATTATATGTAACCCATAGCAGAGTGATATAACCTAATATACTGTACAATACTAGTGTAATCCATGGCCATCGGAATCTACCGAATAAATCCGAACTAATTCGGCACTATTTTAATTCGGAAATTCTAATCAATCTGAATACCAAATTTTACGAATTCGGACAAATTTTCGAATCGATCCGAAACTAAACGCACATTTCTAGTAATAGCTTGTGTCTCATCAACACCAGCAATACCACGCTTCTACATACCTTACTCGCAGAGGCAACTGGAAATAGCGTGGTATTGCCACTGTCTATGAGACCCATGCTATATAGCCACTTAGAGTAAAAACAACAGCCGACAAACAGGGTATGTTCACTGTTGTTAAAGAGTTAAAATCCTTAAGATGGGGTGTTCAAAACAGTTTTATTATTATTATTCAAGAATTAATTCATTAACATACTATTAACCTCTAGAGAAATAATAATCTTTCTCCCTACACATTTACAGTGAGGTGCAATGGTTTAATTATGCAATTAGAATACGATACACAGCAGCACTTCTTAGGTTAAAAGGATCTTTATTTCAACACATGGTCACCAGTAGACAAACATATGCATGTGGTCTTACCAAAAGCAATCTTAAAGGGGCGTTAAACACTAAACACATTTCATGCAACTCCCTCTAATTATGAGTGAGGCCATTTTGGAGCCTAGGACTTGCGCAAACTCATGAGTTTACTCACCTGCTTTTCAACAAAGTATACCTAAAGAACAAAGTAAATTTGATAATAGTTATTTTGATAATTTGATATTTCTTAACAGAATATTTTAAATGATATGCTCTATCTGAATCATGAAAGAAAAATTTTGGGTTTCGTGTCACTTGTATGTCTCTTTAAGGCCATCTATTTTGATTTTTGAAACACTTGGCTGTGTACCACTGTACCAGGTTGCTCACTGTCTGATAAGCAGAACTCCCACTACCTTGCGTTTGACAGTGACACAACTATCAAGCACTTTCTGTGTACAGGAACATCCATTTTACAATCACAGAAATAAAAATGTAATTTCTCTTTTAGTACTTTAATATTTCCCCCCTTAACAATGAGCATCCAAGAACAAGCATTGCATCTAGACAAATGGTTTGCAGGATTCATCCTTTGATGGATGGCCTCATGCCCATATTCTTTCAGACCCTGTGCTTTCAGAGAGATCTGCAACAGTATTGACTTGGATTTAATTGATACCATTTAAAGGGACACTCAAGCCAAAATTAAACTTTCATGATCCATATAGAGCATGCAACTTTAAAGGGACATTAAACACAAAATTTTATTTCATGATTCAGACAGAGAATACAACTTTAAATAACATTCAAATTTACTTATATTAGCTAATTTGCTTCATTCTTTAGACATCCTTTGTTAAAGAAATAGCAATGCACATGGGTCAGCCAATTACACAAGGCATCTATGTGCAGCCACCAATCAGCAGTGCCTGAGCCTATCTAGATATGCTTTTCATGAAAGAATATCAAGAGATAAAAGCAAATTAGATAATAGAAGTAAATTAGAAAGTTGTTTAACATTGTATTCTCTATCTAAATCGGGAAAGAAAAAAATTGGGTTCAATGTCCCTTTCAACAACTTTCCAATTTACTTTGATTAAACAAATGTGCACAGTCTTTTTATTATTACACATTTTGAGTCACCAGCTACTACTGAGCATGTGCAAGAATTCACAGAATATACGTATATGCATTTGTGATTGGCTGATGGCTGTCACATGATACAGGAGGAGTGGAAATAGACATAAATGAAATTTGTAAGCAAAAAATCTACTACACATTTGAAGTTCAGATTAAGGGGCCTATGTATCAAAGGTCTTGCGGACCTGATCTGACAGTGCGGATCAGGTCCGCAAGACCTCGCTGAATGCGGAGAGCAATACGCTCTCCGTATTCAGCATTGCACCAGCAGCTGACAAGAGCTGCTGCTGCTGCAACGCCACCCCCTGCAGACTCATGGCCAATCGGCCGCCAGCAGAGGGTGTCAATCAACCTGATCGTACTCGATCGGGTTGAATTGTGGCAATTCCTGTCTAAAATGGTTGTCTGATTATCGCACTTGGGCTCAAATAGAGAGATAACTAAATCCTTTTTAAGTAGACCCCAATTTTCATTTTTTTTTTACTATGGATCTCAGTAACTAATTTTTTTGTGACTATGGTTACCCCAAGAGATAACCAATAACGATTTTCTCTTGGTGGGCAGTGAAATACCTAAGAATAAAAACAAAACAGCAGAGGAACATTTATTTTACAGAATAACAGTAATACAGATACAAAATAATTACAATTTAGTGCTTTGATATATCCCTATATCAAACAATAAGCATCCAGGAGTAAGCATTGCATTGAAATGAATTGTTCCTGCAAATCAGCATTTGACAGACGGTGTCTTCCCTGCCTCATCATAAAAAAGAAAGGAAAGGCAATCAAACTTCGTGCAGGATAAAGCTGCAGAACAGAGCACATAAATGTAAAATATACAATAGTAAAGCTTATAGTTTATGTTGTTATTTAACAAAAAGGACCACAACAACTGCATATCCTGGACTTTACTTCTATTATTTAATTTGCTTCATTCTTTAGATATCCTTTGGGGAAGAAGTAGCAATGCACATGGGTGAGCCAATCACATAAGGAATCTATGTGTAGCCACCAGTCAGCAGCTACTTAGCTTATTTAGCTATGTTTTCAACCAATTATATCAAGAGAATAAAGCAAATTAGATAATAGAAGTAAATTGGAAAGTTGTTTAAAATGGCATGCTCTTTCTAAATCACGAAAGAAAAAAATTGGGTTTCATATCCCTTTAAACCTGACAACTGTAGTTTTTCCACTTTGCCCAGAGAAGCTGAGAAGAATTGATTTGGGATTTGCTGGTTAACATTTATCTGCTTTCATCTCTTAGCATCACTAACAGATATCTGAGCTAGACGTGTCTGTGTATCTTCTGCCATCAAGCTTTATATTGTCCTTCTTTTGCTAAACTTTCAAACATTCCCTCAGGGTTGCAGCATTTAAATGTCTATACTGACTTCTGTTGTAGCATGTTTTTGTTTTGTTTGTTTGTTTTTGCATCTATTTCTGTTTACATAGCCTCCTTTAAAGGGACATAAAAAATCTGCATGTCAGAAATCCGATGGTACAAACAGTGTTTAAATGTGCAAGCTGTGTTTAAAGTCACAACCTTAGATAATCAAGCTGTGAACTGATTAAGCTTTAAATAGCTATACTATAATTGCGTTTGTAATGTCCGTCGCCGTCGGCAGTTGCGCACGCATACTCAATGGGATGTTGGCAGCGCGAGGACAAAAGAATTCACCTGGATGCTGCAAAGCTGCATCCCGGTGGATGCAGCGAAGGCAAACGGAGCATTACAAAAGCAACACCTAATCGCCCACATTAAAGTATTTTTTTTTAAAAAACTAACCGCCCGCATCAAGTATTAAAAAAAACACACCGCCCGCATGAAATATAACAAAAAAAAATCCTACACGAAGTATTTACTCCTAAACCGCAAAAACCCCACATCGCAATAAACCTATTTACCCAATTAACCCCTAAACCACAAAACCCCTACATCTCAATAAACCTATTTAATTTATTAACCCCTAAACCGCAAAATCCCTACATCGCAATAAACCTATTTTCCCTATTAACCCCTAAACCGCAAAATCCCTACATCGCAATAAACCTATTTACCCTTTTAACCCCTAAACCGCAAAACCCCTACATCACAATAAACCTATTTACTCTATTAACCCCTAAACCGCAAAACCCTTACAACGCAATAAACCTATTTAACTTATTAACCCTTTAAACCTCAAAACCCACAATGCAAATAACTATTTAAATAACTAAGTACAGTACACTAACCTAACAACCCCTAACCTAACACCCCATTAAATAAACCCAAATTACCTAAACTAATACATTCCAAAGTTACAAAAAATAAAAAAAATACTAAGTTTACAAAAAATAAAAAAGCTAACATTACAGAAAATAAAAAAATCAAATTACCAAATTTAACAAAATTAAACCTAATCCCTATTAAAATAAAAAAGATCTCCCCAAAATAAAAACACTCCCTACTCTAATAATAAACTACCAGTAGCCCTGAAAAGGGCTTTTTACAGGGCACTGCCCCAAGATAATCAGCTCTTTTACAAAAAATATACAAAGTCCCACCTAACATTAAACCCCCCAAAATAAAATAACATAACACTAAAAAAACTAAACTACCCATTGCCCTGAAAAGGGCATTTGTTTGGGCATTGCCCTTAACAGGGCATTTAGCTCTTTTTCTGTCCATCCCTAATCTAAATAAAACAAATCCCCCCAAAAAAACCTTAAAAAATCCTAAATCTAACCCCCAGGTTGGTACTCATCGTTCCTGAAGTCCGGCGGAGAAGGTCCTGTTCCAGGCGGTGAAGTCTTCTTCCAAGCGCAACCTCTTCTTCTTCCAGGAACATCCTACGTGGATCGGTGATGAAGACTGAAGACCGCGGAGCTAAAGACCGGCAACCCTGGAACTGAAGACCGGAGACCGCAGAGCCATGGAGCGTGGAGGATCCTCTTCGTACGATCTCCGCCGTACACTGAATAGTGAAATCAAGGTACGCGATTAAAGATGGTGTCCGTTGAATTCCTATTGGCTGATTTGATTCTTCCAATTCAAATCAGCCAATAGGATGAAAGCTACTCCAATCCTATTGGCTATTTAAATTAGCCAATAGGATGAGAGCAAGTGAAACTCTATTGGCTGATTTGAATAGCCAATAAAATTTCACTTGCTCTCATCATGTTAAGTGGGACTTTGTATATTTTTTGTAAAAAAGAGCTGATTATTTTGGGGCAATGCCCTGCAAAAAGCCCTTTTAAGGGCTACTGGTAGTTTAGTATTAGAGTGGGGTGTGTTTTTTTAGGGGGTATTTTTTATTTTAATAGGGATTAGGTTTAATTTTGTTAAATTTGGTAATTTTATTTTTTTATTTTCTGTAATGTTAGCTTTTTTTATTTTTTTGTAAAGTTAGTTTTTTTTTAAAATTTTGTAACTTTGGAATGTATTAGTTTAGGTAATTTGGGTTTATTTAATGGGGTGTTAGGTTAGTGTACTGCAGTGATGTGCAGTGAGGTCAGAGGCTGGTGAGGCACTAGATATGATACGCCGGAGAAACACATGTACAGAGGGCCGCAAGTACCCCCAACAGGGCAGGTTTAAATGATAGCTGAACCAGTGCACAGGTGACATAATCAGGTGATGGGTGAGAGCAAGTTAGTAACCACTGAGTTACTGATCAGCTGATTACTTCACCTGTGCACTGATTTGGCTATAATGAAAACCTGGCCTGTTGGGGGTACTTGAGGACCATTGTTGAGAAACACTGCACTAAAGCACCAGCTCATCGGAAATGTATTGATTACCTGGAGAATAAAGCACACATACTCTGCTCACTGACACCCACACACACTCTGCTCACATACACACTCACACAATTCTGTGGCACAGTGCCAGTTACTAAGCAATTAGAACGATACACAATCTCTTCTCTACTCACTACTGTATTGTAAAAATAGAAATAATTTACCATACAAGTTTTACACAAAGTTATCAATACTGCCAACACAGCTGTTGCAATATGGTGTTCATATGCACGTGCACATCCCACTTAGGTATGCTCTTCAACAAAGGACACCAAAGGATACCAAAAGAATGAAGTACATAATAATAAAAGTAAAATAGAAAGGTTTTTTTTGTGCAATTTCTATCTGAATGATGGAAATGTAATTATGACTTTCATGTTCCTTTCAAAAACTAATTTGATTTGCTGATATAGGGCCAGTAACAGTTGATGCTAATTCTCAAAATATAAATAACTAGAAAAGTCTATTAAAATAGCATGTTCTACCTCAATCATGAAAGTTTAATTTTAAATGTCTCCCTTTGACTATGTGTTTAACCAGTTACTTTACAGTGGCATTATTTCTAAAAACATTTAACAACTGCAATAATTACATATATTTTTTAAATGAATCATGATCTCCTTTTTATCAATATAAACTTGTATAAAAGCAGCACATATTAAAAACACAATGCAACAGTTTTCAATTGATTTGTGAATTACTAGTTATCAGCAGTCTTTAAATAAATGGAGACACAGAGAAAAATAAAAAGAGATACTGCATCCTCTGACTGAACAGACATAACATATATGGAGTTTGTACCTAATTAAATCAAATAACCATGAAACCATGAAAAACCATGAAAAAGGGAGGCTTAGCAATATTCAATGTCAAAAACTTTAATTTAAATAATGTGGACACTGCACACTTAACTTCAAACTCTGGGTTTTAAATTATGGATTTAAATTTGAATTGACCCTTTGACTTCCTGTAAGTATTGGGTTATGCTCACTTACTGTCCCCCCTGTTAATGAGCTGTATCTGAACACAATTCAACAAAAACACTAAACCACATTCATTAAATTATCATTTTCACTAACAGAATCCATTTCAGTAAAATCTACGGCTGCAGCACTACAATAAAATGATGTTGAAACACTGCTCTCTCTGCCTCTCTCCCTTTCCTGCTCTGTAAGGATTCAGGAAGTGACAGTGGAACATTCCACTGCACTTAGAGGGGAAAAACAGAACTCTCTTTTTCACTTTAGCAAAGCTGTCAGCTTCACAGGACAGCAACAAAATAAATGAAAGTTGTTTTTTTTTCCGTTTTTTGTTTTGTTTTATATGATTTAACATCCAGCCCCAACCCTAAATTCCACTTACTAATGCCTCTCACTGGATTGGGTCAGCCCAAATGGGACTGCCTCAAATAAGCAGATAATGAGCCATGCAATGATCTTAACCACTTTCATCCAGTAGATGGCGTAGCATGTTGTGTAATGGTGGGCAGACCTGCTTGTGCCTCTCCATTGCACAACATGTAGCTGTGAAAAAAAAAATGCTGGGGAAAAAAATAGCAATTTTTTTATTTTTTTAAAGCCAATAAAATTTTTTTTTATTTTTGCCCATATGAGAGGTGAAGCACTGCCTCACCTGCCTCTAGTGACTGCACATCACTGGTGTACTGTACTTTGTTATTTAAATAGTTATTTGCATTGTGGGTTTTGCGGTTTAAAGGGTTAATAAGTTAAATAGGTTTATTGCGATGTAAGGGTTTTGCGGTTTAGGGGTTAATAGGGTAAATAGGTTTATTGTGATGTAGGGGTTTTGCGTTTTAGGGGTTAATAGGGTAAATAGGTTTATTGCGATGTAGGGGTTTTGTGGTGTAGGGGTAAATAGGGTAAATATGTTTATTGCAATGTAGGGGTTTTGCAGTTTAGGGGTTAATAGGGTAAATAGGTTTATTGCGATGTTGGGGTTTCACGGTTTAGGGGTTAATATAGGTTTATTGCGATGTGGGGGTTTTGCAGGTTAGGGGTTAATAAGTTAAATAGGTTTATTGCGATGTAGGGGTTTTGCTGTTTAGGGGTTAATAGGGTAAATAGATTTATTGCAATTTGGGGTTTTGCGGTTTAGGGGTTAATATTGTAAATAGGTTTATTGTGATGTAGGCATTTTGCGGTTTAGGGGTTAATAGGGTAAATAGGTTTATTGTGATGTGCAGGGTTTGCGGTTTAGGGGTTAAGGATTCCATTGATGATGGATAACAGGAAGATAAGGGTAGCTATCCAGTTGAGTTTTTAAATGAATTGGCACCTTCTGGAATGCCAGTTCATAAACTCAATCTAAAAAAAAGTAGTATTATTATGCTTTTGCGTAATCTTAACACCAAAAGAGGACTTTGTAATGGCACCAGATTAGTTGTAAAAGCATTGCGTGAAAATGTAATTATTGCACAAGTATTAACAGGTACAGCTGAAGGGCAAAATGTTTTCATTCCCCGAATAGATTTAGCCCCAAGCAATACTGAACTTCCTTTTGTGTTAAAGGGACAGTATACTGAAAAATAGTTTTTTGCTTAATGTGTTTACAATTGCTTTTTTTACCAACTGCAGAGAAAAAAATGTATGAAAAATAACTTTAAATGTTTTTTTGTGTATATTAAAGCTCTGATTTTGTGTTTTGAAGCCACAACCTAATAAAATGGGTTGAGCTTGTAGGTACAATCAGATCTCATTACTTTATCACATTGTGCAAATATATCTGCTTCTTTATCTTATATCTGTCCATAAAACAATCACCAGTACTTGGAGAGAACAATGGAAAATCAACATTGTATTACCTTATCTCTGCTATATCCCACTGGGGGTATAATTTCTTCTGCTGGCTGTGTTTACAAAGCTTATCAATAGCTGGGACCTGCGGCCACAAACTTTCAGAATAGGTGGGGATACCACATGCTAAATCAACTATTTCAAATGCCAATAGAAGGGTAAAGGAGCTACTTGTAAACAATTTAATACACTCCAGCAGGTAAAGTGGATCATTGGGAACAAATTAAAGGGGAGAAAATTTTTGAGTAAACTGTCCCTTTAAGAAGAAGACAATTCCCAGTTAAATTAGCATTCGCTATGACCATTAACAAAGCTCAGGGACAAACTTTAAGAAGAGTTGGCATATATTTGCCAGAGCCAGTTTTTAGCCATGGACAGTGTTATATGTAGCTTTTTCTGCAGATGTAAAAGTTAAGGTCATAGATGGACAAGAACAAGGGAAATTAATAACTGGAAGTGATGCCTGTTTTACTAAAAATGTTGTATATTAAGAAATATACTTAAAGTAGATATAATTTAAAGAGAAGAACTTTTGTATTTATTTAGGACAGTAGTTTGTCCAATTAGAGTGTGGCTATATCTGTAGTTTATTATATAGAAAATATTTTTGATATATTTAATATAGTAGTCCAATAAAATTTTAGTATTGCTACACCTGTAGCTTAAATTTTTATATATAAAAGAAGAGTTACAAAATACGTTGTTTCTACATCTGTAGTTTAAAAAATTATTAGACTGCCCTCTGGGCAGGCTTATCGACTAGTCTCATATAAAGGTAAAAACAGGACTTACCCAATTAACCAATGTGAGCAGAGCACTTTGGTCCAATATAGGACTTTTTAGAAAGTTTTTTATGTCATATTTTATATAGTATAGATCACTAGCTCTATTCTCAGCAAGCTTTGCACTTCTCATTGATTTCTTTTTTGTGTAAATCAGTTTTTTTGTCATGGGGTGACTTTTTCTCTGAAAAGCTGTAGACTAGTGAGGTAGCGCAAGAATTCAGGCGCGTATTTAGGCATAGGCCAACAAGGCCGGTGCCTAATGCGTCAGATTTTTGGGGGGGGCAGCACTGGCACTGTTTTGTTGGCAACTACTTTTTTTTAATTTATTTATTTTATATTTTTTCCCCGAATTTTTTTTTATTTTTTTTCATGCCGCGGTCACGTGACATTTTCCACCTTCCGCCCGCCTGCGCCTTCCTGTCTGCTCACAGTTGCCGGCTTGCCACACATGGATGGAGGGATCTCCCTCCCAGCAGGGCATTGAGGTAAGCGGCTTAGCGATGACTGTAAGACAGAAGTGGACGGACAGTACACGGACGGACTAGGCTCAGTGACACTGACTGCAGTGACGACGAGTCAGTGAGTGAGTGCCTGCCTGGGATCACATCGGAGCGTCAGCGGAGCCATCAGCCATAACATAGAGGATTGGACTGGTGAGGAGGGGGTTGACCCGGCCGGCACAGTGACCTGCTACCCTGAGTTTCACCCCTAAGTTGAAAGAGAATAGTTCTGCAATCTTTCACATATGGGGCATATTGTCTGTGTGGTGTGTTTATGCGATAGAGGATTATTTGGTGCTGCTAACTCTATACAGTAAATTAAATTATATAGGTGCACTGCTTACAATTTTTATGGTAATCACTTATCAATGATTAATCAACTTAATAATGGGGCCTCATATAATTCTGTTTTTTTTTATTATTATGAAAGAGGCAGAGCACTTCTCCCCATTACAAAAACTCGTGAACTAGTGAACTTTATTTTTGGCACATTTATTGTCATTACATGCCCAGAAGACAGACTACTAGACATTCTTGTTTGCCCTGCCTTTTTTCTTACAAAAATATAAATGGATTGGTTACTCTAAGGAATGCTAATTGCTAATACAGAGGGGGGAACATGCAGCAACCTGACAAAGTCCAGTCCAGACAATTAACAGCTATTCTATGATCACTTTAGTTGCACTGGCATCACAAAAATACTGCTTTCTCCTATTTCATACAAATAACATATTTTTATTTGTATAGCAGTAGTGTACTGCTATACACTGGAGTAGTTTACTGCTATACACTGGAGTAGTGTACTGCTATACACTGGAGTAGTGTACTGCTATACACTGGAGTAGTGTACTGCTATACACTGGAGTAGTGTACTGCTATACACTGGAGTAGTTTACTGCTATACACTGGAGTAGTGTACTGCTATACACTGGAGTAGTGTACTGCTATACACTGGAGTAGTGTACTGCTATACACTGGAGTAGTGTACTGCTATACACTGGAGTAGTGTACTGCTATACACTGCAGTAGTATACTGCTATACACTGGAGTAGTGTACTGCTATACACTGGAGTAGTTTACTGCTATACAAAATGAAAATATGTTATTTGTATGAAATAGGAGAAAGCAGAATTTTTGTGATGCCAGTGCAACTAAAGTGATCATAGAATAGCTGTTAATTGTCTGTACTCCAAATAATGTGACAAACTAACAGAAAAGCATTGATTGGTTTGGTAATGCCTTATTATGAAGCTATAAGTCACTGCAGTCAATAAAAAAGTCCACTGCTGCTGACCTTGAAAATACAGAATATAAAGCTTTGAAACTGCAGCTCCACCAAAAAAAGTCACATTACTCCTTGACCAAAAAATGATATGGACAAAAATGACCTAAATCCAGGGGGGTGGGGGCAGCAGGATTATGAGTGCCTAGGGCAGCACAAAACCCCTGCCCCTGCAAGAATTATAATCCAATTGTTTTGAAAAAATTAAGACAATTTGATATTAGAAGTAAACTGGAAAGTTGTTTCAAATTGTCACTTCCATTTCAGTTTAGGCAAAGGGCTGGATTAATCAACTGCCTTTCTGGCCTCTAAAGTCTTACTAGTTACTATGGTATCCTGTAGAAAGATGGTGGAGTAAAAGGGGCAGTATACACCAATTTTCATATAACTGCATGTAATAGACACTACTATAAAGAAGAATATGCACAGATACTGATCTAAACATCCAGTATAAAAAATTTAAAAACTTACTTAGAATTTCCCAGTTTAGATCTGTTAAATAGGTAGCAGGAACACCCACTACAAGAGGGAAATAGCAGACACTCCCCCTTTCTTTGCATATGAAAAGACTCTTTACACAAACGGGAGCAAGCTGGAGTAGGTATACATCAGTATTCTCCTAAAACTTTGGGGCTTGGTTAGGAGTCTGAAAATCAGTGCAATGTTATTTAAAAAATAAGCAAAATTATACTTTTAAAAAAAACTAAACAAAAAATACTGTATGGGCTCTTTAAATTGATCCTCTTCAAAACATTTATGCAAAGAAAAATCTAGTGTATAATGTCCCTTTAAGTGAAAGAATTTGTGGACTTGAACTGTATATAAACTCAAAAGATTAGATAGGTTGCTAATTATCATTTATCTTGCTAGTATGCAGCCACCCTTAATAACAAGCACTGAGTAACCTTTTTACATCGTTTCCAAAATTGTATCCTATGGAACTCTGTTTCCAATTTGTTTGTGGCTAGGGTTACCACAAGAGATAACTGCCAAAAGGTTCCTATCTGCAGAAGTTTATGTGCAAGAATCCTAACTGCAGGGTGTGCAATTATATATTGATATGTATCAGGTTTATCGTTCTGGTGAGGATTTGTGTGCCTCTGCAAACAATTTGTGTATTTTTACTAAAAAGGGGACATTGAATTGCTCTGAGAAGGAGATATAATATGATTGGCTATTTGGTTCTTTTTCCCCTGTGATATTGTGTTAGTGCTAAAGAAAATTTCCTAGATTTGTTACTAGTCATTCTTTTCACTCTACTGTAGAGGCAAACCCTTCTCTAAATAAGTGCCTATCAATTATTTCCTAAGACTTTATATAATTATTTCTTGCTACATAATTGCTTTTATCTTTAGACCCTTGTACACGTTCTCATCATAATGAATATGTTTCACAACGCTATTTGATTCTGTAGCTAAAGGACAGGAAACCTCTAAATTTTCTTTCGTTATTTGGATAGAACATACAATTAGAAACAACTTTCCAATTTACTTCTATTATCAAATTTGTTTAATTATCTTGTTATCCTTTGCTGAAGGAACAGCATTGCCATACTGGTAGCTAGATGAACACATCTAGTTAGCCAATCACAAGAGACAAATGTGAGCAGGCACCAATCAGTATCTAGTTCCCACTAGTGTAGGTTATGTGCGTATTCTTTTTCAACAATGGATACCAAGAGAACAAAGCACATTTGAAAATAGAAGTGAATTTAAAAGTGTCTTTAAACTACGTGCTCTATCTCAATCATGCAAGTTTAATTTTGACTTTTCTATCCCTTTAATTCTAGCAAATCATTTGTAAGGTGTAAATTTAAGATAATACAGTAACTTTTGCAAGTCATTTATAAAACCTGTTTTTATGTTTTTGTTTGTTTGTCTTTAACTTCCTTACAAGGTGCAAAAGAAATATATTAATAAACCAATAATTGTTACTATCTAGAATTTGTTACTGCTTACATAGAAAGCACAATAAATGTTGATAAAATGTTGTAAATCTTGTAATGCTGGTTCCAGAAAGGCTGGAAATAAAAATAGGTGTCTCAATAGTGAGGCAGACCAGGCTTATGATATTACTGTATCCCACTCTTGTATATCTGGTTTGATCAGGAAATGCAAAATCCCCATTAATCATCCTAACCTCCCCAGTGGATTAATCAAGAAATGTTATGAAATCCACTGAAATATCTCAGAAGATAAGAAATATAGAGACACTTCAAATGTAACATTGAAAAATGTGCATTTACAGTATATAATATAGCAAATTAAAATGTTAAGTAGCTGGGGTGAAGGCTTGAAGTGGTTCAGGGTGGTATGAAAGTGAGCCTTAAAGGGGCAGTATACACCAATTTTCATTTAACTGCATGTAACAGACACTGCTATAAAAAATAATATGCAAAGATACTGATCTAAAATAACTTTTAAAAACTTATTTAGAAGCTCCCAATTTAACAATTGTTAATGAGCCTGGGGCACCCACTGAAAAGGGTTGATAGCAGAACCTTCCCCCTCCCCTGTATATGAAAAGACCCATTATACAAACAGAAATAGTCTGAAGTCTGTATACAATAGTATACATCTTAAACTTTGGTGCTTGGTTAGGTGTCTGAAAATTAGCACAATGTTATTTAAAAATAAGCAAATATATACATTTTTTCCAAAAACACACCCAGATGGGCTATATAAATGGATCATCAACATTTATGCAAAGAAAAATCTAGTGTATAATGTCCCTTTAAGATAAGTACCTTATCTGCTGAAGGCTAGATACAAAGCAGTTCAAATATAATGCGAGCACTAATCCTCTGGCAATTAAATATTTGGTATCTGCAATATCTTTTAATTTCTGACACTGCAAAAGGGAAATTAAAATATATATTTTTAATTTCTTACATCTAAAAGATAGCATTTTATATAGTATTACAATTATATAAACTGATGTTCCTGTATTAAAAAAATAAACATTTTAATTTGTGTGTTTGTGGGGTGTGTCAATGTCTACCAAAAGGGCTATGGGAGTCTTTTTTTATCCACCAATGAGCTTCTATCCCATAAGTGTGCATTTCCTTTTCAAAATCAAATAAAAAGCTTTAATGTATAATTTGACTACTACCAGTTCTACTGAAAGCAATTCCATGTATAAACCAGCATTCCTTAAAATAGTATTTTATTACAATAGTATTATTTTATGTACTGGTTATTACCATAAACAAAATTCCACTCTCGGATATTATTAACTTTAAAATAAAACACTTTTCCTTAGCCTCCACCAAAAAAACTGAAGGTAAATTTAGTGGCATACAGGGTCATATTGTATGAATATGTGTGCTCCTCATGTCACCTATTCTCTTTATGAAATGCAATAAGAAAATACTATCAATCAAAATGAGACGAAAAAATATGTTCTGGAAATAGGATCTACACCCAGTTTAATTAACATGAGATTTGTTAATGTGACAGCAAAAATAGGATGGTACAATACAAACTTGTGACATCAGCAAGTGTTTTACATGTAGTAGAAAAGGATATATTGAGTAACAGAGATGCATAGAGGAAGTGATAAATAACATTTTATATAATGATAGAAAGCATCATACATTTTTATAATATAGTATCAGTAAATTTATTTTGCTATTTATTTATTTTTGCAGGGGAAACTTGTTTTTTAACCTATATTTGAAACTCACAAAGGTTTAAATTATATGTATCAGTACAATAAATCTACAAAGTAATAAAATGCAGCATGAAAGAAATGAAACTGAATGAAACTGTGGTATGTGATTACAGAGGTCTAATGCTGATCACATGGTACAGTCTCCTGGTTTGACCGTTACTATGACAAGAATCTCATAAAAACAGTGTTAGCATCAAGTGACCATAGGATCCACAAATTTGCCAAAGGGAAAAATCATCATTAGTATTTGATAATTCTAAGAATGGTAAAACGATTTTTAAAAATAAAATAAACATAAAATAAATGTAACAATATGAATTAAATATATGACTCCCGTGCTCAATGCTTCAACCTTCCATATCCCTATTTAAATAGGAGTTAATATCATTAATTGTATCCCTAAAATGTGTATTATTATTGTATTATAATTTGTAATATTACTGAAGAAACAGATATCTTGTGATGTCACATTTTATAAGGCAGCTATTTGTATATATAATTAACCTATGCTTTGTAAATTATTTAGAGAAAAGGGGTGGGGGGGACATACCAAGGTGGTGGCTGCTGATGTCACATCTGCCTACAGGTGCTGTATCCTCCCAGATATGGCTCATTTCACTATAAATACAGAATACAAAGCAACGTCAGACACAGCATCCTGAGACAACTCACTCAGAAACAAGTAAGTGTCTGCTTTCCTGGGTTATACTTTTGCCAACGCCTTTTATTTTTTTATCTCTTACTTGAAATTATTATATGATTAATGCAAAATATCTTTCTTTTATTCTTTCTTTCTTTTTCTTTCTTTCTTTCTTTCTTTCTTTCTTTCTTTCTTTCTTTCTTTCTTTCTTTCTTTCTTTCTTTCTTTCTTTCTTTCTTTCTTTTTCTTTCTTTCTTTCTTTCTTTCTTTCTTTTTCTTTCTTTCTTTCTTTCTTTCTTTCTTTCTTTAAGATATTTTTTTATGTATCTGGTAAACACTATCCTGTAAGCTGGATATGAGATCTTAATAATAATATCCCAGCATCTTGACTGCCACTAAAAGTTCCTGTTAAATGGATATATTAAAACTCATCGCAGGAATTAAACCTTCCTCCCACACACTGGAATGGTGTCAGCTGATTTTTTTGGAAATATAATCGTTTTTTTGATGCTGGACCACAAACCCTGTTGAAGGTCATCTTCCTTTGGACCCAGTCTCCTAAAAATGATGTCATATTGGGATTTTCTTGTTTCTAAGAATACGTTTGACTTTAGTATTTGTTTATTTTAAGACTTGCCTTCCTTTGGGATTACTATATATATTATATATATATATATATATATATATATATATATATATATATATATATATATATATATATATATATACACACACACACATCTGTAATAGAGTTTTTGGATTTATATGCTCTTCATAAAAAATCTACCCACTTGATTTCACTCTTTGTGGGTATTCTGCTATCATTGGCTGATTATATCCTTTTGGGGTTTATATTGCAACGTACCTCCCTTTATGATGCTTCCAAAGTAACATCAGTTCAGAGGTTCCCTTCCTCTTTGCTTGAATATATACTCAGGGAAACATTATTTGAGGATTCTTAATGCAATCATTACACCATAGATTTTTTGAGAATGATTTCCCTGTGGTCTCAAGGGTAATTTTTCCTGAAAATAAAGAATCAAGCATAGTATGTTCCTAGGATTCCCATACAACTGATCTTCATAGGGCATGCTTCATGAGAGTCATACAGAGAACATTTTAAAGTGCCTTTAAGCATGGGTGTTTAGTCTCCACAATTAATTCCTGGGATATTCTAATGTCAAAATGATATGCTGTAATTTACTAGATCATGCACGTTTTGCATTAGAGACTCTAGATTATAAGTCACAAGCTGGGCAGCACTTGAGCAGGACATAGCAGTTTCCATGAATTACTAATCATGCCACCTCTTACAAAATATTCTCTATCACAGGCAGGAATTGGTTAAATAGATTCATATTTGTTGACTTTGGGTGTAGTTGGAAGAAACAATATGCCTCTGACTGTTTAACTATAGGTAAAAACTAAGCATTACCCTGTCTCTAAACCTGATGGGCGAATCTGACCAGTACCTCTGCAGGTAATTGAACCTCTGGGATAATTTCTAATATACACAATTATTGTCATGCTCATTTATTTTAGTGTGAATTTTAGGTGAGAAAATTAGTATTTCAGGGAATAATATTATGTGGAATTGTATCATTATGCTTTCCTTCATTCCTGTTTCTCTACAGTTTTAAGAACAGCTCAAATGCTAGAGAAGCACTGAACTTTACAAATTAATATTTAATATGTATAGTTTAGTGGAATTTTGAATTCAGTTCTTAATTTCCCAGAAAATGTTTAATTATGTATTGCTAAAAAAAACTTTGCAATGTACTTTCATAATTTATTTGCCCTGTTTTCCTGTAATTTAACTCTAAAAATTGTAAAAAAATAAATAAAAAAAAACTAAATGGATCCTGTAGGATTCTTCATTTTAGCCCTGCAAGATTCTAAGCAGTGACTGCTTAATCAGCACAGATAATTAATGTCTGTCCCTAACTGACCACAGCAAAGTAAATAACATAAACAGAATTAAAAAGTATGTTCAGTGGTTATTTTCCTAGACTGTCAAACATTAACCTCTTAAGGACCGGGCATTTCAGACTAAAACTTCCCCAAAAGTCAGAGCATTTTTAGCATTTTTAACATCACTACATTTAAACAGAAATAGAGCCTTTTTTTACCTATCAAAACTATATATTTTTTTGAGTAGACAACCCAAAGTATTGATCTAGTTCCATTTTGGTATATTTCATGCCACCATTTCAATGCTAAAAATAAAAAAAATGGTTAACTTTTTGACAAACTTTAGGTTTCTTACTGAAATTATTTACAAACAGCTTGTGCAATCATGGCACAAATGGTTGTAAATGCTTCTCTGGGATCCCCTTTGTTCAGAAATAGCAGACATATATGGTTTTGCCATTGGTTTTTGGTAATTAAAATGCCGCTAATTGCAGCTGCGCACCACACTTTTATTATTCCCAGCAGTGAGGGGGTAGCTTGGAAGGTTAATTTTAGCTTTAGTGTAGAGATTACTCTCCCACCTGACACTTCACATCCCCTGATCCCTACCTGATCCTTTTCAAACAGTTCTCTTCCCTCCGACACCCCCCAATGGTCACCCCCATCTTAAGTACTGGCAGACAGTCTGTTAGTATGCAGTTTTACACCCTTTTTTTAATGTAGTGTAGGATTACCCCCTTACCTTCCCACCTCCCTGATCCCCCCAAAAAGCTCTTTAACCCTTCCCCTTCTAACCAATTTCATCCATCTTAGGTCTGCCAGTACCCAGTTTTTTATTATTTTAAATTTATTTTAATAATAAAAAAAAATGTATGTAGTGTAGCTGCCCAACTCCCTCCCCCTCCCTCATTTACCCCCCTCCCCATCCATGATCCTTTCCCTACCCTCTGACTGCTCCCTCCACATAGGATCCCCCTCTACCTCCTTCTACCTCCTCCCCCTCCCTCACCCCCCCCCCCGACACTCTCAGAGAATATTTTTTCTGTAACGTAGCCATCCCAACCGCTCCCGCCCCCCTCCAGCGATGGGCCACCCACCCGCCTCCCTCCTAACCCAACCACGCCACCAACGATCACCACCGCTGCCCGATGTACAGAGTGTCCTTCTCTGCATCGGTTACTCTGCACATCTATTTCTGCACTGCCCCACTCGTTAGCAGAAAAGAGGCCAAGGAAAGCAGCGTTGTAGTACTCTAGATGCCTACCTGGGTATCTCTTCAACACAGAATATAATGGGAACAAAGCAAATTTGATAATAGAAGTCAATTTGAATATTTTTTTTAATAGTTTGTTCTCTCGCAATCACAAAAAAAAATAATGTTTAGGTTTCATATATCTTTAAAACAAGAAGCCCCAATAGAAGAGTGTTTCTACAAGTACTCTGTCATCAGTTTCTGCTAGTTATTCTGCTGTTATTTACTTTTTCTTATTTCACCACCTTTCCACCATTTGCAAGGAATAGGTTTCCATACAAAAACTGGTTCTTTTAGTTTTTTAATTATGCCAAGAAAACAAGAGCCTTTATTTGTTCAGAATAAAGGGATATTCTAGCCAACATTGAAAACCACATGGGTGCCTTTTGGTATTGAAGAGAAGCAATTTTATAATATACCTGCATTAGCAAAAATGCTTCTAATAAAAGCTATAGCTGTTTCAAAAGTGTATTTAAGTATGCACCGTGCACCAGCATTTTAAACATAACACTTGCTCTGAGAGCCTAAGGTGCTTGTACCATCTGGTAATGACTCAATTTGTTCGTTGCTGACATAATACAAGCCCCACTGATGATCTGATCAGCTGCATTAATTAAAATGTGGGTGCAGTGACAATATCTAGCTATGCTTCACAGGCACGTGCAGAGAAAAATGTTAACACTAAAACAGTGATAACTCTTATGTATATATGTATATTGCAAATATGTTTCTATTCAAAGATGTAATAAATCTATGTGCATTTATAGTTTGTCTGGAATGTCCCTTTAACCCCGTCTAAGGTTCATTCTTTGTACTCATCTCCACATCTACTGGAAGTCTATTATGTGTATCTGCTACAGTAAAAACTCTGCTATATATAAAAAAAAAAATCTAAAATGACTTGGTTATAGTATTCCTAACTTTCTAACATCCCTAATGTTTTTTTCAATTCTAAAATCTCTTGAAATATTAGATTTCTATTCTATAACCCCATGTTCAATTTTGTGCTATCGCTATTGTTTTCCCTCTGTTTTATTTTCTAATCATGCACCTTTATAACAACAATATTGTATATAATTTATGTGCAGTTAGAGATAAGCTATCCCATAGTTGTCTCAAATTTGGGCAATTATGCTCTCCAGGGCTGCACAGTCTTTAGAAATGTCCTATTTTCTACATATTGCTACATTGTTTCCCATTAAAATATAAACTACTATTCAAAAATAGATGGTCATGAAAACTAAAAACATATCAATCTCTGGACAGCAAAATAACAGCACGTACTTTGCAAATGAATTCCTCAGTGTGGGACATAGGCAGGTTTATATGCACACTCCAATTTAACGTCTCTATATCACCATCTGCTGGTAAAAAAGCCCTGAATGTTACATTTAGGTGAGCAATGCCCCCAGAGGACAAAACCAACCAATATATTACAAACCCTTTTAAACGAGTATGAATTTTCTCAATAAAAAAAAAATCTCTTCAGTGCCCATATTACATTTTTTAATTTAAGGGAACATTAAATAAATACTAGATTATTTTCAAGGCAAAAATACGTATCTGCAAGTAAAGTTTTATTGCTTATAAAAAATACTTTTTTAATCCCTACAAAAGCAGCCAAATAATTAAATTAACCTCTCCATAAGGGGAATTTTGCTTGATATATATGTCCTTAGTATGAGATGATGTGATCTTCAGCCTACAGTTATTTACTCATATTGATATTTGTTTTCTATGTTTCTCCATGGGGTAAGAATAAGAGACTAAATTCAATAAAAAAGAGCATATTATTATTATTATTATTATTTTAAAGCAGAAGTTTGTATCACTATATTTGTATGGTTTTTATCATCATTAAAGGTATAGCAGCACTATCACAGCTAATTGAGTACTGATACCTGAGAAATTGTTAGCAAACTTTCACAGCAAGTGAAGAAGATGCAATAAATAAAACTTACATTTGAATTAGTAAAATTAAAGTGATAACAAATAAAACACACTACAAAGATAAAGAAAATAATATTTACTGAAAAACACTTTTTATATCCAAAAAGCACTTGTGTGTATTTTTTAATAATAATGTAATAACTTACCAAATTAAAGGCTAAAAAAAATGTTTTATTGCAAATTATACTATTGTTCTGATTTACATTATTTTTAAAAAGTAGTCTTTTTACTCTCTGTGTTTATAATAGGGGGAGGTGAGAGGGAATCAAACAGCTCCCTCCCCACTACCACAGCCTCTCTGACCCCGAGTGCAAACATTTTATCTCCTGTAACTGCATTACATTTTGTTACAGAAAAATAAACTGACAAATTTGATTTTTTTTTAAATCTTCTGTAGCTGTGAGTGCTTATTTATCAGTGGCTTTCTATGGGAACACCACCCAACTTTATCAAGGGGACATTTATATTTTGCTGTATTATTTCTTGTAGACCCCTGGCAATTAATATAATCCTAAACACATGGATTCCTGTTGTGAAATAACTGTAGTTCTTATCACTGTTCTTTTTTTTTTTTTTTTTTTTTTTTTACAGATCATAATGTCTTATCCAATCAGTTCTCAGCCTCAATTTGTCACGGGGGTGTACACTAGCAGCTCCAGCCAATGGAATTCTGAAGTCATGGACTGCTGTGAAGATGTGGGCATCTGTGAGTATCACATCTGGGGGCAATCTAAATTTTCAAGTGCTTTGTAAGGAGGGAGCATAATACTAACACTGCAACTATATATCTGTAGCTACAACATATAGCTATAAGGATGTGTATGTGTTGTTGTTTTGTTTTTAATCTTTGGCATTAGAGAATGCGGTGACATAAATTACAAGAGTACGCTCTCTGAGACTGTCAGGCTTTGTCAGGCAGTTTAGAATCACTAGAAAAGTAAACAATTACTAGTATCTTAAACCACAGCTGCTGAGATTTATAAAAGTTTGTTTGTTGCTAGTAGGTGTGGGGAAAGCAAATAAATCACCTAGTTGGTGATTTGCAAACCACATTGGCTACTAGCAGTTGTATGATGGTCCCTATGACATAAACTTTAATGCTGCCACCTGTGAATGATACACTTAATAAATGCAGCAGAGATTATTATTACAGGAACCAAAAGGTTGCAAACTGAGGTAGAAATAATACAATGCACTCAAGGGGTTAATTGGTAGAATAGTAATAAGTCAGAGAAGCCACAGGGAGAATAAACTTATAGAGACAAACTAAAATGAGCAAGAGGACTTGCCAGGTAGTTCGTAAATATAAACACTTAGAGCAAATAGTGTACCTTCTCCAATAGATGTAAGAGGTAAAAGCAGGCTTTAGTATACCAGATGAGCAGTAGAACTGTCCGGTCAGCGTTCAGGAGCGACAGGAGGATAGTGAAGTGTCGGTTAGATCCGTGAAGCTGGCGTGTGATGTCACCGCGGATGGATACACAGTCCGGCTAGTGTGGAAGTAGATCCGCCTGTGAGTAAAAAGATACGATCCGTGCGGCAAACAACTGTAAGGAGCAAACTTCTAAGAAACAAAGAAGATTGTAAGGATAAAGTCACTGGTGAAGTAGCACTACTGTCTCAGAAACTGAGAAGTAGTCAGGATAACACAAGGCTTAGGCCTCTAGTTATCAACGTGTCTACTTACCTGCCTTCGTCGGCCCCAATACGCCCGCCTAAGCTCGCCTCACATCGCCGCCGCGGACCTGAATACGCTAATCAAAGTTATCAATAAAGCTGTCAAAAAGCCGCGCACCAAGTACGGGGCGATGAGCAGCGGACTGTGATAGTTATCACTCATCCGATCTCGCTGCTCTTCGGCTTTTTTACAGCTTTATTGACAAGCTGTCACTAAGCACCCAAACTAACTACACTGTTCTACCCCCTATACCGGCGCCCCCGGAGCCCCCCGCAACTAAATAAAGTTATTAACCCCTAAACTGCCACTCCCGGACACCGCCGCAACTATAATAAATGTATTAACCCTTAAACCGCCGCTCCCGGAGCTCACCGCCACCTACATAATACCTAGTAACCCCTATCCTGCCCCCCCTATACCGCCGCCACCTATAATAAATTTATTAACCCCTATCCTGCCAATCCCGGACCCCGCCGCAACTAAATAAATTGTTTAACCCCTATCCTGCCCCGCCTACACCGTCGCCACCTATAATAAATTTAGTAACCCCTATCCTGCCCCCCCTATACCGCCGCAACCTATAATACATTTATTAACCCCTATCCTGCCCCCCCTACACCGCCTCCACTATAATAAAATTATTAACCCCTAAACCTAAGTCTAACCCTAACACCCCCCTAACTTAAATATTAATTAAATACATCTAAATAAATTTAACTCTTATTAAATTAATTATTCCTATTTAAAACTAAATACTTACCTTTAAAATAAACCCTAATATAGCTACAATATAAATAATAATTATATTGTAGCTAACATAGGCCTAGATTTAGAGTTGGGCGGTAGCCGTCAAAACCAGCGTTAGAGGCTCCTAACGCTGGTTTTTACCACCCGCTGGTATTTGGAGTCAGTCAGGAAAGGATCTAACGCTCACTTTCCAGCCGCGACTTTTCCATACCGCAGATCCCCCTACGCCATTTACGTATCCTATCTTTTCAATGGGATCTTTCTAACGCCGGTATTTAGAGTCGTGGCTGAAGTGAGCGTTAGAAATCTAACGACAAAACTCCAGCCGCAGAAAAAAGTCAGTAGTTAAGAGCTTTCTGGGCTAACGCCGGTTTATAAAGCTCTTAACTACTGTGCTCTAAAGTACACTAACACCCATAAACTACCTATGTACCCCTAAACCGAGGTCCCCCTACATCGCCGCCACTCTATTAAATTTTTTTAACCCCTAATCTGCCGCTCCGTACACCGCCGCCAGCTACGTTATCCCTATGTACCCCTAATCTGCTGCCCCTAACACAGCCGACCCCTATATTATATTTCTTAACCCCTAATCTGCCGCCCCCAATGTCGCCTCCACATACCTACAATTATTAACCCCTAATCTGCCGACCGGATCTCGCCGCTAATAACTGTATTAACCCCTAAAGCTAAGTCTAACCCTAACGCTAACACCCCCCTAAGTTAAATATAATTTAAATCTAAAGAAATAAATTAACTCTTATTAAATAAATTATTCCTATTTAAAGCTAAATACTTACCTGTAAAATAAACCCTAATATAGCTACAATATAAATTATAATTATATTGTAGCTATTTTAGGATTAATATTTATTTTACAGGCAACTTTGTAATTATATTAACCAGGTACAATAGCTATTAAATAGTTAATAACTATTTAATAGTTACCTAGTTAAAATAATTACAAAATTACCTGTAAAATAAATCCTAACCTAAGTTACAATTAAACCTAACACTACACTAGCAATAAATTAATTAAATACAATACCTACAATTATCTACAATTAAACCTAACACTACACTATCAATAAATTAATTAAATACAATACCTACAATTATCTACAATTAAACCTAACACTACACTATCAATAAATTAATTAAATACAATACCTACAATTATCTACAATTAAACCTAACACTACACTATCAATAAATTAATTAAATACAATACCTACAAATAAATACAATGAAATAAACTAACTAAAGTACAAAAAATAAAAAAGAACTAAGTTACAAAAAATAAAAAAATATTTACAAACATTAGAAAAATATTACAACAATTTTAAACTAATTACACCTACTCTAAGCCCCCTAATAAAATAACAAAGCCCCCCAAAATAAAAAAATGCCCTACCCTATTCTAAATTAAAAAAGTTTAAAGCTCTTTTACCTTACCAGCCCTGAAAAGGGCCCTTTGCGGGGCATGCCCCAAAGAATTCAGCTCTTTTGCCTGCAAAAAAAAACATACAATACCCCCCCAACATTACAACCCACCACCCACATACCCCTAATCTAACCCAAACCCCCCTTAAATAAATCTAACACTAAGCCCCTGAAGATCTTCCTACCTTATCTTCACCACACCGGGTTCACCGATCGATCCAGAAGAGCTCCTCCGATGTCTTGATCCAAGCCCAAGCGGGGGGCTGAAGATGTCCATGATCCGACTGAAGTCTTCATCCAAGCGGGAGCTGAAGAGGTCCATGATCCGGCTGAATTCTTCTATCAAGCGGCATCTTCAATCTTCTTTCTTCCGGATCCATGTTCATCCCGCCGACGCGGAACATCCATCTTCACCGACGAATGACGGTTCCTTTAAGAAAATTCTGATTGGCTGATGGAATCAGCCAATCAGAATCAAGTTCAATACGATTGGCTGATCCGATCAGCCAATCAGATTGAGCTCACATTCTATTGGCTGTTCCGATCAGCCAATAGAATGCAAGCTCAATCTGATTGGCTGATCGGATCAGCCAATCGGATTGAACTTGATTCTGATTGGCTGGTTCCATCAGCCAATCAGAATTTTCCTACCTTAATTCCGATTGGCTGATAGAATCCTATCAGCCAATCGGAATTCGAGGGACGCCATCTTGGATGACGTCCCTTAAAGGAACCATCATTCGTCGGGAAGTCGTCGGTGAAGATGGATGTTCCGCGTCGGCGGGATGAACATGGATCCGGAAGAAAGAAGATTGAAGATGCCGCTTGATAGAAGAATTCAGCCGGATCATGGACCTCTTCAGCTCCCGCTTGGATGAAGACTTCAGTCGGATCATGGACATCTTCAGCCCCCCGCTTGGGCTTGGATCAAGACATCAGAGGAGCTCTTCTGGATCGATCGGTGAACCCGGCGTGGTGAAGATAAGGTAGGAAGATCTTCAGGGGCTTAGTGTTAGGTTTATTTAAGGGGGGTTTGGGTTAGATTAGGGGTATGTGGGTGGTGGGTTGTAATGTTGGGGGGGGGTATTGTATGTTTTTTTTTACAGGCAAAAGAGCTGAATTCTTTGGGGCATGCCCCACAAAGGGCCCTTTTCAGGGCTGGTAAGGTAAAAGAGCTTTGAACTTTTTTAATTTAGAATAGGCTAGGGCATTTTTTTAATTTTGGGGGGCTTTGTTATTTTATTAGGGGGCTTAGAGATGATGTAATTAGTTTAAAATTGTTGTAATATTTTTCTAATGTTTGTAAATATTTTTTTATTTTTTGTAACTTAGTTCTTTTTTATTTTTTGTACTTTAGTTTATTTCATTGTATTTATTTGTAGGTATTGTATTTAATTAATTTATTGATAGTGTAGTGTTAGGTTTAATTGTAGATAATTGTAGGTATTGTATTTAATTAATTTATTGCTAGTGTAGTGTTAGGTTTAATTGTAACTTAGGTTAGGATTTATTTTACAGGTAATTTTGTAATTATTTTAACTAAGTAACTATTAAATAGTTATTAACTATTTAATAGCTATTGTACCTGGTTAATATAATTACAAAGTTGCCTGTAAAATAAATATTAATCCTAAAATAGCTACAATATAATTATAATTTATATTGTATCTATATTAGGGTTTATTTTACAGGTAAGTATTTAGCTTTAAATAGAAATAATTTATTTAATAAGAGTTAATTTATTTCGTTAGTTTTAAATTATATTTAAGTTAGGGGGTGTTAGGGTTAGAGTTAGACTTAGCTTTAGGGGTTAATACATTTATTATAGTAGCGGTGAGATCCGGTCGGCAGATTAGGGGTTAATTATTGTAGGTAGGTGGAGGCGACGTTGTGGGGAGCAGATTAGGGGTTAATAAATATAATATAGGGGTCGGCAGTGTTAGGGGCAGCAGATTAGGGGTACATAGGGATAACGTAGCTGGCGGCGGTGTACGGAGCGGCAGATTAGGGGTTAATAATAATATGCAGGGGTCAGCGATAGCGGGGGCGGCAGATTAGGGGTTAATAAGTGTAAAGTTAGGGGTGTTTAGACTCGGGGTACATGTTAGGGTGTTAGGTGCAGACTTAGGAAGTGTTTCCCCATAGGAAACAATGTAGCTGCGTTAGGAGCTGAACGCTGCTTTTTTGCAGGTGTTAGGTTTTTTTTCAGCTCAAACGGCCCCATTGTTTGCTATGGGGAAATCGTGCATGAGCACGTTTTTTAAGCTGGCCACGTCCGTAAGCAACGCTGGTATTTAGAGTTGCAGTGGCGGTAAATTATGCTCTACGCTCACTTTTTGGAGCCTAACGCAGCCATTCTGTGAACTCTAAATACCAGCGGTATTTAAAAGGTGTGGGGGAAAAAAAGCCAGCGTTAGATACGCGGGTCGTTACCGACAAAACTCTAAATCTAGCCGCTAGGATTTATTTTTATTTTACAGGCAACTTTCAATTTATTTTAACTAGGTACAATAGCTATTAAATAGTTATTAACTATTTAATAGCTACCTAGTTAAAATAAAGAGAAATTTACCTGTAAAATAAAAACTAATCTAAGTTACAATTACACCTAACACTACACTATACTTAAATAAATAAATCCTATTTAAAACTAAATACTTACCTGTAAAATAAACCCTAAGATAGCTACAATGTAATTAATAATTACATTGTAGCTATTTTAGGATTTATATTTATTTTACAGGTAACTTTGTATTTATTTTAGCTAGTTAGAATAGTTATTAAATAGTTATTAACTATTTAATAACTACCTAGCTAAAAGAAATACAAAATTACCTGTAAAATAAATCCTAACCTAAATTACAATTAAACCTAACACTACACTATCATTAAATTAATTAAATAAATTACCTACAAATAACTACAATTAAATACAATTAAATAAACTAACTAAAGTACAAAAAATAAAAAACGCTAAGCTACAAAAAATAAAAAAAATAAGTTACAAACATTTAAAAAATATTACAACAATTTTAAGCTACTTACACCTAATCTAAGCCCCCTAATAAAATAACAAATCCCCCAAAATAAAACAATTCCCTACCCTATTCTACATTAAAAAGTTAACAGCTCAATTACCTTACCAGCCCTTAAAAGGGCCTTTTGCGGGGCATGCCCCAAACAAAACAGCTCTTTTGCCTGTAAAATAAAAATACAACCCCCCCAACATTAAAACCCACCACCCACATACCCCTACTCTAACCCAAACCCCCCTTAAATAAACCTAACACAACTCCCCTGAAGATCATCCTACCTTTAGCCGTCTTCAGCCAGCCGACCACCGATGGAACCGAAGAGGAGATCCGGAGCGGCAGAAGTCATCATCCAAGGGGCGCTGAAGAAGTCTTCCATCCGATTGAAGTCATCATCCAGGTGGCGCTGAATAAGTCTTCCATCCGATTGAAGTCATCATCCAGGCGGCGTCTTCAATCTTCATCCATCCGGAGCGGAGCCATCTTCAGACGAGCCTACGCAGAGCCATCTTCTTCCCCCGATGACTGAACGATGAATGACGGTTCCTTTAAGTGACGTCATCCAAGATGGCGTCCCTCGAATTCTGATTGGCTGATAGGATTCTATCAGCCAATCGTAATTAAGGTAGGAAAAATCTGATTGGCTGATCCAATCAGCCAATAAGATTGAGCTCGCATTCTATTGGCTGATCGGAACAGCCAATAGAATGTGAGCTCAATCTTATTGGCTGATTGGATCAGCCAATCGGATTGAACTTCAATCTGATTGGCTGATTGGATCAGCCAATCAGATTTTTCCTACCTTAATTCCGATTGGCTGATAGAATCCCATCAGCCAATCGGAATTCGAGGGACGCCATCTTGGATGACATCACTTAAAGAAACCGTCATTCGTCGTTCAGTCGTCGGAAGAAGATGGCTCCACATAGGCTCGTCTGAAGATGGCTCTACTCTGCTCTGGATGGATGAAGATTGGAGACGCTGCCTGGATGATGACTTCAATCGGATGGAAGACTTCTTCAGCGCCGCCTGGATGATGACTTCAATCGGATGGAAGACTTCTTCAGCGCCCCTTGGATGATGACTTTTGCCGCTCCTCTTCGGTTCCATCGGTGGTCGGCTGGCTGAAGACGGCTAAAGGTAGGATTATCTTCAGGGGGGTAGTGTTAGGTTTATTTAAGGGGGGGTTTGGGTTAGAGTAGGGGTATGTGGGTGGTGGGTTTTACTGTGGGGGGGTTGTATTTTTATTTTACAGGCAAAAGAGCTGTTTTCTTTGGGGCATGCCCCGCAAAAGGCCCTTTTAAGGGCTGGTAAGGTAATAGAACTGTTAGCTTTCGTAATTTAGAATAGGGTAGGGCATTTTTTTTATTTTGGGGGGCTTTGTTATTTTATTAGGGGACTTAGATTAGGTGTAAGTAGCTTAAAATTGTTGTAATATTTTTTAAATGTTTGTAACTTTTTTTTTGTAACTTAGTTTTTTTTAATTTTTTGTACTTTAGTTAGTTTATTTAACTATATTTAATTGTAGTTATTTGTAGCTAATTTATTTAATTAATTTAATGATAGTGTAGTGTTAGGTTTAATTGTAACTTAGGTTAGGATTTATTTTACAGGTAATTTTGTATTTCTTTAAGCTAGGTAGTTATTAAATAGTTAATAACTATTTAATAACTATTCTAACTAGCTAAAATAAATACAAAGTTACCTGTAAAATAAAAATAAATCCTAAAATAGCTACAATATAATTATTATTTATATTGTAGCTATATTATGGTTTATTTTAAAGGTAAATATTTAGTTTTAAATAGGAATAATTTAGTTAATAAGAGTTATAATATTTAGATTTATGTAATTAATATTTAAGTTAGGGGGGTGTTAGGGTTAGGGTTAGACTTAGGTTTAGGGGTTAATAATTTTATTATAGTTGCGGCGGTATAGGGGGGCAGGATAGGGGTTAATAAATGTATTATAGGTGGCGACAGTGTAGGGGGGGCAGATTAGGGATTAATATGTATAATGTAGCCTGCGGTGGGCTATGGGAGCGGCGGTTTAGGGGTAATACATTTATTTAGTTGCGGCGGTATAGGGGGACAGATTAGGGGTGTTTAGACTCGGGGTACATGTTAGGGTGTTAGGTGCAGACATCTCCCATAGGAATCAATGGGATGTCGGGCAGCAGCGAACATGAACTTTCGCTATGGTCAGACTCCCATTGATTCCTATGGGATCCGCCGCCTCCAGGGCGGCGGTTTGAAAAACAGGTACGCTGAGCCGGAAAAGTGCCGAGCGTACCTGCTAGTTTTTTGATAACTAGCAAAAGTAGTCAGATTGTGCTGAACCTGTGTGCGGAACATCTGGAGTGACGTAAGAATCGATCTGTGTCGGACTGAGTCCGGCGGATCGAAGCTTACGTCACAAAATTCTACTTTTGCCGGTGTAAAGGGCTTGATAACTTAGGCAAATCAGCCTCGCCACAAATACGCTGCGGAATTCCAGCGTATTTGAGGTTGACGGCTTGATAACTATAGGCCTTAGTCTCAAGCAAATGTTAATACCAAGCAAGGAAGCAGGGGTTGCTGGGAGATATAAATATATAGATTGAGGAGGAAATGTAATTGCTTCTTAAAGGTACATCACTGTATATAACAAAAGAGCGGTTGCTAAGTGAGATCCTGACAGAGACTGTAATCTAGGGAATAAAGTAAAAGCTGTTCACATTTATATTAAAACTAGCCAAAATATGTTTGCACGCAATTTATAATGCAGCATTACTAAAGAGACAATGTACTCAAGCAAGCAGCTAATAAGAGTTAATTGTATTCAAAGATGGCACAAGAACACTATGTCCCAGCACCCACTGCAACATTGATTCATCCTGCTGCTTCTTGTTTACATATTTTCTATAGTGAATACCTCAGTATTGATATTTTTAGTGAAGGTAGTGATTTCAACAGACAAAATCAGATATTCCAAATTACAAAATAAAGGTAAAGGGTTTGTTTTTAAACACTTTAATACAATGCATTAGGTAAAATAAGAAATTGGGAACATGTACAATGTCTCTTTAATGCTCAATGGCTAAATAAAACAGCACCCACAGCTGTAACAAAAGACAGTCATTAGCATCCGTAAACACTCAAATGTATGTTGATTTACCCCACTAAACCAAATTTGCCAAATTAAACAAAATTACTTCCATTTTCTATTTACATGCAAATACTATTAACAATTTAAATACAATGTGGATAAAGCATTTTTTATTGCTATATTTATTTATTCCTTTAAGTAAATAACTTGATGCAGATATGATCCCTCTTGTACACACCCTCTAGTAACAAGTAATACACACACATTCTTATTATATTCATGTGATTCATTTTATCTTTCTCAGGTCTCTGTGGAGCATTTGTCCCTTGTTTCTTGGCATGTAAAGTGGCCACTGACTATGGGGAGTGTTGCTGTTTACCATGTATAGGAGGAGCTATCCTTGCCATGCGAACAGGAATCAGAGAACGCTACCGTATCCCGGTAATTGTGAACCTCCTCATCCCTTTAATAATTACTCCTTTTACACTCCCTGCAATCTCCGGTCTGTGCTCTTCTCTATCTCTTGTTTTCTGTTTAATTTTCTTGCTTGTGCTGACAGTGGTGACTGGTGAAACTTTAAAGGGACATTAAACCCAAATTTTTTCTTTCATGATTCAGATAGAGAATACCATTTTAAACAACTTTCTAATCTACTTCTGTTATCTAATTTGCTTCATTCTCTTGATATGCCTTTCTAAAAAGCATATCTAGATAGGCTCAGTAGCTTCTGATTGGTGGCTGCACATATTTGCCTCATGTGATTGGCTCACTCATGTGCATTGCTATTTCTTTAACAAAGGATATCTAAATAATGAAGCAAATTAGATAATATAAGTAAATTGGAATTTTGTTTAAAATTGTATTCTCTGTCTGAATCATGAAAGAACATTTTTGGGTTTAATGTCCCTTTAAGTTCATGGTATAGAAAACGTCGCCCCTTAGAGACTCCTATTTTAAAACCTCACTCACACAACAACGTGCAAAAGCTAGAAAGTGATATTTATTCTCTCATAGAACATGCATTTTATATTATCAATTAATCAAGACTTTTTATGTGTTAAACACTTAAGTATTTTTAGTACTTAATTTTTAATCTCTTGGTACAGGAATCAAAGCTCTTTGTAAACACAAGATAACAAACTAAATGAGAATGTCTTATCTGTATTCGATTTAAAGGGACAATGCAAAAAAATAAAAAATAAATCTATCCTCAATATTAAAGAGCATTGTTTTAACATTGTTTTTTTATGCAAAGTAAAATCAATTTTTAACTAACAGCCTCAGTCAATGAGGATTAGTAGGAAGTACCTATCAACCAATGAGTATTAGTAGGAAGTATCTATCAGCCAATGAGTATTAGTAGGAAGTACCTATCAACCAATGAGTATTAGTAGGAAGTATCTATCAGCCAATGAGTATTAGTAGGAATTGCCTATCAACCAATGAGTATTAGTAGGAAGTACCTATCAGCCAATGAGTATTAGTAGGAAGTACCTATCAACCAATGAGTATTAGTAGGAAGTACCTATCAGCCAATGTGTATTAGTAGGAAGTACCTATCAACCAATGAGTATTAGTAGGAAGTACCTATCGCTCAACAACCAGTAGAAGAAAGCAGAAAAAGTAATTGTGTTTGAATGCTATTTTTTCATATAGGTGAAGAAAATGTTTGAGAACATTGTTCCTTTAAATCAAACCCTAGCTTATGTTTATGGTCCTCCATTAACCCCTAGATGCCTTTGGGACATTCCATGCCATCCTAAAAGCACTGGGCTTTAATGCCTTTCGGGCGGCATGAAACGGCCTAGCTTTTGCAGTGTCCTGCTCCCCTCCTTGTAAAAATGGTGGTGGATCCGACTGGGGGATGTGCCTAGCAATGCAGGAAGTACCCCAGGAGCTAATCAGCACCGTTATGAGTCGCATGTGGAACTAGGCACTAGCGACACACTGGCAACATGATCTAATTGGTTGTGCATCTGGTGCGTCACATTCACACGGACCAATCAAATAATGCAATAACGGCAGAGGGCAGATACGTTTTAGAGCTCTCTGTTCTAATCAGAGCCTCAGGCACCGCAACAGCCATTGGGAGCCTAACCATGGGTCCCACCACCACAACGTGCTTTTAAAGGTTCTCGGACAATTCAGTCCAAGAACCTACAAAAGCACATAGTAGTTTTGGGAGCTATGGTTAGGTTCCCAGAGATGGTTGTGGTGCCCGAGGTTCTGATTAGAACAGAGCTCTCTGGAGCTTATCTGTACTCAGCTGTTTTTGCATTATCTGATTGGTCCGTGTCTCCGTGAGGGACAGGATGCACAACCAATCAGATAATGTTGCCAGTGTGTCGCTGGCGCCTTGTCATGATCGCAGTTATGATCATGTGTCTTCCTTTTTTTTCACTTTAGTTTATGATGAATAACTAGGACGGTTGCCTACAGCCTTAAAAAGTTAAAACAATTTAAATGAGGTTTTTATCATTATTATTTTATCTACAATTCTATGTTGCTTTTTATGTTAGTTTTCATTTACTTTTTGTATATGTTCCTCGTTCTAAGTAATTTCCATTTGTATTCTAGGGCACTATTTGTAACGATTGTGTGTGCCTCACATTCTGTGGCCCCTGCACGCTCTGCCAGATGGCTCGTGAGCTGAAAGTGCGGAAATGAAAAGGAATGAACACATGTGGGATCTGCGTTTAATTGGGGGTCAGAAAATAATTTGTATAGGTCTTTATAAATATGTATTGTTATACATTTTCTATATTGATTGCAATCTGTTGTACAGAGTATGCTCCATCTTTATTATAAAGGAAGCTAATATTCAAGGATAACATAACTATGATCTGTTACACTTGTTACTGAGTGTCATTGTCTTTGGGTAGCTTGTCCTTTTAGGCTATTTCTGATGATGTCATTAGTGCATTTCAAATAATTTTGTCATGGCTACTATGACATACATAATGAAGCATCATATCCTGTAATATGACATTACTTTTACATTTTTATGCCATAGCATTTCTCTGTAATATTGTATTCCATAGTATTTTATATTTGCTTGTGTTTAAATATTATATTTTATTCTGAAACAAAAAAATCTAAATAAAATTTTGTATCTAGATGTTGTATATTCTATCTGAGATTATGGGCCGGATCATCTAAAGATCTCCACACTGGCAAGATTATCTCACAAGTCTCCCCAGTGCTTCACTGTCTTTCAAATAATTTTAGAAAAGCAAATTTTAGCTTGAACATTGTTTATCTTGCTATGCTGGGTTCTAGATGTGGAATAACATTACTATTTAAACCCTTCACTACTGGGACTTTCAGACAAAAACTTGCCCAACATACCAGAGAATTTTTAGCATTTTGCTATCACTCCATTTAAATAGAAATAGAGCCTTGTTTTTTTTATTTACCTGTCAAAACTATATATATATTTTTTAAGTAGACAACCCAATTTATTGATCTAGGCCCATTTTTGGTATATTTCATGCCACCATTTAACAGCCAGATGCAATCAAATAATAAAAATGGTACTTTTTTCACAAACTTTAGGTTTTTCACAGAAATTATTTACATACTGCTTGTGCAATCATGGAACAAATGTTTGTAAAACTTTCTCTGGGATCCCCTTAGTTCAGAAATAGCAGACATATATAGCTTTGCCATTGCTTTTTGGTAATTAGAAGGCCGCTAATTGCAGCTGCCCACCACACTTCTATTATTCCCGACAGTGAAGGGCAGCTTAAAAGGTTAGCTTTAGTTTTAGTGTAGAGATTACCCTCCCACCTGACAGTTCCCACACCCTGATCCCTGCCTGATCCCTCCCAAACAGCTCTCTTCCCTCCCCCACTGGTAACCCCCACCTTAGGTACTGGCAGACAGTCTGCCAGTATGAAAATATAAGGCTTTTTTTTAATTTATTAATATTAATATTATTATATTTTCTGCACTGTAGGATCCTCCCTTACCCCCTCCAACTGCCCTGATCCTTCCCCATATTTTTATAGTGTAGTTAGGGGGCTCCCACACTCCCAGATCCCCTTCTTTACTGTAGCGTAGCTGCTCCATCCCTTCCTGTCCTATAATTTAAATTTTTCCGTAGCGTAGGGCCCTCCCACTCCCTCCCTCTCCGTCCCGCCTCCCCTGCTGGGCCACCCACCTGCCTCCCACCTACACCTCCCGCCAGCACCAGCAGAATATCGTTACAGATGGTGACACACACAGTGTCACTGTCTGAAACGATCAGGCATCTGCCCTCATATGGAGCGGGAGCACCGACTGCACTCCTTCTTTGCCTAGGCCAAAATACGCCCCTGATAGAGAGGGTTGGCTCTACAATGTATAAAGGTGACTACATTCCTCTACTTTGTAGATATTATACAGGTAGCGATCAGTTTACGCCGGGGTTAGGTTCCAGGAGGAATGGTTGTAAATCGAAACTGTTGTAAATTGAAACCCAGTTTATAATGTAAGTCAATGGGAAGTGAGGGGGTTAGGTTCCAGGCCCCTCTCAAAATTGTCATAAGTAACACCTAATACATTATTTTTAAAGCTTCGAAATGAAGACTTTAAATGCTAAACATCATTATAAACCTAATAATATAGATTGTATCATCATCAAACCAAGTTAAAGAACAAAAACATTTGCTAACAGCACCTAATAAAATAATCACACAACAGACTGCATCATCATCAAACTAAGTTTAATAAACAAAAACGTTTTTTTACTTGCATTTTTCTGCAGTCAGTTCTCTGCATTGTTAGCATGTTAGATAATATTGGGTCTGCACCTATTCTATGCATTTCAATCTGCAGTGATTAAGCAGTTAGGCACCCTCACCTGAAGCTGCTTGACAGGAAGATAATAGGAAAGTGGCTGCTAAAACTTTTTGCTCGATAGCTAATGTCTGCTCTGTGTACACCGATCAATATCAGGCTGTTAAATTGCATATCTTTGCTGCAAAACAAGCGGACAGCTCCACCTACTGTCTATTTTTATTAGTGCACTTTGCTTTCCAAAGCTTTTCAATAGCAGTCACAAGATTGAAAAAAAAGGTTGTTATTCTGAAACGGCGCAAATTGAACCGGCGTAAACCGAGGGCCACCTGTATTTTTCCAAATGCAGACACACAGTGCAAAAATACCTACACAGTATACATACAAATACATAGGGTATACACACATTACTCCCTTATACACAGTACTTGTGGACAGTGCTTTCTAGAGTTTTTAGAATATATAGCATAGGTGACATTTTATTTAGAGGGGGGTTTGAGTAATTTGCACCTAAAATGGGCAGTGGCACAGTTTATGTTTGAAAGGGGCAAAGTTCACCCTGAGCTGTAAAGATATTTTTCTAGTCCTCACCACAGACAGGGAGGGTGCAAACATTTTTGGAGCCCCCCCGGACAAAGATGTACAGTATGTTACTGTCCCCTCATCAAAACTTGACCCTTAATCTTACTCTTAAATTCAGTTGGTATAATTTTACAAATTCAATAAAAAAAATCTCTAAATCATAATTATTTGTTTCCTTTCACAAACATCATTAAAGGGAAAGTCTAGTAGTCAAAAATAAACTTTCATAATTCAGATAGGGCATGTAATTAAAAAAAAAAAACTTTTCAATTTACTTTTTTTTAATTATTATTGAGGACTCAAAGTTACATATACAGAAAAAGCAAAACACAAGGTATTGTACATATTAGGTATTCATATCATATCTGTATGGTAATAGTAAACATGCAATATACAGTATATATAGTCCCCATTTTTCACCCTTCTAGAGTAATTTGGCCACTTTTGGACCATTGAACTGTATTTTTAATGCTTATTCAGGGTTTTTTGTTTTTATTTGTTAAAGAAATTCTAATATTGGTTTGAAGAAAAGAACCCCTAACTGGGCTGTGTATTCTTAAAACATTGAAAATAATATTATACAAGGCGATAAGCTTTGTTGTAAATAAGGATATAGCGGGGCATAAGCTGTATAAGCAGTATTAGCTGCAGTGTTAGATTAGTTTAAGTGTTAATTCCAGTTCCAAATATGAACAATCTATGTTTATATATTCTAAACCACTGAGAGTGACTACATCACGCTATATTTTTCTAGTCCTCACCACAGACAGGGAGGGTGCAAACATTTTTGGAGCCCCCCCGGACAAAGATGTACAGTATGTTACTGTCCCCTCATCAAAACTTGACCCTTAATCTTACTCTTAAATTCAGTTGGTATAATTTTACAAATTCAATAAAAAAAATCTCTAAATCATAATTATTTGTTTCCTTTCACAAACATCATTAAAGGGAAAGTCTAGTAGTCAAAAATAAACTTTCATAATTCAGATAGGGCATGTAATTAAAAAAAAAAAACTTTTCAATTTACTTTTTTTTAATTATTATTGAGGACTCAAAGTTACATATACAGAAAAAGCAAAACACAAGGTATTGTACATATTAGGTATTCATATCATATCTGTATGGTAATAGTAAACATGCAATATACAGTATATATAGTCCCCATTTTTCACCCTTCTAGAGTAATTTGGCCACTTTTGGACCATTGAACTGTATTTTTAATGCTTATTCAGGGTTTTTTGTTTTTATTTGTTAAAGAAATTCTAATATTGGTTTGAAGAAAAGAACCCCTAACTGGGCTGTGTATTCTTAAAACATTGAAAATAATATTATACAAGGCGATAAGCTTTGTTGTAAATAAGGATATAGCGGGGCATAAGCTGTATAAGCAGTATTAGCTGCAGTGTTAGATTAGTTTAAGTGTTAATTCCAGTTCCAAATATGAACAATCTATGTTTATATATTCTAAACCACTGAGAGTGACTACATCACGCTATGTATAAGATTTTGTCTATCTTAAGCTGGCATATATTTAGGTTAAGTGTTTCTTGATGTTAATTCCCTCATGTCCCCGGCCGCTGGCCAATGAGAGGAGGAACACATTGTAAATATATAGATATCAGTAGTGATGGGAGGTGGATAATGCTAGCCTCTCACTTATAAGTAATATAGGAGTTGTCCTCCAGGGGCTCCCACAAACCCCTGAGACAGCTGTATGTGCATAAGTGCTTACAGAGATCTTTATTAGCAATATAGTCATGACAGAGTCTCAATATAGTTTACATTTGTACAAAATTGAGGATTAGTAGCGTTGACATCCATATCACATTCAAGTATTATTAGTATGTCCCCCCTGGGGCCCCACTTAAACCCTCAGAATAAACGGTAAGACACAAGTAATTATAGAGAACATCATACGCACTATTTTGATTAAAAAAACCATTCAGAACATGGAGTGAGACTAATGAAAAATTATCAAATAAATGCTGCGGTACACAGCTCAGGGCATGGTATGGTGAGGAACTGCTATCGCCTAATCACACTGGTTAATAATGCTATAAATGCTAGCCGTTGGTGAGTTTTTTTTATTGACTAGATGCGCTAATGACTTTATTTTAATTTCAGCTATGCATTAGGGAGTTTATAGTCTCTAGCGATGTTAAATTAGACTTCCTCCCAGTATATTTGTTTTTTAGTTTGAGAAGGTATGGTTAATAACAACATTCTGCCTTTAAATCAGCATAATAAACAACATAATAAACAACATTCTAACTATGAGAGAACATTAAAAGAACAATCCACTTTAGAACCTGTATGAGAGTCCAGCATTTATCAAAGTAACTGTGATAAGAAGGGGAGTATAGTCTAGGGAAGGCATCTGCAGGCTACCCGACACCTTTTTCCAAAATATGTCTATCACTGAACGGGTAGAGAGAAGTCCCATCTGGGGTAATTGAATAGGAACTTGCTTGAGGATATGTATATAGAGAACCGTTTGATAAGTTTCCATAATGTCTCTCAAGGTTGTCGAGCAGGCAAGTTTTAAAAGTTTTGTGGAAACAGCTCTATCTTATCTTGTCCCGATCTCTTCATTGCCGTATGCTGTGTTACGCTCTCCTCTATGTGCCGTGATCCTGGGGCCCCCGGTGGAGGTTTTCTCTGGAAGGCAGTCTTTACAGCATGTTCTTTATATTGCTTAGTGATGTCAGTAGACTGATTTGTTAGGATGATGGAGGGTTTTAGAGGTGGTTCCTTAGATTTCTTTATGTGTAGAGTCATGAGGGCTCTCTGTGTTGGCTGCAAGCCACGCTGTAGCTGTGAAGTCATTAATCGGATTGGAGATATTGTGTTCTCAAGCTGCTTTGCTTCTGAATATTTAGTCTCGTTTGCATATACCAACTGTATCAGGTAATCATATGATGCTCTAGTAATCAGTTGTTGCACAAGGTATAAGAGCCTGACCCCCTAAGTCGTCAAGCCTACGGATACCATTATTCTCAAAATTGCTCATAAACCCCCCACAAAATAAGACACTAAAGACAATAAATGGGTAAATAAGTCTGGCCACAGCCTTTTATTAAATTACATAAAATTTAAAACATAAGCATATAAATATATAAACCTTTAAACAGACCTGAAGTATAAAACTGCATTTTAACCCAGCGGTGCTAGTCCACCTTCCTATCACCTCAAGTTCCTGACCTGGCCATTCTTGCAGAATTAAACTGGACCCAGCAAGGCTATTTGCAAAGTCTGTGTACTCTCATCTTTAAGGAAAGGCCCAAGGAACCCTTTGTCCAAGGAGCAACAAACCTGGCATTCCCACCCCGTACGGAGATACCATCAACACCACTTGGCCAGGATCAAAAGGAAGCACCCCGCCACAGACTGGACTGACCTTCAGACCAGACCCGCTACCCTGGCTAAGACCATTGATAACCCTTCTTTAATCTCCAATAGGAAAAGTCTGACACCATAATCGTTTAGATGCACTACATCTTGTAGGTAGAATTCCCCAAGCCCTATGTCCTCTAAATCGGGATGGTGCAAAACCTCTCCCTGAATTCTCCTAACAAAAGATGCGACCAATTTGTTCACCTTCTTTCTACTTTTTTCCAATTTGCAATGATCCCATGCTGCACGCCAGACCAACCTAGGAAGCATATCAGACCAGACAATTACCAACCCAGGGAAAAGAACAACTAATCTAGCCAAATCCCTCTTTATCAACCTCATGAGTTCCCTTTGAGGCAGATAACTCAAATCGTTACCCCCAGCATGAACCAGTAACACATGCAGAGGGGGAAAACGTTTAGCATAATCCACCACCAAAGATAAAACATAAACCCATTGAAGGCCCCGTACTCCCAGCTATCTGAACTCAGCTTTTCTTCTTGATAAACCAAACTGCAGACCATCCGCTTTCTCTGCTGCTACTCTTTGAGCCCAGTAAATAAAAGAATGGCCCACCAACCATAACTGAACAGGATCTGGAATTAAAAGCAGAAAAACAACAATATAAACTAAAGCTAAACAGATTCCACCCTTAACTCTGGCCATATATAAGACCGGTAACGTTTAGAGCCCCATCTCCCCACATGCTTCACCACATTCTCACTGAGCCCTAAATCAGACGTTTCTGTGGCTGCGCCAATTCTGAAGGAATGCGACCCAAACTCCTCAGGCTGCAAACCCAATTTTAACAGAGCTTTACCCAGCACTGCCCTGAACTGAAAGTGCGACAAAGCACTACCCTCCCTGTGGATCAGGAAAGAGCCCCCAACATGCGGCCTCCATTGCAAATACTTGCGCACCGCAAGCCAAGGGCAAATTTCAGTACCTGTGGGAAATAGCAGAATAGAATGACCTTTCCCTTCCTGATCCATTTTACATCTTCTTAAAAATATGGACACATGAGAGTCCGTAAGCCCCACATCCAACAAATTTAAACACCCATGAGCCATCTATTCCCACTGACCAACTCTGAAATACGAAAAGCCCCAAAAAATGATAACAAGAAAGCAGCCCGAAATAGGACCACCTCGTAATACATCAAACAAACTTTTGGTAGTACCCCCAACATCTTCTCAAGTAAAGAGAATGAAATAGGCCTACAAAGATCTTTAATAGCCCTACCTCTCTTGAGGCCTTTAATGATTTTCAGAATGCAAAAGAGCTTTGTTATGTCTTTAACGCCAATCAACTTAAAAAGGAAAACCAAAGCTGCCAAATGCTTATTAATCGCAGACTTGGACAAACCCATTCCATTTCCATATCCATTTAAGCAGTATTTCAATTCTCTCATCACAACCCTCTTGGATGCCTTGATCCTTCAATAAACATTGCCACTCCTCCCAGACTTTGGCATAAGAAGCCCAAGAAGATGGAGCCAATGACGTCCTTACCAGATTGGCAAGTCCCCAATGCCAAGACTCCACAGTTCCACCGGGCATTCCCTTCCATCTTTGTCCACTTGAGGAGCCAACTCCTGAAACTGCTGCCACTGGAAATGAGAGAGAGCATCCGCAATGAAGTTGTTGGCCTCAGGAATATGCTTTGCCCTAACCAACACATTCAGTCTCAGGCACTGCAACACCAACACCCTAAGCAAGCGAATGACTGGAGGAGAAGCTGAAGACAAAGAATTAATTGCTGCCACCACCCCTGTATTGTCCGTATGGAACAATACTGACCTGTCCCGGAATGCCTCTTACCACACAAAAATAGCTACAATGATGGAAAACAGTTCTAGAAAAAACAAATTTTTAACCAGCTCTGAACCAACCCATTAGGATGGCCACTTAGCCGCACAACACTGACCGTTAAAAAAGGTTCCAAAACCAACAACCCCTGCCGCATCAGTCACTAGCCCAAGTTCTTCATTAGACAATCTAGGTGACTGGAAAAATGCTGCCCCATTGAAATCTTTTGAAAAGGCCAGCCATACACGCAAGTCCTCCTTGTGTTCTACTGAAAGCCGAACAAAATGATGCGGCTCCTTCACTCTGGCAGTCGCCAGGGATAGTCATCTCGAAAATATTCTCCCAATGAGAATGATTCAACAAGTGAAATTCAGCTTGCCCAAGAGGGATTGTAAATCCCTCAAAGTCACCTTTTCAACTGATAGAAATCTCTGAATCACACCTGGAAGATCCCAAATTTTGTCAGCAGGTAAACGCATTCCATCTTCTCTGAGTCAAAAGAAAATCGAGGACCGTAGTTGGGCCCTCCGACTTGTCAACGGCAATGGGCATGCCAAAATCATCTACCATCCGTAAAAATGCATCCTTTAAACAAACACAAGCTGAAGATCCAGATGAACCAATGAATAAAAAATCATCTAAATAGTTGACAACAGAAAAGAAACCAGAAAGCTCACACACTACCCATTCCAAAAATGAGCTGAAACACTCAAACAGGGAACACGATATTGAGCAGCCCATGGGTAGACAAAGGTCAACATAAAAATGTCCTTCAAAAAAACAACCTAACAGCCCATGAGACGACGGATGCACCAGAAGTAACCGGAATGCAGCCTCAATATCAATCTTGGCCATTACAGCCAGCACCCCACATATCGAACCAAATCCACAGCCTGGTCAAAGGATGCATACTTCACAGTGGACAATTCACTAGGAAATGCCATCATTAACAGACCCCCGTTTTGGGTAAGACAAATTATGGATTAACCTAAATTTACCCGGCTCTTGCTTGGGTACCAAACCTAAAGGAGAAACACGTAGATCCGGAAAAGGAGAAAAGGGGAAAGGACCAGCCATACGGCCAAGTTCGATTTCCTTCCCAAGTTTTTCCAGCACCACATGTGGGAACTCCTTGGCAGATTTTAAATTACCAGGAAAATGAACTTTGCCCCCTTCAGATGGAATCACAAACCCAAACGAAAACCCATGCAGTAGCAAAGCAGCCTGCTCCCTTTGCCCAAGCTTCTTAGCGTAAAGGTTTAGCCAGTGTTCCATCTTTTTTACTTACACTGGCGATGCCTCCGTTTTCAGGAAAATATGCTGCACTGGGACCTTTTTCCTTTTTAAAACATCTGGCAAAGGGGTCAGATACCCCACACCCAGAACATTCATGTTTAAATTTGCATCCAGCCCCCCATTTACATTGCCCTTCATTGAAGGCAAAGCACAGACCTTTTTCAAAGGGCACCGAAGAACCTGCAGCTGCAGACCCGCCGACTCCAGCACAAAAGGACTGGGAGGCTCTCAGTGGCGTCATTATTTTTAGCCAGAGCCTCATGTCCCGGTCATACCAGCGCATTTCAGGATTTACAGCTAAATGTTGATGAAAGTGTTCGTCATACATCCACCAGGCTAATCCACCATACGTCCTCTGAGCAGCCGCAATTTCATCAAAATAACAAAAAAGCGGAGCACCTTGCTCAGTAAACTTTTCAGTCATAACACTGGCGTAAATGACGAATGCCTGGAACCAATTGGTGAACGTTTTAGGTAACTTACGGTACCTTTTCTTTCTCTCCTCCTCCTCCTTTTTTCCTGATTCTTTCTCAGAATCCTCAGGTATCTCGAAAGATTGTTCTAGAGGCAGCAATGAGAAGAGTTCTATTTATTCTCTTTTCCATATTTTTTTCCTTTGTCTCCTTAGACAAATGCAGACCCAAAGGCCCAATAGAGCATAAACAAGATTGTGACATGGCTGTATCAGCAACCTTAATCTCTTAACCTCCCCCAGCACTTCCTGAAACAGCCGGCCCTACAACCGCTTGTGCAAGGGGAGTATTCTCTCCCAACACCAATGCTCCACCTGAAACCAAATTGGAGGGAGGAACCCATGCTCTACCAGCAGGAGGCAATACATCTGGGGCCACTGATGACTCCAGTCATGCCACTAAGTCTCTAAGACCTGCTAGCAAATTGGAAGACACTCTATCCACCCTATGCACACCACTATCACTAACTTTCTGCAATAATCCGGCCACATGCTTACCTGCCACCTCTGTGCATAAGCTACGATTGGCTGAATAACTGGCTCCCTGGGCACTGTCCCTTCAATAACACCTGCCGCCACAGCCTGTGATGTACTTGACTGCGCCACCTCTCCAAACACCTCAAAACGCAGCGCTGACTGAACACCCCTCTGGATGGAGCCCTGCAGCTCCAGCCGTGGACTCAGCAACCCTTGTTGCACCTGCAACATAGAGACTGATGACATACTAGTAGGCTGTGTAACAATCCCAACCCTTTGTGACCCTTGCTGGGCAACCCTAGAATGCTTGCCCAGTATAGCCCCTGACTCTTGAACAACATCCTTGCCAAGCATACCATGACCCACCAGAACTGACTTCACCCCTTGATCTTGACCAATTCTAAGCAGTGTTTTACTTTTTATTCTTAAATCTAAAGGCCCAGATTCTACCCATGGTGAAGGTGGCCCCACGTCCTCCTCAGAAGAGCCAGAAAAGTGATCTATAAATTGCAAATTCAAATCATCAGCAAAAAACACTCTCCCTTGTTTCTTCTTACTCACTACTTCCTTAGAACTACGGCCAGCATGGGTAATTAAAACGGGCCCTTTCCCATTCTTAACCTGCCTAACTACCCCCTGAGCAACCCCAGAGGACCTGTCAGAGGCCTTGCCTCTTTTTTTCCATTCCTTGTGACCTCCTAGGCACAACCATGCTCCCAGTTCTAACATGCCTGACCCTACCACTAACAGATGCCAAATCAGCAACCCCTGCAATTGAGACCCCCCTTGCACAGAACCCTGCTGCATGTTTAAACCTCCACAAACCTCTGAAAAAACATTATGAAAATCCTGCCTTGAAGTTAAAATATCTTCCCCCCAACAAAATAGAAAACCCACTCTCAGGCCCAGAGGGGCCGTGAAACAGGTCCTGTCTGACTGAAACCTCATCTTGCTGACCTGATATTACCGGCTCCTCCTCCACCATGGCTCTAATGTCACCTGAAACACCAGGAACAGCATGTACTGAATCCTCCATCACTGCAATGTCTCCCTCTGAAGCCCCACTCACAGGCCGTCTCACCTCCTTGCTGGGACTTCTCCAGCGACAACCAAAACCTAGAAGATGCAGGAGACTCCACAGGAACAGCACCTCCAGAAAGAACACCCAGGAGCTGTGTGGCCATCCATTCAGAACCCCTCTCCACTGCCGTGGTACGAATCCTGCACAAAATCTCCTCAAAATCCATAGCACATATATCATATGTCAAATTGCGCCAAAACACCCAGAACCACCCCTTTTTATAACCCCCACCATAAGCTCCGCCCTCCGATGTCTTACTTCCTCCTGGGGTCAAAAGCCCCTACATCTATGCTCCGTGAAGCTTCCAGGGCCGCCTTTCTTAAACACTCATCGGGTTGTTGTGATTTATATTCTCCCGCCATGACCGCCATTAGATGACATCTGAGTGCTTGAACACGCCCCTTCCCATTTACTTTTATTATTAAACTGGCTTTGTTTTTGTTGGTATTCTGTGTTGAAAGTACAGTTTTTCGCAGCTTGACAGTTCACGTGTGCCATATAGATAACATTGTGCTCACTCCTAAGGGGTTATTTATGAGTCAGCACTTATTGGCTAAAATGCAAGTCTGTCAAAAGAACTGAAATAAGGGGGCAGCCTATAGAGGCTTAAATACAAGGTAATCACAGAGCTAAAAAGTATATTAATAAAAAAAAGTGTTGGTTATGCAAAATGGGGAATTGGTAATAAAGGGATTATGTATCTTTTTAAACAATAACATTTCTGTAGTAGACTGTCCCTTTAACATCTAACATAGGGCTAGATCTTATAGTAACTTCTTTTGATAGCAGCAGCTGTACAACTATGTTGCAGAACTGAAACTATCGAAAGGGAGCAACATAGAAACATAGATATTGATGACAGATAAGGGCCATGGGCCCAGCAAGTCTACCCGATATTACCTAACAGTATAAACTTATTTAGTTTGTAGGGCTGATCGGAACAGCCAATAGAATGCGAGCTCAATATGATTGGCTGATTGGATCAGCCAATCGGATTGAACATGATTCTGATTGGCTGATTCCATCAGCCAATCAGAATATTCCTACCTTAATTCCGATTGGCTGATAGAATCCTATCAGCCAATCGGAATTCGAGGGACGCCATCTTGGATGACGTCCCTTAAAGGAACCGTCATTCGTCGGGAGACGCTGGAAGAAGAGGATGGATCCGTGTCGGCTGCTTCAACATGGACCCGCTCCGCACCAGATGGAAGAAGATCGAAGATGCCGCTTGGATGAAGATGTTTGCCGGTCCGAATGTCCTCTTCTTGCCGGATAGGAGGAAGACTTTGGACCCTCTTCTGGACTTCTTCAGTGGATGTCTAGCCCCCGCTTGGGTTGGATGAAGATATCGGAGCCAGGACCGATCAGTGATACCCGGTGAGGTGAAGACAAGGTAGGAAGATCTTCAGGGGCTTAGTGTTAGGTTTATTTAAGGGGGGTTTGGGTTAGATTAGGGGTATGTGGGTGGTGGGTTGTAATGTTGGGGGGGGGGGTATTGTATGTTTTTTTTTACAGGCAAAAGAGCTGATTTTCTTGGGGCATGCACCGCAAAGGGCCCTGTTCAGGGCTGGTAAGGTAAAAGAGCTTTTAAATTTATTAATTTAGAATAGGGTAGGGCATTTTTTTATTTTGGGGGTCTTTGTTATTTTATTAGGGGGCTTAGAGTAGGTGTAATTAGTTTAAAATTGTTGTAATATTTTTCTTATGTTTGTAAATATTTTTTTATTTTTTGTAACTTAGTTCTTTTTTATTTTTTGTACTTTAGTTAGTTTATGTAATTGTAGTTATTTGTAGAAATTGTATTTAATTTATTTATTGATAGTGTAGTGTTAGGTTTTATTGTAGGTAATTGTAGGTATTTTATTTAATTAATTTATTGATAGGGTAGTGTTAGGTTTAATTATAACTTAGGTTAGGACTTATTTTACAGGTAATTTTGTTATTATTTTAACTAGGTAACTATTAAATAGTTCTTAACTATTTAATAGCTATTGTACCTAGTTAAAATAATTACCAAGTTGCCTGTAAAATAAATATTAATCCTAAAATAGCTACAATGTAATTATAATTTATATTGTAGCTATATTAGGATTTATTTTACAGGTAAGTATTTAGCTTTAATACTGCTCTTGGGTGGACACTAAGCGCCTAATGCTAAAGGGACCCTTGGCTCTAATAAATTGACCCCTAGCGGTCAGGGAAGTGGATAATCAAAGAGAAAATTATTAAAGCGCCAAAAGGACAAAGGCTGGGTCTAAGTGAAAATATATCATTTATTACAATAAATATAGAAAACAATTAAAATATGTCTGGAGTACATAAAAATATAAATTATATATATATCCTGGATCCAAGATTTAACAATAAGTAAAACAATAAATAAAAGCAATAAGTAAAAACAGATGTATTAAAAACTTGATTGATCAGTACTTCGAATGGTGTGGAAATCTGATTTGTTGTGAGCAATGGTACAAGCTGTGTATCTTAATGAGTGGCTGTCTAATTATGTCGGCAGTGCTAAGGAGGGTAGATTGAATGTTGTTTGATAGAGTGTGAGTGCTCTTGTAACAAATTGGTGTGAAAAAAATAATAATAAATTGGTGTGAAAAAAGTTGAAAAGATGGTGCTAACAAAGGTTAACAAAGAATAGTGTAAACCAACGATGTAAACACAACCAGCAATCCTTAGATTGTGTAGTGTAAGTGTGCAATTTGGTGATTCAAGTGTTAGAACATAATGGCAAACTCCAAAAAAGCCATATAAAAATATAATTTATATAAAATACAAAAAATCCAAAAATCCAAAATGGTCCTGAGAAAAGTGAACAGTCAAACAACAATGGAGAATGTCAGATTAGAAAAATTAAAATTAAAAAATAAAAAAATAAAAAAAATAAAAAAAATGAAGAAATGTACTTGTATGTCCCAAATAGATGTGGTGGTATTCCTCCCAGTGTTTTTTTCAAGTGTGAGATGTGGATAGGACTCCTAAGTGATGACCCAATCGGTCAGTTCAGTGTTCTGCCATATTGATCCTTTCTGTCAAAGAAACAAGAACAATAATAGTGCAGACGTATTACAAAATAGCTCCCTATCAGAGTATCACTTACCAGTCGACGCGTTTCGGTCAGGCATTGACCTTTATCAAGACTCCTTGATAAAGGTCAATGCCTGACCGAAACGCGTCGACTGGTAAGTGATACTCTGATAGGGAGCTATTTTGTAATACGTCTGCACTATTATTGTTCTTGTTTCTTTGACAGAAAGGATCAATATGGCAGAACACTGAACTGACCGATTGGGTCATCACTTAGGAGTCCTATCCACATCTCACACTTGAAAAAAACACTGGGAGGAATACCACCACATCTATTTGGGACATACAAGTACATTTCTTCATTTTTTTTTATTTTTTTTATTTTTTTATTTTTTAATTTTAATTTTTCTAATCTGACATTCTCCATTGTTGTTTGACTGTTCACTTTTCTCAGGACCATTTTGGATTTTTGGATTTTTTGTATTTTATATAAATTATATTTTTATATGGCTTTTTTGGAGTTTGCCATTATGTTCTAACACTTGAATCACCAAATTGCACACTTACACTACACAATCTAAGGATTGCTGGTTGTGTTTACATCGTTGGTTTACACTATTCTTTGTTAACCTTTGTTAGCACCATCTTTTCAACTTTTTTCACACCAATTTATTATTATTTTTTTCACACCAATTTGTTACAAGAGCACTCACACTCTATCAAACAACATTCAATCTACCCTCCTTAGCACTGCCGACATAATTAGACAGCCACTCATTAAGATACACAGCTTGTACCATTGCTCACAACAAATCAGATTTCCACACCATTCGAAGTACTGATCAATCAAGTTTTTAATACATCTGTTTTTACTTATTGCTTTTATTTATTGTTTTACTTATTGTTAAATCTTGGATCCAGGATATATATATAATTTATATTTTTATGTACTCCAGACATATTTTAATTGTTTTCTATATTTATTGTAATAAATGATATATTTTCACTTAGACCCAGCCTTTGTCCTTTTGGCGCTTTAATAATTTTCTCTTTGAGTATTTAGCTTTAAATAGGAATAATTTATGTAATAAGAGTTAATTAATTTTGTTATATTCAAATTATATTTAATTTAGGGGGTGTTAGTGTTAGGGTTAGACTTAGCTTTAGGGGTTAATACATTTATTAGAATAGCGGTGAGCTCCGGTCGTCAGATTAGGGGTTAATAATTGAAGTTAGGTGTCGGCGATGTTAGGGAGGGCAGATTAGGGGTTAATACTATTTATGATAGGGTTAGTGAGGCGGATTAGGGGTTAATAACTTTATTATAGTAGCGCTCAGGTCCGCTCGGCAGATTAGGGGTTAATAAGTGTAGGCAGGTGTCGGCGACGTTGTGGGGGGCAGGTTAGGGGTTAATAAATATAATATAGGGGTCGGCGGTGTTAGGGGCAGCAGATTAGGGGTACATAAGGATAACGTAGGTGGCGGCGCTTTGCGGTCGGCAGATTAGGGGTTAATTATTGTAAGTAGCTGGCGGCGACGTTGAGGGGGGCAGGTTAGGGGTTAATAAATATAATACAGGGGTCGGCGGTGTTAGGGGCAGCAGATTAGGGTACATAAGTATAACGTAGGTGGCGGTCGGCAGATTAGGGGTTAAAAAAATGTAATCGAGTTGCGGCGATGTGGGGGGACCTCGGTTTAGGGGTACATAGGTAGTTTATGGGTGTTAGTGTACTTTAGGGTACAGTAGTTAAGAGCCTTATGAACCGGCGTTAGCCCAGAAAGCTCTTAACTCCTGCTATTTTTCTGCGGCTGGAGTTTTGTCGTTAGAGCTCTAACGCTCACTTCAGAAACGACTCTAAATACCGGCGTTAGGAAGATCCCATTGAAAAGATAGGATACGCAATTGACGTAAGGGGATCTGCGGTATGGAAAAGTCGCGGCTGAAAAGTGAGCGTTAGACCCTTTAATCACTGACTCCAAATACCGGCGGTAGCCTAAAACCAGCGTTAGGAGCCTCTAACGCTGGTTTTCACGGCTAACGCCAAACTCCAAATCTAGGCCTTACTATTTAAACAACTTAATGAGTGAGCCACTATGACATAACTGTCAAAATAATGTGAGGTAGCCCACATGTCCACTGCTTTCTTATTGCAAGCCCTTAATGCAGAGGATAAAAAAATAAACGATCCTCTATATTGCATTATCCCCCCCCGCTAACATAGTTTAACCTTAACCAACCCTCGTATGTAACTAACACCACAAACAAACCAAATATTTCCCTACCACACCCTAAAACATCCTTACTGCACTGTTCTAAACCCCAAATGCAAAATGCCTTAACTTCAACCTCCCCCACCACAAAAAATAAAAACTAGCATTGCTCTCCAGAATCCCCGTACATACTAGCCTAACAGCACTCTCGCCTCATCACACTTTAACTTTAATTGAGTTTACCCATTCCCAATATAATTAACATTTTCAATGTCCTTTCCTCCTTGCAAAACCCTATAATACCTGACCAATTAAACTTTGTTACATTACTTAGAACTGAAGGCCATAACCTCTCACCTCAATTATGAAATGTCAGTCGATACATTCCAATGTTCAGCTCTTGAAACAGATCTCTTTTACACAGTATTAAAGGGACATGAAACCCCATTTTTTGATGATTCAGATAATGTATACAAATGTTAGAACGCTCCAATTTAATTAAAGGAGCAAATTTACTTTGTTCTCATGATATTCTTTGTTGAAGAGAATACCTAAGTAGGATGAGTGCACGTGTTTTGCAAGAATGCTTTTGAGCACTAAATGGTAGAAGTGCATAACATTGTTAAAAATCATTCTTTCATTCTGCTCAAAAAAACTGAAAAGTACAAAAAGCATGATGGTGCTTACCAACACAAGTACATCCCAGTTAGCCTAAAATATTGGCACTTCAAACCAACCTTGATCAGTGCATACAGTGAAAGAAGAATTTAATGGGTCACATTTTTTGCTCAACTTTAAGTCTTCAAAGCAAAATCCTTTGTCATAATTTTAAGGTGATCAGAACCTTATGGTCAACCAAAAAAGTTGGGTTTAGTATACCTTTAAGAAATCACAAGAAACATTAAAGAAAATTGCAGCCAGGTACTATAGATGGGAAAATCATACTAGCAGATTGTTGGCAGCAGCAGTAAAAATTAAAAAATCTAGTAAATATGCAATTAAAGCCCAAAATAGGATATATTGAGACACAGATTCTATTACTATTTTGTATTCAATATTTAAAGCAGCTAATTTGTAGCAATCCCTAAACCAAGGAAATTTTTTAAAGTCCACAATCAAATAGACCTATTACCATGACTAAATGTGGATTACAACATTCTGATGAAAATCTTGGCAAACAGATTAAAAAGGGTATTACTCTCAATTATTTCAATCTAACGGCTAGATTTAGAGTTTGGCGTTAGCCGTCAAAACCAGCGTTAGGGGGTCCTAACGCTGGTTTTTACCGCCCGCTGGTATTTGGAGTCAGTCAGGAAAGGGTCTAACGCTCACTTTCCAGCCGCGACTTTTCCATACCGCAGATCCCCTTACGTCAATTGCGTATCCTATCTTTTCAATGGGATCTTTCTAACGCCGGTATTTAGAGTCTTGGCTGAAGTGAGCGTTAGAAATCTAACGACAAAACTCCAGCCGCAGAAAAAAAAAACAGGAGTTAAGAGCTTTTTGGGCTAACGCCGGTTCATAAAGCTCTTAACTACTGTGCTCTAAAGTACACTAACACCCATAAACTACCTATGTACCCCTAAACCGAGGTCCCCCCACATCTCCGCCACTCGATTAAATATTTTTAACCCCTAATCTGCCGACCACACACCGCCATCAGCTACGTTATACTTATGTACCCCTAATCTGCTGCCCCTAACACCGCCGACCCCTATATTATATTTATTAACCTCTAATCTGCTGCCCCCAACGTCGCCGCCACCTACCTACACTTATTAACCCCTAATCTGCCGACCGGACCGCGCCGCTATTATAATAAAGTTATTAACCCCTAATCCGCCTCACTCCTGCCTCAATAACCCTATAATAAATAGTATTAACCCCTAATCTGCCCTCCCTAACCTCACCGACACCTAACTTCAAGTATGAACCCCTAATCTGCCGACCGGACCTCACCGCTACTATAATAAATGTATTAACCCCTAAAGCTAAGTCTAAACCTAACACTAACACCCCCCTAAGTTAAATATAATTTAAATCTAACAAAATAAATTAACTCTTAATAAATAAATTATTCCTATTTAAAGCTAAATACTTACCTGTAAAATAAACCCTAATATAGCTACAATATAAATTATAATTATATTGTAGCTATTTTAGGATTAATATTTATTTTACAGGCAACTTTGTAATTATATTAACCAGGTACAATAGCTATTAAATAGTTAATAACTATTTAATAGCTACCTAGTTAAAATAATTACAAAATTACCTGTAAAATAAATCCTAACCTAAGTTACAATTAAACTTAACACTACACTAGCAATAAATTAATTAAATAAAATACCTACAATTATCTACAATTAAATAAACTAACTAAAGTACAAAAAATAAAAAGAACTAAGTTACAAAAAATAAAAAAATATTTACAAACATTAGAAAAATATTACAACAATTTTAAACTAATTACACCTACTCTAAGCCCCCTAATAAAATAACAAAGCCCCCCAAAATAAAAAAATGCCCTACCCTATTCTAAAATTAAAATAGAAAAGCTCTTTTACCTTACCAGCCCTTAAAAGGGCCATTTGCGGGGCATGCCCCAAAGAATTCAGCTCTTTTGCCTGGAAAAAAAACATACAATACCCCCCCCCAACATTACAACCCACCACCCACATACCCCTAATCTAACCCAAACCCCCCTTAAATAAACCTAACACCTGGAATTATATTTTGAATACAATACCCCTTTAACTATCACAACAATAAAATGACAATTAAAAGAACATTCTGCCCTCACCTTAAGAAACGTTATTCTTTTTTTGGGGGGGAAACTGGTTGAAGGGATATAGAGGCCACAATTTACTGTCGCAAGGCTCACTAAAAAGTGTGCAATAAAAAATAATCCTGCAAAAATGTTTAATACAGCACAAGGCTGAATGGGCTTTCAGAGATGGTCGCAACAGGCAACAGCAGCCAGGGCAAAGAGGAAGCAGCAGTCAGATAAGTCAGTGGGCATAAACAAAGTGGGGGTCATTTAGTCTATGGGGTGGGAACAACTTCAGATATCATCTCCCAGGACAGAGATGAGGCAGTTCTGTACCATAAATAAAAGGTGGTCCAGGTTTGATAATCAGTCACTGTGATACTGAAGGTGCAGTTATGGCATTCGTGCCCAATATACATATCGAAAGAGCAGTCCACATCATAGAGTAAAAGCAGGGGCAGCTAGAGAGTTTATTTATAAGATTAGAATGACAAAAGCTCATTTTATACTTTTTTTTAATGGAAAAAAGGCTAGACATTCTATAGAATACCTAAAGGCAATCTATCGACTAGATTTAGAGTTTTGTCGGTAACGACCCGAAAAGCTAACGCCGGCTTTTTTCTGGCCGCACCATAAAAATAACTCTGGTATTGAGAGTCCACATAAAGGCTGCGTTAGGCTCCAAAAAAGGAGCGTAGAGCATATTTAACGCAGCTTCAACTCTCGATACCAGAGTTGCTTACGGACGCGGCCAGCCTCAAAAACGTGCTCGTGCACGATTCCTCCATAGAAAACAATGGGGCTGTTTGAGCTGAAAAAAAACCTAACACCTGCAAAAAAGACGCGTTCAGCTCCTAACGCAGCCCCATTGTTTGCTATGCGGAAACACTTCCTACGTCTGCACCTAACACTGTAACATGTACCCCGAGTCTAAACACCCCTAGCCTTACACTTATTAACCCCTAATCTGCCGCCCCGCTATCGCTGACCCCTGCATATTATTATTAACCCCTAATCTGCCTCTCCGTAAACCGCCGCTACTTACATTATCCCTATGTACCCCTAATCTGCTGCCCTAACATCGCTGACCCCTATATTATATTTATTAACCCATAATCTGCCCCCAACAACGTCGCCTCCACCTGCCTACACTTATTAACCCCTAATCTGCCGAGCGGACCTGACCGCTACTATAATAAAGTTATTAACCCCTAATCCGCCTCACTAACCCTATAATAAATAGTATTAACCCCTAATCTGCCCTCCCTAACATCGCCGACACCTAACTTCAATTATTAACCCCTAATCTGCCGACTGGAGCTCACCGCTATTCTAATAAATGTATTAACCCCTAAAGCTAAGTCTAACCCTAACACTAACACCCCCCTAAGTTAAATATAATTTACATCTAACGAAATTAATTATCTCTTAATAAATAAATTATTCCTATTTAAAGCTAAATACTTACCTGTCAAATAAATCCTAATATAGCTACACTATAAATTATAATTATATTATAGCTATTTTAGGATTAATATTTATTTTACAGGTAACTTTGTAATTATTTTAACCAGGTACAATAGCTATTAAATAGTTAAGAACTATTTAATAGTTACCTAGTTAAAATAATAACAAAATTACCTGTAAAATAAATCCTAACCTAAGTTACAATTAAACCTAACACTACACTATCATTAAATTAATTAAATAAAATATCTACAATTACCTACAATTAAACCTAACACTACACTATCAATACATTAATTAAATACAATATCTACAAATAACTACAATGAAATAAACTAACTAAAGTACAAAAAATAAAAAAGAACTAAGTTACAAAAAATAAAAAAATATTTACAAACATAAGAAAAATATTACAACAATTTTAAACTAATTACACCTACTCTAAGCCCCCTAATAAAATAACAAAGCCCCCCAAAATAAAAAAATGCCCTACCCTATTCTAAATTACTAAAGTTCAAAGCTCTTTTACCTTACCAGCCCTGAACAGGGCCCTTTGCGGGGCATGCCCCAAGAAGTTCAGCTCTTTTGCCTGTAAAAAAAAACATACAATACCCCCCCCCAACATTACAACCCACCACCCACATACCTCTAATCTAACCCAAACCCCCCTTAAATAAACCTAACACTAAGCCCCTGAAGATCATCCTACCTTGTCTTCACCTCACCGGGTATCACACCGATCCGTCCTGGCTCCGATATCTTCATCCAACCCAAGCGGGGGCTAGACATCCACTGAAGAAGTCCAGAAGAGGGTCCAAAGTCTTCATCCTATCCGGGAAGAAGAGTAGATCCGGACCGGCAACCATCATCTTCCAAGCGGCATCTTCTATCTTCATCCGATGAGGACCGGCTCCATCCTGAAGACCTCCACCGCGGACCCATCTTCATCTGGCGACGTCCAACTGAAGAATGACGGTTCCTTTAAGGGACATCATCCAAGATGGCGTCCCTCGAATTCCGATTGGCTGATAGGATTCTATCAGCCAATCGGAATTAAGGTAGGAATATTCTGATTGGCTGATGGAATCAGCCAATCAGAATCAAGTTCAATCCGATTGGCTGATCCAATCAGCCAATCAGATTGAGCTCGCATTCTATTGGCTGTTCCGATCAGCCAATAGAATGCAAGCTCAATCTGATTGGCCAATCGGAATTCGAGGGACACCATCTTGGATGACGTCCGTTAAATGAACCGTCATTCTTCAGTTGGACGTCGCCGGATGAAGATGGGTCCGCGGTGGAGGTCTTCAGGATAGAGCCGGTCCTCATCGGATGAAGATAGAAGATGCCGCTTGGAAGATGATGGTTGCCGGTCCGGATCTACTCTTCTTCCCGGATAGGATGAAGACTTTGGACCCTCTTCTGGACTTCTTCAGTGGATGTCTAGCCCCCGCTTGGGTTGGATGAATATATCGGAGCCAGGACGGATCGGTGTGATACCCGGTGAGGTGAAGACAAGGTAGGATGATCTTCAGGGGCTTAGTGTTAGGTTTATTTAAGGGGGGTTTGGGTTAGATTAGGGGTATGTGGGTGGTGGGTTGTAATGTTGGGGGGGGGTATTGTATGTTTTTTTTTAAAGGCAAAAGAGCTGAACTTCTTGGGGCATGCCCCGCAAAGGGCCCTGTTCAGGGCTGGTAGGGTAAAAGAGCTTTGAACTTTAGTAATTTAGAATAGGGTAGGGCATTTTTTTATTTTGGGGGGCTTTGTTATTTTATTAGGGGGCTTAGAGTAGGTGTAATTAGTTTAAAATTGTTGTAATATTTTTCTTATGTTTGTAAATATTTTTTTATTTTTTGTAACTTAGTTCTTTTTTATTTTTTGTACTTTAGTTAGTTTATTTCATTGTAGTTATTTGTAGGTATTGTATTTAATTTATTTATTGATAGTGTAGTGTTAGGTTTAATTGTAGGTAATTGTAGGTATTTTATTTAATTAATTTATTGATAGTGTAGTGTTAGGTTTAATTGTAACTTAGGTTAGTATTTATTTTACAGGTAAATCTGTAATTATTTTAACTATTTTAGCTATTAAATAGTTCTTAACTATTTAATAGCTATTGTACCTGGTTAAAATAAATACAAAGTTACCTGTAAAATAAATATTAATCCTAAAATAGCTATAATATAATTATAATTTATGTTGTAGCTATATTAGGATTTATTTTACAGGTAAGTATTTAGCTTTAAATAGGAATAATTTATTTAATAAGAGTTAATTAATTTCGTTAGATTAAAATTATATTTAACTTAGGGGGGTTTTAGTGTTAGGGTTAGACTTAGCTTTAGGGGTTAATACATTTATTAGAATAGCGGCGAGATTCGGTCGGCAGATTAGGGGTTAATAATTGAAGTTAGGTGTCGGCGATGTTAGGGAGGGCAGGTTAGGGGTTAATAAATATAATATAGGGGTCCGCGGTGTTAGGGGCAGCAGATTAGGGGTACATAAGGATAACGTAGGTGGCGGTCGGCAGATTAGGGGTTAAAAAAATTTCATCGAGTTGCGGCGATGTGGGGGGACCTCGGTTTAGGGGTACATAGGTAGTTTATGGGTGATAGTGTACTTTAGAGTACAGTAGTTAAGAGCTTTATGAACCGGCGTTAGCCCAGAAAGCTCTTAACTACTGACTTTTTTCTGCGGCTGGAGTTTTGTCGTTAGATTTCTAACGCTCACTTCAGACACGACTCTAAATACCGGAGTTAGAAAAATCCCATTGAAAAGATAGGATACGCAATTTACGTATGGGGATCTGCGGTATGGAAAAGTCGAGGCTGAAAAGTGAGCGTTAGACCCTTTTTTGAGTGACTCCAAATACCGGAGTTAGCCTAAAACCAGCGTTAGGAGCCTCTAACGCTGGTTTTCACGGCTACCGCCAAACTCCAAATCTAGGCCTATGAAAGGTAAAGTATATAACATCAGAATGAAATAAGCTAATTTGTTCAGTAACGAAGGCGGTCGCAAGATGCAAATCCAGATCCCAGTGTGTTCCACTTTCACAAGAATAATTGCGGCTCTGAAAAGAATAATTACGTCTTGTGACCTTCTTCCTGATTCGTTATGGAACAATGTGCACGAATGCACATATCTAATATATAATAAATATCTTGACTGTTTACATTGGGTTTGTTTTAATTTACCTGTATTCACAATACACCTGTTAGTTAACACTGTTGTTTTCTGGTTTAAGTTGTAATAAAGATAAATAAAAATAAAGTATTTTATTTTTTTATTAAAAAAATGGTTATACAGTATATATTTATGTGTTAATATGTGTATATACACATATTGAGAAAAAAAGGGGGGGGGGTGATGGCACTCCTATAGATATAAAGGGTAGGGCTTTTAATTGTATTGTCTTTGCCTTATATACACATATTAACACACAAATAAATATGTATTGTATATATACATATATATTTATATTTTCTGCCCATTGCTGCAGACTTACCTCCTTCACTGCGATAGTGCTCATGCCGTGTCTTACATAAGTGTGCGCTGGTATTACTTAGTTGAGCGAAAATATTGCTTTAGCATAATAGATATTTTGTACTCGTAATCTAACCCTAAATATTTTGTCCAAATATGTTGAAAATAAAATTATTTTAACTGGTAATTTTAATATCACACTGAATCAAGTATGGGTTCTAGATATAATTATGAAAAAAAAGATATTTCATTTACCATATTTTAAGGATTTAAAGTATTTGGCGTAAAAAGAATCCAGATAATTTTGATTACACATACATATCTCGCTCGTATAAGACTATGTCGATAGACTACTTTCTTATATCTGAGGTTTTTAACTTAACAAATGAGGACACTAAACTCAAAGGCCTCTAGTTATGAAGCTCCGTATTTTGCTGCATTCGCCGGCCCAATACGTTCGCCTAAGCTCGCCACTATATTAAATGAATTAACCCCAAAACCTAAGTCTAACCCTGACACCCCCCTTACTTAAATATCATTTCAATTAATCTAAATAAATATTCCTATCATTAAATAAATTATTCCTATTTAAAACTAAATAATTACCTATAAAATAAACCCTAAGATAGCTACAATATTATTAATATTTACATTGTAGCTATTTTAGGGTTTATTTTTATTTTACAGGCAACTTTGTATTTATTTTCACTAGGTACAATAGCTATTAAATAGTTAATAACTATTTAATAGCTACCTAGTTAAAATAATTACAAAATTACCTGTAAAATAAATCCTAACCTAAGTTACAAATACACCTAACACTACACTATCAATAAATTAATTAAATAAATTAACTACAATGATCTAAAATAAAATACAATTAAATAAACTAAACTATAGTACAAAAAAAACAAACACTAAATTACAAAAAATAAAAAAATATTACAAGAAGTTTAATCTAATTACACCTAATCTAAGCCCCCTAATAAAATAAAAAAGCCCCCCAAAATTCCCTACCCTAAACTAAATTACAAATAGCCCTTAAAAGGGCCTTTTGCGGGGCATTGCCCCAAAGTAACCAGCTCTTTTACCAGCCCTTAAAAGGGCTTTTTGTGGGGCATTGCCCCAAAGTAATCATCTCTTTTACTTGTAAAAAAAAGCAATACAATACCCCCCCAACATTACAACCCACCACCCATACACCCCTACTCTAAAACCCGATCCCCCCTTAAATAAACCTAACACTACCCCATTTAAGATGACCCTACCTTGAGCCGTCTTCACCCAACCGGGCCGATATCTTCATCCGATGCGGGCACAAGTGGTCCTCCAGCCGGGCAGAAGTCTGTCAGCCAATCGGAATTAAGGTAGGAAAAATCCGATTTGCTGATGTAATCAGCCAATCGGATTGAAGTTCAATCCGATTGGCTGATTGGATCAGCCAATAGAATTGACATTGCATTCTATTGGCTGATTACATCAGCCAATCGGATTTTTCCTACCTTAATTCCGATTGGCTGATAGAATCCTATCAGCCAATCGGAATTCGAGGGACGCCATCTTGGATGACATCATTTAAAGGACCAGTCATTCGTCGGGTAGTCGTCGGTAGAGATGGATGTTCCGTGCCGGAGGTCTTCAAGATAGAGCCGCTCATCGCCGGAAGGATGAAGATAGAAGATGCCGCTTGGATGAAGACTTCTGCTGGATGGAGGACCTCTTCTGCCCTGATCGGATGAAGACTTCTGCCCGGCTGGAGGACCACTTGTGCCCGCATCGGATGAATAGTTCAGCCCGGTTGGGTGAAGACGGCTCAAGGTAGGGTGATCTTCAATGAGGTAGTGTTAGGTTTATTTAAGGGGGGATCGGGTGGGTTTTAGAGTAGGGGTGTGTGGGTGGTGGGTTGTAATGTTGGGGGGGATATTGTATTGCTTTATTTACAGGTAAAATAGATGATTACTTTGGGGCAATGCCCCACAAAAAGAAGAGCTGGTTACTTTGGGGCAATGCCCCGCAAAAGGCCCTTTTAAGGGCTATTTGTAATTTAGTTTAGGTTAGGGAATGTTATTATTTTGGGGGGGGTTGATTTTATTAGGTGGCTTAGATTAGGTGTAATTAGATTAAACTTCTTGTAATATTTTTTTATTTTTTGTAATTTAGTGGGGGGTTTTTGTAATATAATTTAGTTTATTTAATTGTATTATTTTTTTTAGATAATTGTAGTTAATTTATTTACGGCTAGATTTAGAGTTTTGTTGGTAACGACCCGAAAAGCTAACGCCGGCTTTTTTCTGGCCGCACCATAAAAATAACTCTGGTATTGAGAGTCCACATAAAGGCTGCGTTAGGCTCCAAAAAAGGAGCGTAGAGCATATTTAACGCAGCTTCAACTCTCGATAACAGAGTTGCTTACGCAAGCGGCCAGCCTCAAAAACGTGCTTGTGCACGATTCCCCCATAGAAAACAATGGGGCTGTTTGAGCTGAAAAAAAACCTAACACCTGCAAAAAAGCCGCGTTCAGCTCCTAACGCAGCCCCATTGTTTGCTATGGGGAAACACTTCCTACGTCTGCACCTAACACTCTAACATGTACCCCGAGTCTAAACACCCCTAACCTTACACTTATTAACCCCTAATCTGCCGCCCCCGCTATCGCTGACACCTGCATATTATTATTAACCCCTAATCTGCTGCTCCGTAAACCGCCGCTACTTACATTATCCCTATGTACCCCTAATCTGCTGCCCTAACATCGCCGACCCCTATATTATATTTATTAACCCCTAATCTGCCCCCCACAACGTCGCCTCCACCTGCCTACACTTATTAACCCCTAATCTGCAGAGCGGACCGCACCGCTATTATTATAAAGTTATTAACCCCTAATCCGCCTCACTAACCCTATAATAAATAGTATTAACCCCTAATCTGCCCTCCCTAACATCGCCGACACCTAACTTCAATTATTAACCCCTAATCTGCCGACTGGAGCTCACCGCTATTCTAATAAATGTATTAACCCCTAAAGCTAAGTCTAACCCTAACACTAACACCCCCCCTAAGTTAAATATAATTTTAATCTAACGAAATTAATTAACTCTTATTAAATAAATTATTCCTATTTAAAGCTAAATACTTACCTGTAAAATAAATCCTAATATAGCTACAATATAAATTATAATTATATTATAGCTATTTTAGGATTAATATTTATTTTACAGGTAACTTTGTATTTATTTTAACCAGGTACAATAGCTATTAAATAGTTAAGAACTATTTAATAGCTAAAATAGTTAAAATAATTACAAATTTACCTGTAAAATAAATCCTAACCTAAGTTACAATTAAACCTAACACTATACTATCATTAAATTAATTAAATAAAATACCTACAATTACCTACAATTAAACCTAACACTACACTATCAATAAATTAATTAAATACAATACCTACAAATAACTACAATGAAATAAACTAACTAAAGTACAAAAAATAAAAAAGAACTAAGTTACAAAAAATAAAAAAATATTTACAAACATAATAAAAATATTACAACAATTTTAAACTATTTACACCTACTCTAAGCCCCCTAATAAAATAACAAAGCCCCCCAAAATAAAAAAAATGCCCTACCCTATTCTAGATTACTAAAGTTCAAAGCTCTTTTACCTTACCAGCCCTGAACAGGGCCCTTTGCGGGGCATGCCCCAAGAAGTTCAGCTCTTTTGCCTGTAAAAAAAAACATACAATACCCCCCCCCAACATTACAACCCACCACCCACATACCCCTAATCTAACCCAAACCCCCCTTAAATAAACCTAACACTAAGCCCCTGAAGATCTCCCTACCTTGTCTTCACCTCACTGGGTTCAGAGATCGGTCCAGAAGAGGGTCCGAAGTCTTGATCCAAGCGGAGCAAGAAGAGGTCCTCCATCCGGTAGAAGTCTTCATCCAAGCGGGGCAGAAGAGGTCTTCCATCCGATTGAAGTCTTCATCCAAGCGGGATCTTCTACAGGGAGTGCAGAAGTATTAGGCAAGTTGTATTTTTGAGGATTAATTTTATTATTGAACAACAACCATGTTCTCAATGAACCCAAAAAACTCATTAATATCAAAGCTGAATATTTTTGGAAGTAGTTTTTAGTTTGTTTTTAGTTTTAGCTATTTTAGGGGGATATCTGTGTGTGCAGGTGACTATTACTGTGCATAATTATTAGGCAACTTAACAAAAAACAAATATATACCCATTTCAATTATTTATTTTTACCAGTGAAACCAATATAACATCTCAACATTCACAAATATACATTTCTGACATTCAAAAACAAAACAAAAACAAATCAGTGACCAATATAGCCACCTTTCTTTGCAAGGACACTCAAAAGCCTGCCATCCATGGATTCTGTCAGTGTTTTGATCTGTTCACCATCAACATTGCGTGCAGCAGCAACCACAGCCTCCCAGACACTGTTCAGAGAGGTGTACTGTTTTCCCTCCTTGTAAATCTCACATTTGATGATGGACCACAGGTTCTCAATGGGTTTCAGATCAGGTGAACAAGGAGGCCATGTCATTAGATTTTCTTCTTGTATACCCTTTCTTGCCAGCCACGCTGTGGAGTACTTGGACGCGTGTGATGGAGCATTGTCCTGCATGAAAATCATGTTTTTCTTGAAGGATGCAGACTTCTTCCTGTACCACTGCTTGAAGAAGGTGTCTTCCAGAAACTGGCAGTAGGACTGGGAGTTGAGCTTGACTCCATCCTCAACCCGAAAAGGCCCCACAAGCTCATCTTTGATGATTCCAGCCCAAACCAGTACTCCACCTCCACCTTGCTGGCGTCTGAGTCGGACTGGAGCTCTCTGCCCTTTACCAATCCAGCCACGGGCCCATCCATCTGGCCCATCAAGACTCACTCTCATTTCATCAGTCCATAAAACCTTAGAAAAATCAGTCTTGAGATATTTCTTGGCCCAGTCTTGACGTTTCAGCTTGTGTGTCTTGTTCAGTGGTGGTCGTCTTTCAGCCTTTCTTACCTTGGCCATGTCTCTGAGTATTGCACACCTTGTGCTTTTGGGCACTCCAGTGATGTTGCAGCTCTGAAATATGGCCAAACTGGTGGCAAGTGGCATCTTGGCAGCTGCACGCTTGACTTTTCTCAGTTCATGGGCAGTTATTTTGCGCCTTGGTTTTTCCACACGCTTCTTGCGACCCTGTTGACTATTTTGAATGAAACGCTTGATTGTTCGGTGATCACGCTTCAGAAGCTTTGCAATTTTAAGAGTGCTGCATCCCTCTGCAAGATATCTCACTATTTTTTACTTTTCTGAGCCTGTCAAGTCCTTCTTTTGACCCATTTTGCCAAAGGAAAGGAAGTTGCCTAATAATTATGCACACCTGATATAGGGTGTTGATGTCATTAGACCACACCCCTTCTCATTACAGAGATGCACATCACCTAATATGCTTAATTGGTAGTAGGCTTTCGAGCCTATACAGCTTGGAGTAAGACAACATGCATAAAGAGGATGATGTGGTCAAAATACTCATTTGCCTAATAATTCTGCACTCCCTGTATAGTCATCCATCCGGAGCGGAGCGGCAGGATCCTGAAGACCTCCGACGCGGAACATCCATCCTGGCCGACGACTGAACGACGAATGACGGTTCCTTTAAATGACGTCATCCAAGATGGTGTCCCTCGAATTCTGATTGGCTGATAGGATTCTATCAGCCAATCGGAATTAAGGTAGGAATATTCTGATTGGCTGATGGAATCAGCCAATCAGAATCAAGTTCAATCCGATTGGCTGATCCAATCAGCCAATCGGATTTAACTTGATTCTGATTGGCTGATTCCATCAGCCAATCAGAATATTCCTACCTTAATTCTGATTGGCTGATAGAATCCTATCAGCCAATCGGAATTCGAGGGATGCCATCTTGGATGACGTCATTTAAAGGAACCGTCATTCGTCGTTCAGTCGTCGGCCAGGATGGATGTTCCGCGTCGGAGGTCTTCAGGATCCTGCCGCTCCGCTCCGGATGGATGACTATAGAAGATCCCGCTTGGATGAAGACTTCAATCGGATGGAAGACCTCTTCTGCCCCGCTTGGATGAAGACTTCTACCGGATGGAGGACCTCTTCTTGCTCCGCTTGGATCAAGACTTCGGACCCTCTTCTGGACCGATCGCTGAACCCGGTGAGGTGAAGACAAGGTAGGGAGATCTTCAGGGGCTTAGTGTTAGGTTTATTTAAGGGGGGTTTGGGTTAGATTAGGGGTATGTGGGTGGTGGGTTGTAATGTTGGGGGGGGGGTATTGTATGTTTTTTTTTTTACAGGCAAAAGAGCTGAATTTCTTGGGGCATGCCCCGCAAAGGGCCCTGTTCAGGGCTGGTAAGGTAAAAGAGCTTTGAACTTTAGTAATCTAGAATAGGGTAGGGCATTTTTTTATTTTGGGGGGGTTTGTTATTTTATTAGGGGGCTTAGAGTAGGTGTAATTAGTTTAAAATTGTTGTAATATTTTTCTTATGTTTGTAAATATTTTTTTATTTTTTGTAACTTAGTTCTTTTTTATTTTTTGTACTTTAGTTAGTTTATTTCTTTGTAGTTATTTGTAACTATTGTATTTAATTAATTTATTGATAGTGTAGTGTTAGGTTTAATTGTAGGTAATTGTAGGTATTTTATTTAATTAATTTAATGATAGTATAGTGTTAGGTTTAATTGTAACTTAGGTTAGGATTTATTTTACAGGTAAATTTGTAATTATTTTAACTATTTTAGCTATTAAATAGTTCTTAACTATTTAATAGCTATTGTACCTGGTTAAAATAAATACAAAGTTACCTGTAAAATAAATATTAATCCTAAAATAGCTATAATATAATTATAATTTATATTGTAGCTATATTAGGATTTATTTTACAGGTAAGTATTTAGCTTTAAATAGGAATAATTTATTTAATAAGAGTTAATTAATTTCGTTAGATTAAAATTATATTTAATTTAGGGGGGTGTTAGTGTTAGGGTTAGACTTAGCTTTAGGGGTTAATACATTTATTAGAATAGCGGTGAGCTCCAGTCGGCAGATTAGGGGTTAATAATTGAAGTTAGGTGTCGGCGATGTTAGGGAGGGCAGATTAGGGGTTAATACTATTTATTATAGGGTTAGTGAGGCGGATTAGGGGTTAATAACTTTATAATAATAGCGGTGCGGTCCGCTCGGCAGATTAGGGGTTAATAAGTGTAGGCAGGTGGAGGCGACGTTGAGGGGGGCAGATTAGGAGTTAATAAATATAATATAGGGGTCGGCGGTGTTAGGGGCAGCAGATTAGGGGTACATAGCTATAATGTAGGTGGCGGCGCTTTGCAGTCGGCAGATTAGGGATTAATTATTGTAGGTAGCTGGCTGCGACGTTGTGGGGGGCAGGTTAGGGGTTTATTAGGGGTTAAAAAAATTTAATTGAGTTGCGGCGATGTGGGGGGACCTCGGTTTAGGGGTACATAGGTAGTTTATGGGTGTTAGTGTACTTTAGAGTACAGTAGTTAAGAGCTTTATGAACCGGCGTTAGCCCAGAAAGCTCTTAACTACTAACTTTTTTCTGCGGCTGGAGTTTTGTCGTTAGAATTCTAACGCTCACTTCAGCCACGACTCTAAATACCGGAGTTATAAAAATCCCATTGAAAAGATAGGATACGCAATTGACGTAAGGGGATCTGCGGTATGGAAAAGTCGCGGCTGAAAAGTGAGCGTTAGACCCTTTTTTGAGTGACTCCAAATACCGGAGGTAGCCTAAAACCAGCGTTAGGAGCCTCTAACGCTGGTTTTCACGGCTACCGCCAAACTCCAAATCTAGGCCTTAATTAATTTATTGATAGTGTAGTGTTAGGTGTATTTGTAACTTAGGTTAGGATTTATTTTACAGGTAATTTTGTAATTATTTTAACTAGGTAGCTATTAAATAGTTATTAACTATTTAATAGCTATTGTACCTAGTTAAGATAAATACAAAGTTGCCTGTAAAATAAAAATAAACCCTAAAATAGCTACAATGTAATTATTAATTATATTGTAGCTATCTTAGGCCTAGATTTAGAGTTTTGTCGGTAACGACCCGCGTAGCTAACGCTGGCATTTTTCTGGCCGCACCTTTTAAATACCTCTGGTATTGAGAGTTCACAGAATGGCTGCGTTAGGCTCCAAAAAGGGAGCGTAGAGCATAATTTAACGCCACTGCAACTCTCTATACCAGAGTTGCTTACGGACGCGGCCAGCTTCAAAAACGTGCTCGTGCACGATTCCCCCATAGAAAACAATGGGGCTGTTTGAGCTGAAAAAAAAACTAACACCTGCAAAAAAGCCGCGTTCAGCTCCTAACGCAGCCCCATTGTTGTCTATGGGGAAACACTTCCTACGTCTGCACCAAACACCCTAACATGTACCCGAGTCTAAACACCCCTAACCTTACACTTATTAACCCCTATTCTGCCGCCCCCGCTATCGCTGACCCCTGCATATTATTTTTAACCCCTAATCTGCCGCTCCGTAAACTGCCGCTACTTACATTATCCCTATGTACCCCTAATCTGCTGCCCCTAACACCGCCGACCCCTATATTATATTTATTAACCCCTAATCTGCCCCCCACAACGTCGCCTCCACCTGCCTACACTTATTAACCCCTAATCTGCCGAGCGGACCGCACCGCTATTATAATAAAGTTATTAACCCCTAATCCGCCTCACTAACCCTATAATAAATAGTATTAACCCCTAATCTGCCCTCCCTAACATCGCCGACACCTAACTTCAAACATTAACCCCTAATCTGCCTACTGGAGCTCACCGCTATTCTAATAAATGTATTAACCCCTAAAGCTAAGTCTAACACTAACACCCCCCTAAATTAAATATAATTTAAATCTAATGAAATTAATTAACTCTTATTAAATAAATTATTTCTATTTAAAGCTCAATACTTACCTGTAAAATAAACCCTAATATAGCTACAATATAAATTATAATTATATTATAGCTATTTTAGGATTTATATTTATTTTACAGGTAACTTTGTATTTATTTTAACCAGGTACAATAGCTATTAAATAGTTAAGAACTATTTAATAGCTAAAATAGTTAAAATAATTACAAAATTACCTGTAAAATAAATCCTAACCTAAGTTACAATTAAACCTAACACTACACTATCAATAAATTAATTAAATAAAATACCTACAATTACCTACAATTAAACCTAACACTACACTATCAATACATTTATTAAATACAATATCTACAAATAAATACAATGAAATAAACTAACTAAAGTACAAAAAATAAAAAAGAACTAAGTTACAAAAAATAAAAAAATATTTACAAACATCAGAAAAATATTACAACAATTTTAAACTAATTACACCAACTCTAAGCCCCATAATAAAATAACAAAGACCCCCAAAATAAAAAAAATGCCCTACCCTATTCTAAATTACTAAAGTTCAAAGCTCTTTTACCTTACCAGCCCTGAACAGGGCCCTTTGCAGAATTCAGCTCTTATGACTGTAAAAAAAACACATACAATACCCCCCCCCAACATTACAACCCACCACCCACAGACCCCTAATCTAACCCAAACCCCCCTTAAATAAACCTAACACTAAGCCCCTGAAGATCTTCCTACCTTATCTTCACCATACCAGGTTCACTGATCGATCCAGAAGAGCTCTTCCGATGTCTTGATCCAAGCCCAAGCGGGGGGCTGAAGATGTCCATGATCTGGCTGAAGTCTTCATCCAAGCGGGAGCTGAAGAGGTCCATGATCCGGCTGAAGTCTTCTATCAACGGCATCTTCAATCTTCTTTCTTCCGGATCCATGTTCATCTTGCAGACCTCCGATGTGGAACATCCTGCTGGCCCGACGGACTACCGACGAATGAAGGCTCCTTTAAGGGACGTCATACAAGATGGCGTCCCTTGAATTCCGATTGGCTGATAGGATTCTATCAGCCAATCGGAATTAAGGTAGGAAAATTCTGATTGGCTGATGGAATCAGCCAATCAGAATCAAGTTCAATCCGATTGGCTGATCGGATCAGCCAATCAGATTGAGCTCGCATTCTATTGGCTGTTCCGATCAGCCAATAGAATGCGAGCTCAATCTGATTGGCTGATCGGATCAGCCAATTGGATTGAACTTGATTCTGATTGGCTGATTCCATCAGCCAATCAGAATTTTCCTACCTTAATTCCGATTGGCTGATAGAATCCTATCAGCCAATCGGAATTCAAGGGACGCCATCTTGGATGACGTCCCTTAAAGGAACCGTCATTCTTCAGTTGGACGTCGTCGGAAGAAGATAGGTCAGCGCTGGAGGTCTTCACGATGGAGCCGGTCCTCATCGGATGAAGATAGAAGATGCCGCTTGGAAGAAGATGGTTGCCGGTCCGGATCTACTCTTCTTCCCGGATAGGATGAAGACTTTGGACCCTCTTCTGGACTTCTTCAGCTGTCGGATGATGGATGTCTAGCCCCCGCTTGGGCTTGGATGAAGATTTTGGAGCCTGGAACGATCGGTGATACCTGGCATGGTGAAGACAAGGTAGGAAGATCTTCAGGGGCTTAGTGTTAGGTTTATTTAAGGGGGGTTTGGGTTAGATTAGGGGTATGTGGGTGATGGGTTGTAATTTTGGGAGGGGTATTGTATGTGTTTTTTTACAGGCAAAAGAGCTGAATTTCTTGGGGCATGCCCCGCAAAGGGCCCTGTTCAGGGCTGGTAAGGTAAAAGAGCTTTGAACTTTTGTAATTTAGAATAGGGTAGGGCATTTTTTTATTTTGGGGGTCTTTGTTATTTTATTAGGGGGCTTAGAGTAGGTGTAATTAGTTTAAAATTGTTGTAATATTTTTCTAATGTTTGTAAATATTTTTTTATTTTTTGTAACTTAGTTCTTTTTTATTTTTTGTACTTTAGTTAGTTTATTTCATTGTATTTATTTGTATATATTGTATTTAATTCATTTATTGATAGTGTAGTGTTAGGTTTAATTGTAGGTAATTGTAGGTATTTTATTTTATTTATTTATTGATAGTGTAGTGTTAGGTTTAATTGTAACTTAGGTTAGGATTTATTTTACAGGTAAATTTGTAATTATTTTAACTATTTTAGCTATTAAATAGTTCTTAACTATTTAATAGCTATTGTACCTGGTTAAAATAAATACAAAGTTACCTGTAAAATAAATATAAATCCTAAAATAGCTATAATATAATTATAATTTATATTGTAGCTATATTACGATTTATTTTACAGGTAAGTATTTAGCTTTATATAGGAATAATTTATTTAATAAGACTTAATTTATTTCGTTAGATTTAAATTATATTTAACTTAGGGGGGTGTTAGTGTTAGGGTTAGACTTAGCATTAGGGGTTAATACATTTATTAGAATAGCGGAGAGCTCCAGTCGGCAGATTAGGCGTTAATGTTTGAAGTTAGGTGTCGGCGATGTTAGGGAGGGCAGATTAGGGGTTAATACTATTTATTATAGGGTTAGTGAGGCTGATTAGGGGTTAATAACTTTATTATAATAGCGGTGCGGTCCGCTCAGTAGATTAGGGGTTAATAAGTGTAGGCAGGTGGAGGCGACGTTGTGGGGGCAGATTAGGGGTTAATAAATATAATATAGGGGTCGGCGGTGTTAGGGGCAGCAGATTAGGGGTACATAAGTATAACGTAGGTGGAGGTCGGTAGATTAGGGGTTAATTATTGTAGGTAGCTGGCGGCGACGTTTTGGGGGGCAGGTTAGGGGTTAATAAATATAATATAGGGGTCGGAGGTGTTAGGGGCAGCAGATTAGGGGTACATAAGTATAACGTAGGTGGCGGTCGGCAGATTAGGGGTTAAAAAAATTTAATCGAGTGGCGGCGATGTGGGGGGACCTCGGTTTAGGGGTACATAGGTAGTTTATGGCTGTTAGTGTACTTTAGAACACAGTAGTTAAGAGCTTTATGAACCGGCGTTAGCCCAGAAAGCTCTTAACTACTGACTTTTTTCTGCGGCTGGAGTTTTGTCGTTAGATTTCTAACGCTCACTTCAGACACGACTCTAAATACTGGAGTTAGAAAGATCCCATTGAAAAGATAGGATACGCAATTGACGTAAGGGGATCTGCGGTATGGAAAAGTCGCGGCTGAAAAGTGAGCGTTAGACCCTTTCCTGACTGACTCCAAATACTGGCGATAGCCTAAAACCAGCGTTAGGAGCCTCTAACGCTAGTTTTCACGGCTACCGCCAAACTCTAAATCTAGGCCTAAGGGTTTATTTTATAGGTAAGTATTTAGTTTTAAATAGGATTAATTTATTTAATGAGAGGAATATTTATTTAGATTAATTGAAATAATATTTAAGATAGGGGGGTGTTAGGGTTAGACTTAGGTTTTGGGGTTAATTCATTTAATATAGTGGCGGCGGTGTAGGGGGGTAGATTAGGGGTTAATCAATGTACTGTAGGTGGCGGCGGTGTAGGGGGGGGCAGGATAGGGGTTAATAAATGTAATGTAGGTGGCGGAGGGCTCTGGGTGCGGCGGTTTAGGGGTTAAACAATTAATTTATTTGCGGCGGGGTCCAGGAGCCGTGGTTTAGGGGTTCATATATTTATTATAGTTGCGGTGGGGTCCGGGAGTGGCGGTTTAGGGGTTAATACGTATAATGTAGGTGGCAGCGGTGTCGGGGCGGCAGATTAGGGGTTAATAAGTATAAAGTAGGTGGCGCACGGTGTAGGGGGGGCAGATTAGGGGTGTTTAAACTGTGGGTACATGTTAGGGTGTTAGGTGCAGACACTTCCCATAGGAATCAATGGGATATCGGGCAGCAGCGAACATGAGCTCTCGCTGCTGTCAGACTCCCATTGATTCCTATGGGATCCGCCGCCTCCAGGGCGGCGGATTGAAAACCAGGTACGCTGGCGCGGAATAGAGGCAAGCGTACCTGCTAATTCTTTGATAACTAGCAAAAGTAGTCAGATTGTGCCGAACTTGCGTTCGGAACATCTGTAGTGACGTAACCATCGATCTGTGTCGGACTGAGTCCGGCGGATCGTATGTTACGTCACTAAATTCTACTTTTGCCTGGCTGTAGGGCTTGATAACTACAGCGAATTAGCCTCGCCACAAATACGCTGTGGAATTCCAGCGTATTTGCGGTTGATGGCTTGATAACCAGAGGCCTAAGAATTGAGTTGGTCAGATTATGCTCCAGTAATTATGATCTTAAAAGGTAGCAAACTAAACAGCAAAACAGATCATCTTTCAAATTCATTCCATTTAAATAAATCAAACAAATGAATTGAATTTGTTTGATTGGAGGAATATATAGAAAATAAAAAGCAACACATCAATGACCCTCAGTTGTTTAGGGAAGCTTCCAAATAGTTCTGAAAGCAGAAACTATTTCCTATATGAATTATTAAAAAAAATGTAGTACAGCAGAAGGGAAAGACTATTATTTAGACATGCACAGAGAACAAATTTGTTTTGTTTTGTTTTCATTAGTTAAATAAATAATTTAATTCGGCAAATTAGTTAAAGGGCCATAATACCCAAATGTTTAAACACTTGAAAGTGATGCAGCATAGCTGTAAAAAGCTGACTAGAAAATATCAACTGAACATCTCTATGTAAAAAAGAAAGATATGGGGGGGCGTGTCCGACCATTGACCGAGATGGCTGCTTTCAACATGGGCTGAGATCTAATGCAATCAAAACCGCTGATTGTTGCCTTTCTAATGTACAATATACAGCTATTTCGAGTGAGATAGTATATTTGAACATTTGTGGAACAGATCTATCTCTTTTTCATCCCCGACAGCTCAGCCCAGCAGACCATATTAGAGGAGGTACGCAGCGGAGGCCTTACTGGACCTCCATCTACCCCTCCCCAGTTCCTAGCTGAGGAAATAAGTACACAGATACTATTACCGTTCTAAACCTTTTATTCAAGAAAAGTCGCTATCTAGTGCTGTGCTGAAGAAAGATCATTCCCCTTGGACTCCAGACATACTGTGTGGATTGAGAGACGAAGGATGGGTCTGGTCGCGAGGGTAACATCTGAGTTAAGCAGTCTCCTAGATGCATTCCAGATCGCTGTCCTTGATGCGTTGCAAGACGCAATTACTCCTTCTGCAGCCGAGTCTGTATCAAGGGGGCCTATCGGTATTTGTGAGAGAGCGGAACAGGTCAGAGAGCCCCTGGAGCAATATTTGTCCACTACAGTTGCTGAACTTTGTCAGGAGACCGAGGATACCTTCCTATCGTGGGACATAGAACCTGCCCAGATCGTAAAGGCTATAAATGGAGATCTAGCCATACGGGGCGAGAATACAGGCTACTTTGTCTCTGCTGTATTGGATGTGAGGGGGATTCAGCCTGTTACCAGCGCACCTTATGAGGAGACTGCCCCGGGAGACACAGGCATATATTGGGCATGCAGAGCTATACCACTTAAGCCAGAGGACTAGTTTGGTAATATTATACCCGCAAACGCTGATCTGACCGTTAGATTGGTACTGGACATTTTTCTGCAAATCCCTTTCTCCCACCTAAGACTGGATTGCCTACCCACAACGTATAGTTACACTGTACTGTCCACTCTCTTCTCATTCGAGGCAGTGGGAATAGGATAGAGACCGGTTTGTTTTAGCGAGTCTCTGATAACTCCTAGTGATGAGAGACCTTTCAATGTGAATACTTTATTTTTTCTAATATAGGACACCTTTTACAGCTCAATATTTTTTCCTTTTCAATGTGAAAACCAACATTACACCCTGACTTTAGTTTGATTTATTTGCAAAGCTTGTGTCATTTTAAGTTTTAAATGTTATTTTTCCTCAATGCAAAGTTACTTTAGTACCTACTTCTATACTGTTACATGTATGTGGCCTCCAAGCCATTGCTCATACCTGTTTCATACTTGTGAATAGGGGGTCAGAGTCGCCTATAGTAAAAACCCCATACGGTAGGGTAAGCTATACACTACTAGGGAGTTTTATGATTGCACAATATCTACTCTTAGATTTATTTTTGTAACTAGCACTGTGCACCCTATGTCTTCATTTAGAGGATACCACCAGATAGTAAATATTCTCTTTAACAGCATATAGATATGCCGGGTGGGACAGAGAGGGTATGTTTCATTTTATGTTCGCTGCCCCTTTAGGAGGTCTATGATGTATTGCTAAAATAGTTTTATTTTTTGGTAAGTTGGAGACTATAAAATATGGTAGGGAAAGACAAATAGGAGATTCTTATTCTAGCCACTAGAGGGGAGTACAGGATGAACTAAAGTTAGTTTCAATTTAGATAGGAAGATCTATACCCTATATCTAATAAGTCACTAGATCAATGCTAGGTCCACGGGTTATCCCACAAATAAATATTAATTGCAATAGTTCTTTATGACAACTCCAATTAGTTGAAGTGTTTAAAGATATTTGGAGGCTAGTGAGAATTTTAGCTTTTTTGTATCTTTTTTTTTTTCTTTTTGACCCCCATTTTACTCCATTAGTTTTGCCCTTATATATATTTACGCCCCTTTTTAATTTAACTTCGGTCTTTTCCCCACAAATTTTTGTTTAGCTATATAAACAAGGGAACGCAGATTTTTTTTTTACCTTTTCTCAATATTTCTATGAAGACAGAAGTGTGTGTCCTGTCTCTATAAAGTTATTTTCCTCTGCCTAATTTTCGATAGTTTGATAAGCTACCTATAATAGAAGGATATACTACAGTTATGTTTTTTTTTTTACGTATATAGATAGTTATAGTTGTGTGGACCCGAAAGGGGTCTTATATGTTAAAAACTTGAAAAATTGAGGTCAGTCTATGTGCCCATTATCCATGTAGAGGTTGTACAACTGCTAGCATTATTATAGGCTTTCAGCTCATTACTATTTATACCTATGGAAATGTAAGATACTGATTATGACTCATATTATTGATGTATCGGGTTCAGTATATAAATAGTATTGTTAATTTCAGTAATCTGTCCTCACTGGTTGGGGTCCTTTATATGTGGAAATTCTGTATTATTTTATTCTATTCCTCAATAAAAAAAAATATAACAAAAAAAGAAAGATATTTTACCTCAAAAGTTTCTCAGTAGCCACATCTCATTGTAAAGGACTTCTAAGCAGCATATCAGTATGTCTATCCCGGGACAGTGGAAGGGGCGAGCTTACATGCACTCTCATCTTATTTCCCTATTCAGTTTAAAGGAAGTTTGCTATGAAATCTCATGAGAGTTAAAGGGACACTGAGCCCAAAAATGTTCTTTTGTGATTCAGATAGAGCATGCAATTTTAAGCAACTTTCTAATTTACTCCTATTATCAATTTTTCTTCGTTCTCTTGCTATCTTTATATGAAAAAGAAGGCATTTAAGCTTTTTTTCTTGGTTCAGAACTCTGGACAGCAGTTTTTGATTGGTGGATGAATTTATCCACCAATCAGCAAGGACAACCTAGGTTGTCCACCAAAAATGGGCCGGCATCTAAACTTACATTCTTGCATTTCAAATAAAGATACCAAGAGAATAAAGAACATTTGATAATAGGAGTAAATTAGAAAGTTTCTTAAAATTTCATGCTCTATCTGAATCACAAAAGAAAAAATTTGGGTTCAGTGTCCCTTTAAGTGAAATCTCATGAGATCACAGTAAAAGATATGATCAGGTGATATTTTCCTGTCAGCTTTTTACAGTTATACTGCATCAGTTTCAAGTGATTTAGCATATGAGTATTATGTCCCTTTAAGTTAAATAAATAATATTGTGTCTGCAAATTAGTTATGTTAAAGTGAAGATAAACTTTGATGAATCAGTGCCCTGTTTTTAAAAATACTATTAAAAACAGGGGCACTTTCACTCATCAAAGTTTACATTTCACCGTTTTTGTAAAAATACTTACCTTTTATTCTAGAAGCCGCTCCAGCCCATCAAAAGTCTCTTCATACATCACCAATGAAAAATCTGGCTTCCTCCAATCACGGCTTCCCCTCAGGCAATGTTTGCTCTGGGGGGGAAGCCATGATTGGAGGAAGCCGGATTCATCATTGGTGACGTATGAAGAGACTTGCAAAGGGCATTATTTCGGATCTATTCGTTATTTCGGATACATTCTTTATTCATATTCATTATTCTATTCTAAAGTTTAGAATAGAATAATGATAATGAATAAAGAATGGATCCGAAATAACAAATGAATCCAAAAAACGATTTAACAACATAAGGAATATGTAGAAACCAAACTATCTAAACCTCCGTCCTCCCACATCGCCAAAACTAAATACAAACCTATTAACCTCTAATCCGCCATCCCCCCACATTGCTAACACTAACTTAATCTATTAACCACTAAGATGACATCCCCCTACATCTCCAACACTAACTAAACCTATTAACCTCTAAACCGCTGCCCCCCCACATCGCCAACACTAAATAAAGCTATTAACCTCTAAACTGCTGTCCCTTCATATCGCCAACACCAAATAAACCTATTAACCTCTAAACCACCGTCCCCCCACATCGCCAACACTAAATAAACCTATTAACCCCTAAACCACCGTCCCCCCACATCGCCAACACTAAATAAAGCTATTAACCTCTAAACCGCCATCCCCCACATTGCCAATGCTAAACAAAGCTATTAACCTCTTCACCACCGTCCCCCACATTGCCAACACTAAATAAAGCTATTAACCTCTAAACCGCCGTCCCCGCACATAGCCAACACTAAAAAAAATTATTAACCCCTAAACCACTAAACGGCAATTTAGAAGTTAATAGGTTTATTTAGTGTTGGCGATGTGGGGGACAGCGGTTTAAAGGTTAATAGGTTTAGTTAGTGTTGGCAATGTGAAGGGACAGCAGTTTAGGGGTTAATAGGTTTAGTTAGTGTTTTATTTAGTGTTTTCAATGTGGGGGTACGGCGGTTTAGAGGTTAATAGGTATATTTAGTGTTGGCGATGTGGGGGGGGGGCGGCGGTTTAGAGGTTAATATGTTTAGTTAGTGTTGGCGATGTGGGTGGTGTGGAGGTTTTGGGGTTAATAGGTTTAGCTAGTGTTTTATTTAGTGTTGGTGATGTGGGGGGACGCCGGTTTAGAATAGATTTGTTAGAATGAATAAGAATGGATCAGAAAATTCGGACTCTGATTTATTCATTTTCGGATTTTAGTTATGGTGCCGATTTGGAAATTCTGATTCATCCGAATCTCCGAATCAGCCAAAATTCTCCTGAAAACGAAATTCGGCCGAAACGAATTGCACATGTCTACTATTATTAACAGATTATATTACTATTTTTTATTCAATATTTAAAGCAGCTTTTTAAGTAATCCCTAAGCCAAAGAAAAATCTTAAAAGTCCACAATCATATAGACCTATTTCCATGACTAATGTGGACTACAAAGTTCTGATGAAAATCTTGGCAAACAGATTAAAAAGGGTATTACTCTCAATTTTTTCAGAAGAATAGGTGAAGTTTATGACCAATAGACCTTCAAAATAGACATATTCAGAATATATTAAATAGATTATAAAAAAATTTGGTTAAGTAAACAATCAGGGGCTGAGGATAACCCGCCGGAGGCCTTCTTGTTATTGGTTAAAGCAAAGAAGGCCTTCAATAGGATTGAATGGAGACATTTTATACTTTACAATACATCAATTTAATTTTTGAGTTTTCAATTTTTATAAAGCAGTGTATACATCTACTGAGGTATTTATGTTAATAAATGGACAGATATACCCCTCAAACAAATTATTTAGAAGTACCAAAAAAGGGTGAGCATTATCACCTTTACTATTTAATCTAGCATTAGAGCCTCTGAAATTTCTTTAAAAAAATATTGAGTTTAGAATTGGGTCAATCTAGATTACAGTTGGATTTTTATGCTGATGATTTACTTTTACCCGAGATATTTATTGATAAAATTCCTGAAACTATGTTAACGTTTGGCAAAATTTCAGGGTATAAAACTATGAGGAAGTCCCAAATGTTATGTTTAAAGAAAAATTCAGCAGTTAGAATCTATCTATATGAAGAAGTTACAGAGTATATGGTATATTGAGGAATACATTTCTTTAAAAGATCAGACTAATATTTCTAAGTTAATCATTTCACAAGTAATGGATAGTGTAGTAAATTATCTTAGAGCCTGGAAAAATTAAAATGGTAATATTGTCGGTAGAGTTCATCTTGTTAAAATGATTGTACTCATTTATCTTATCTTCCCTATTTATATGTTGCCATTACATATATTGGAAATAGATATTAAATATTTCAATATAGCTTTTAGGGACTTTATATGTATACAAAACAAAAAATACATTTTAACTAAAAACTTTAACTGTTAGTACATTTCTACTCTAGAGTTAAACAAAGTGAATAAAAAAAAAATATCTAAAGGAATTTAAGTACTTTAAAACAGAAAGTAAATAGTTTCTTTTGCACTAAAGTTGTTGACTGATAATTTCAAATATTTAATTTATTAAATATCTGTAAAATATAATATAGAAATATTACTGACTAAAAATGTACTTTGAGCTAAAAATATATTAATAAATAATATGTGGGTTTGGAGTGTTACGGTGCACCCTTTGAATATTTGAATTCTGGTAAAGAAGCGTAGGGGCCCATTTATCAAAGGGCTTGCGGACCTGATCCGACACTGCGGATCAGGTCCGCAAGACCTCGCTAAATGCGGAGAGCAATACGCTCTCCACATTTAACATTGCACCAGCAGCTCACAAGAGCTGCTGGTGCAACGCCGCCCCCTGCTGACTCGCGGCCAATCGGCCGCCAGCAGGGAGCTGTCAATCAACCCGATCGTATTCGATCGGGTTGATTTCCGGCGGTTCCTGTCCGCCTGCTCAGAGCAGGCGGACAGGGTTATGAAGCAGCGGTCTTTAGACCGCTGCTTCATAACTTGTGTTTCTGGCGAGTCTGAAGACTCGCCAGAAACACGGCCCTTCAAGCTCCATACGGAGCTTGATAAATGGGCCTGTAAATATTTTGCAAAAACATTATAAAGCATTATAAACCACCATTGGGTGTCAGGTGGTCTAATGGGTCTATCCAAGAATAATAGCATAGCTATACAATATATATTATTAAATACTTGGGTATAATCACTAGTTTTACCAAACCAAGAGAGTCTGTTAGATTTAATGGTTAGTACATTGGCCCAGAGATGTATTTATCTACAGTCCCATTTTTTAAACTGCGTTCTTATACCATAAGAATTCTTATTGAGGCATGTTGAAATCTATATGGTATTGTTTTATTATACTCTAGAATAAGAATACAAAATTAATTTGTATTTAAAACTTGTTGGGAAATGAAAAAATCTTTTGTATTTATAAATAATTTGGCTAAACATTTCTGAGTATAATGTGATATCTACCTTTAGAAAGTTTTTGTATATGTTGCTTTGTCAAGCAGTTTCAGTGCACTTGTAATTATATGCGGCATAGAACTTTTTTCTTTAACTTTTTCTATTGACTAGGAGATCTTTTGTTTAGAACATTCTCACTGTTTTGGATTTTAACCCCTGCATTTACCATAGTAAAATAAGAGTGTGTCCCATGAAACTCAAACTTACTGCACCCATTTACTAGAAAGCTCTTTGTAGATACACCTTTTTCTGGTGCATATCAGGTCAGTAGGAAACAATGCAACACAATTAGAAAAACAAAATTACTGGTCTGACCTGATATGCAACAGAAAAAGCTTTAGCTACAGAAAGTATTCCAGTAAAGTGGTACAGTTAGTTTGAGTTTCCTGTTGCAAATGCCGGGATGTAAATCCAAAAAAGGTACAATGCACTAAACAAAAGATCCCTTAGGCAATGGACAAAATGTAAAAAATTCCATGCTGCATTGAAACTGCTTGAGAAAGTGACGTAAACAAAAAGATACTCATAAATGTCTAGCCTAACTACTTATAAATAATGAAGACTTTTTTAGTTGGGAGACGCCTGACTTACATTAGTGATGCCGCGAACATAAAAATTTGGGTTCGCGAACTGCGAACGCGAACTTCCCCAACTGTTCGCGAACTGGCGAACCGGGCAAACCGCCATAGACTTCAATAGGCACTTTAAAACCCACAGGGACTCTTTCTAGCCACAATAGTGATGGAAAAGTTGTTTCAAGGGGACTAACATCTGGACTGTGGCATGCCGGAGGGGGATCCATGGCAAAACTCCCATGGAAAATTACATAGTTGATGCAGAGTCTGGTTTTAAGCCATAAAGGGCATAAATCACCTAACATTCCTAAATTGTTTGGAATAACGTGCTTTAAAACATCAGGTATGATGTTGTATCGATCAGGTAGTGTAAGGGTTACGCCCGCTTCACAGTGACAGACCAAACTCCCCTTTTAAAGGGACAGTCTACACCAGAATTTTTATTGTTTTAAAAGATAGATAATTCCTTTATTACCCATTTCCCAGTTTTGCATAACTAACACATTTATAATAATATACTTTTAACCTCTGTGATTATCTTGTATCTAAGCCTCTGCAAACTGCCCCTTATTTCAGTTCTTTTGACAGACTTGCAGTCTAGCCAATCAGTGCCTGCTCCCAGATAACTTCTCCTGCACGAGCACAGTGTTATCTATATGAAATACGTGAACTAACACCCTCTAGTGGTGAAAAACTGTTAAAATGCAATCTGAAAGAGGTGGGCTTCAAGGTCTAAGAAATTAGCATATGAACCTCCTAGGTTAAGCTTTCAACTAAGAATACCAAGAGAACAAAGCAAAATTGGTGATAAAAGTAAATTGGAAAATTGTTTAAAATTACATGCTCTATCTGAATCATGAAAGTTTATTTTGGCCTAGACTGTCCCTTTAACGCACCGCAAACAGTCCATTTGCACAACCGCAAACTCCCCATTTGCACAAGGTTGGATACCAAGCTAGCCATGTCCCGTTCCTTGTCCTCACTGATGTCATTTTACAGTCTCTTCCTCCACCCAGCCACGTACAACACCAAGGGTCCCGAAAGGTGACAATAAGCCCCCTGGGACACCTGCTGTGTTTAGTCTTCCACCTCCTCAAAGCCACCTTCCTCCTCTGACTCCTCTTCTTCAGACTCCTCTCTCTGCGTTGCCTCTCTCTGCGTTATTATAAGGTGTGTTAAGTAGTACTATTCCTATCAGTTTAATCCCTGTTACGTCCCCTATCAGGGGACGTGTATATGGCATCGATTTTAGGAACCGGGAGATGGAAAAAGATGCTTGGTCGGTCCTCCTTCTTCAAATTTGGGGCACTGCGCGTGCAATCTAATGTGCCACCAGATAGCAGTCTTCCATCTCCTCAAAGCCACCTTCCTCCTCTGACTCCTCTTCTTCAGACTCCTCTCTCTGCGTTGCCTCTCTCTGCGTTATTATAAGGTGTGTTAAGTAGTACTATTCCTATCAGTTTAATCCCTGTTACGTCCCCAATCAGGGGAAGTGTATATGGCATCGATTTTAGGAACCGGGAGATGGAAAAAGATGCTTGGTCAGTCCTCCTACTTCAAATTTGGGGCACTGAGCCTATTTCCATGACTAATGTGGACTACAAAGTTCTGATGAAAATCTTGGCAAACAGATTAAAAAGGGTATTACTCTCAATTATTTCAGAAGAATAGGTGAAGTTTATGACCAATAGACCTTCAAAATAGACATATTCAGAATATATTAAATAGATTATAAAAAAATTTGGTTAAGTAAACAATCAGGGGCTGAGGATAACCCGCCGGAGGCCTTCTTGTTATTGGTTAAAGCAAAGAAGGCCTTCAATAGGATTGAATGGAGACATTTTATACTTTACAATACATCAATTTAATTTTTGAGTTTTCAATTTTTATAAAGCAGTGTATACATCTACTGAGGTATTTATGTTAATAAATGGACAGATATCCCCCTCAAACAAATTATTTAGAAGTACCAAAAAAGGGTGAGCATTATCACCTTTGCTATTTAATCTAGCATTAGAGCCTCTGAAATTTCTTTAAAAAAATATTGAGTTTAGAATTGGGTCAATCTAGATTACAGTTGGATTTTTATGCTGATGATTTACTTTTACCCGAGATATTTATTGATAAAATTCCTGAAACTATGTTAACGTTTGGCAAAATTTCAGGGTATAAAACTATGAGGAAGTCCCAAATGTTATGTTTAAAGAAAAATTCAGCAGTTAGAATCTATCTATATGTTACAGAGTATATGGTATATTGAGGAATACATTTCTTTAAAAGATCAGACTAATATTTCTAAGTTAATCATTTCACAAGTATTGGATAGTGTAGTAAATTATCTTAGAGCCTGGAAAAATTAAAATGGTAATATTGTCGGTAGAGTTCATCTTGTTAAAATGATTGTACTCATTTATCTTATCTTCCCTATTTATATGTTGCCATTACATATATTGGAAATAGATATTAAATATTTCAATATAGCTTTTAGGGACTTTATATGTATACAAAACAAAAAATACATTTTAACTAAAAACTTTAACTGTTAGTACATTTCTACTCTAGAGTTAAACAAAGTGAATAAAAAAAAAATATCTAAAGGAATTTAAGTACTTTAAAACAGAAAGTAAATAGTTTCTTTTGCACTAAAGTTGTTGACTGATAATTTCAAATATTTAATTTATTAAATATCTGTAAAATATAATATAGAAATATTACTGACTAAAAATGTACTTTGAGCTAAAAATATATTAATAAATAATATGTGGGTTTGGAGTGTTACGGTGCACCCTTTGAATATTTGAATTCTGGTAAAGAAGCGTAGGGGCCCATTTATCAAAGGGCTTGCGGACCTGATCCGACACTGCGGATCAGGTCCGCAAGACCTCGCTAAATGCGGAGAGCAATACGCTCTCCACATTTAACATTGCACCAGCAGCTCACAAGAGCTGCTGGTGCAACGCCGCCCCCTGCTGACTCGCGGCCAATCGGCCGCCAGCAGGGAGCTGTCAATCAACCCGATCGTATTCGATCGGGTTGATTTCCGGCGGTTCCTGTCCGCCTGCTCAGAGCAGGCGGACAGGGTTATGAAGCAGCGGTCTTTAGTCTGAAGACTCGCCAGAAACACGGCCCTTCAAGCTCCATACGGAGCTTGATAAATGGGCCTGTAAATATTTTGCAAAAACATTATAAAGCATTATAAACCACCATTGGGTGTCAGGTGGTCTAATGGGTCTATCCAAGAATAATAGCATAGCTATACAATATATATTATTAAATACTTGGGTATAATCACTAGTTTTACCAAACCAAGAGAGTCTGTTAGATTTAATGGTTAGTACATTTGCCCAGAGATGTATTTATCTACAGTCCCATTTTTTAAACTGCGTTCTTATACCATAAGAATTCTTATTGAGGCATGTTGAAATCTATATGGTATTGTTTTATTATACTCTAGAATAAGAATACAAAATTAATTTGTATTTAAAACTTGTTGGGAAATGAAAAAATCTTTTGTATTTATAAATAATTTGGCTAAACATTTCTGAGTATAATGTGATATCTACCTTTAGAAAGTTTTTGTATATGTTGCTTTGTCAAGCAGTTTCAGTGCACTTGTAATTATATGCGGCATAGAACTTTTTTCTTTAACTTTTTCTATTGACTAGGAGATCTTTTGTTTAGAACATTCTCACTGTTTTGGATTTTAACCCCTGCATTTACCATAGTAAAATAAGAGTGTGTCCCATGAAACTCAAACTTACTGCACCCATTTACTAGAAAGCTCTTTGTAGATACACCTTTTTCTGGTGCATATCAGGTCAGTAGGAAACAATGCAACACAATTAGAAAAACAAAATTACTGGTCTGACCTGATATGCAACAGAAAAAGCTTTAGCTACAGAAAGTATTCCAGTAAAGTGGTGCAGTTAGTTTGAGTTTCCTGTTGCAAATGCCGGGATGTAAATCCAAAAAAGGTACAATGCACTAAACAAAAGATCCCTTAGGCAATGGACAAAATGTAAAAAATTCCATGCTGCATTGAAACTGCTTGAGAAAGTGACGTAAACAAAAAGATACTCATAAATGTTTAGCCTAACTACTTATAAATAATGAAGACTTTTTTAGTTGGGAGACGCCTGACTTACATTAGTGATGCCGCGAACATAAAAATTTGGGTTCGCGAACTGCGAACGCGAACTTCCCCAACTGTTCGCGAACTGGCGAACCGGGCAAACCGCCATAGACTTCAATAGGCACTTTAAAACCCACAGGGACTCTTTCTAGCCACAATAGTGATGGAAAAGTTGTTTCAAGGGGACTAACACCTGGACTGTGGCATGCCGGAGGGGGATCCATGGCAAAACTCCCATGGAAAATTACATAGTTGATGCAGAGTCTGGTTTTAAGCCATAAAGGGCATAAATCACCTAACATTCCTAAATTGTTTGGAATAACGTGCTTTAAAACATCAGGTATGATGTTGTATCGATCAGGTAGTGTAAGGGTTACGCCCGCTTCACAGTGACAGACCAAACTCCCCTTTTAAAGGGACAGTCTACACCAGAATTTTTATTGTTTTAAAAGATAGATAATCCCTTTATTACCCATTTCCCAGTTTTGCATAACTAACACATTTATAATAATATACTTTTAACCTCTGTGATTATCTTGTATCTAAGTCTCTGCAAACTGCCCCTTATTTCAGTTCTTTTGACAGACTTGCAGTCTAGCCAATCAGTGCCTGCTCCCAGATAACTTCTCCTGCACGAGCACAGTGTTATCTATATGAAATACGTGAACTAACACCCTCTAGTGGTGAAAAACTGTTAAAATGCAATCTGAAAGAGGTGGGCTTCAAGGTCTAAGAAATTAGCATATGAACCTCCTAGGTTAAGCTTTCAACTAAGAATACCAAGAGAACAAAGCAAAATTGGTGATAAAAGTAAATTGGAAAATTGTTTAAAATTACATGCTCTATCTGAATCATGAAAGTTTATTTTGGCCTAGACTGTCCCTTTAACGCACCGCAAACAGTCCATTTGCACAACCGCAAACTCCCCATTTGCACAAGGTTGGATACCAAGCTAGCCATGTCCCGTTCCTTGTCCTCACTGATGTCATTTTACAGTCTCTTCCTCCACCCAGCCACGTACAACACCAAGGGTCCCGAAAGGTGACAATAAGCCCCCTGGGACACCTGCTGTGTTTAGTCTTCCACCTCCTCAAAGCCACCTTCCTCCTCTGACTCCTCTTCTTCAGACTCCTCTCTCTGCGTTGCCTCTCTCTGCGTTATTATAAGGTGTGTTAAGTAGTACTATTCCTATCAGTTTAATCCCTGTTACGTCCCCTATCAGGGGACGTGTATATGGCATCGATTTTAGGAACCGGGAGATGGAAAAAGATGCTTGGTCGGTCCTCCTTCTTCAAATTTGGGGCACTGCGCGTGCAATCTAATGTGCCACCAGATAGCAGTCTTCCATCTCCTCAAAGCCACCTTCCTCCTCTGACTCCTCTTCTTCAGACTCCTCTCTCTGCGTTGCCTCTCTCTGCGTTATTATAAGGTGTGTTAAGTAGTACTATTCCTATCAGTTTAATCCCTGTTACGTCCCCAATCAGGGGAAGTGTATATGGCATCGATTTTAGGAACCGGGAGATGGAAAAAGATGCTTGGTCAGTCCTCCTACTTCAAATTTGGGGCACTGAGCGTGCAATCTAATGTGCCACCAGATAGGAGTGGTGTGTTAAGTAGTACTATTCTTTTCAGTTTAATCCCTGTTACGTCCCCTATCAGGGGACGTGTATATGGCATCGATTTTAGGGACCGGGAGATGGAAAAAGATGCTTGGTTGGTCCTCCTACTTCAAATTTGGGGCACTGCGCATGCAATCCAATGTGCCACCAGATAGGAGTGGTGTGTTAAGTAGTTCTATTATTATCAGTTTTATACATGTTACATCCATGTGTGTAATGCTGCCTGACTGAGACATATCCCTGTTATCTACATCCTCTGGCAATAATAGTTGCGCATCACTATCACTCATTTCTTCCAACTGATGTATAAATAACTCCTCTGACAGATCAAGCGAAGCGGCTGTGGTGATAGTGTTGGTGGTGGTGGCAGGCGGGCGAGTGGTAACTTGAGAGGTGCCCGAAGCTAAGCTGAAGGAGGATGGTGCGTCAAGGTTCCGAGCGGAAGCTGCAGAAGATTGGGTGTCCTGTGTTAGCCAGTCAACTATGTCCTCAGAACTGTTCAAGTTCGGGGTACGTGGCCTCTGAACACTGGGCATTATTCTAGGGCCAAAGGGAATCACAGCACCACGAACATGACGGCCCCTGCGGGGTGGCCTGCCTCTGCCTGTCATTTTTTTTTCAATTAGTGGTACTATGCGTGCAAGCTACTGTGACAACAGATATGAGTGGCACTGTGCACTGGCAGAAGTTGGCAGAGTAGACGCTGTAGGCCTGACACACACGCTTGCAGACAACTAACTGCTATTCAATCTATTACAGTCAAAATTGTATATTTTTTTTTTTAAATGTACACTACTGTTACATCAGATATGAGTTGCACTGGGGCGATACTGTGCCCTAGCAGGCACTGAAACGCACACGTGTGAGGGAAACTGACTGCTATTATTTAACCCAGTCAAAAAAGTGTTGTTTTTTTTAAATGTACACTACTGTTACACCAGATATGAGTTGCACTGGTATGACACTGTGCCCTGGCAGGCACTGAAATGCACACGTGTGACGGAAACTGACTGCTATTATTTAACACAGTCAAAAAAGTGTTTGTTTGTTTTTTTTAAATCTACACTACTGTTACACCAGATATGAGTTGTACTGGGGTGACACTGTGCCCTGGCAGGCACTGAAACGCACACGTGTGAAGGAAACTGACTGCTATTATTTAACACAGTCAAAAACGTGTTGTTTTTTTTTAAATGTACACTACTGTTACACCAGATATGAGTTGCACTGGGGTGACACTGTGCCCTGGCAGGCACTGAAACGCACACGTGTGAAGGAAACTGACTGCTATTATTTAACACAGTCAAAAAAGTTTTTTTTTTTAAATCTACACTACTGTTACACCAGATATGAGTTGCACTGGGGTGACACTGTGCCCTGGCAGGCAGGCACTGAAACGCACACGTGTGAAGGAAATTGACTGCTATTATTTAACACAGTCAAAAAAGTGTTGTTTTTTTTAAATCTACACTACTGTTACACCAGATATGAGTTGCACTGGGCTGACACTGTGCCCTGGGAGGCAGGCACTGAAACGCACACGTGTGACGGAAACTGACTGCTATTATTTAACACAGTCAAAAAAGTGTTGTTTTTTTATATTTAAACTACTGTTACACCAGATATGAGTTGCACTGGGGTGACACTGTGCCCTGGCAGGCAGGCACTGAAACGCACACGTGTGAAGGAAACTGACTGCTATTATTTAACACAGTCAAAAAAGTGTTGTTTTTTTTATATTTAAACTACTGTTACACCAGATATGAGTTGCACTGGGGTGACACTGTGCCCTGGCAGGCAGGCACTGAAACGCACACGTGTGAAGGAAACTGACTGCTATTATTTAACACAGTTAAAAAAGTGTTGTTTGTTTATATTTAAACTACTGTTACATCAGATATGAGTTGCACTGGGGTGACACTGTGCCCTGGCAGGCAGGCACTGAAACGCACACGTGTGAAGGAAACTGACTGCTATTATTTAACACAGTCAAAAAAGTGTTGTTGTTTTTTTTTTAAATCTACACTACTGTTACACCAGATATGAGTGGGGGCACTGGGCAAGTGGGCACAGTATACGCTGTGAGTCTGACACACACGCTGGCAGGCAGGCAGGCAACTGCAATTAGATTACACAGGAGAAAAAAAAAAGCAGCCCTAAAAAGGGCTTTTTGGGGTGCTGTCCTTACAGCAGAGATCAGATGAGTCCTTCAGGACTGTAGTGGACACTGAATACACTAGCCTAGCTATCGATTTCCCTATTAATCAGCAGCAGCTATACTGTCCCTCGTCTCCCTAAGAATGTAACTTCCGAATTAATCTAAAATGGATGCTGTCCAGGAGGTAGGAGGGTCTGGGAGGGAGGGTCTGCTGCTGATTGGCTGGAATGTGCCTGCTGACTGTGAGGTACAGGGTCAAAGTATTACTCAATGATGACGAATAGGGGGCGGATCGAACATCGCATATGTTTGCCCGCCGCGGCGAACACGAACATGCTATGTTCGCCAGGAACTATTCGCCGGCGAACTATTCGCGACATCACTACTTACAATGAACATTGAGGGGACTATCTATCAAGCTCCGTATGGAGCTTGAGGGCCCGTGTTTCTGACGAGTCTTCAGGCGCCAGAAACACAAGTTATGAAGCAGCGGTCTAAAGACCGCTGCTCCATTACCTGTGCGTCTGCTCTGAGGAGGCGGACAGACAGCGCCGCAATTCAACCCGATCTAATACGATTGGGTTGTTTGACACCCCCTGCTGGCGGCCAATTGGCCGCGAATCTGCAGGGGTCGGCGTTGAACCAGCAGCTCACAAGAACTGCTGGTGCAATGCTGAATGTAGAGAGTGTATTGCTCTTCGTATTCAGCGAGGTCTGTCAGACATGATCCGCAATGCCGGATCATGTCTGACAGGTCTTTCATAAATCGGCTCCTATGTGACACCACCGATATTTTTAAAAAGGTCTGTGATAGTACAAAATCAGAAAAAATGCCAAAAAAAGAGCGCTACAATATCCCTGCTAAGGTATATGTTGCTTAAGGTGGTGTCCACGATGTGTATTGAGGTTTAAAGTAGTTTCATTGGAATATATTTATAAAAATCTTGGTATATATATCGTACAGTATATAAAATTATTATTTAATGATCAATCTTCTAAAATACAATGAGTGGATATACAGTGTTTAAAACTTACAATACATTAAAATATAAAAAATACATTAAAATATAATTTCTGGTATCCTAAAAGTACAGTTAATAGGCAATATAATGATATGAAATGATATAGAAATTAGTACATGGCAATTAATTATCTAAGTAAAAAGATAAGAAAAGCATAGTCTATGCGATTCTAAAAGAAATATATATATATATATATATATATATATATATATATATATATATATATATGTAGTTCTGGCAGAGTGGCCAGTAAAAGATATAAACAGTGTCCAGATAAATGTCCAAAGATAATAAATCCCAAAAAATCCGTCAAAATGAAATAATGGTGGCGATAGTGGTGATACCGTGTGTGGTGGGTGAAGTCCAAAGTGTCCAAAAATATCTCAAAAATGATATATCCAAATAGTGGTCCAAAATATATGTGTATGCAAAAAATCAAAAATTGTAAAATCAAAAAATACGTGTGTTTGGTGAAAAATATGTGGCCAAAAATTAAAAGAAAAATCAGGTAAAAAAGGTGTACACCTAAAAAAGATATTCTTAAAAAAAATTCGATGAAGGGAAAGAGTGAGGGTGTGCCCTCAGATTAAATTATATTTGTTTTAAATCCTTAGTGAAAAGGAGATAAATCCTTAATATCCCAATGGGTGTTATATCCTAAATGTGATGGTGGTAGTGGTGTTAGTTTTAAACTCTGATGGGAATCTTCTTCCAGAAGTGATTACAGTAATCTTAAATATGACATCAGATTCCTATGAAGAAATGAAAAAAGAACATAGTGCAATATTGCCTCTATATTTAGAACAAAATAGGTATTCTGCTTACCATATATGCCTGAGCCGTAATACCAGTAACAATCTACGCGTTGGGATATTAAGGATTTATCTCCTTTTCACTAAGGATTTAAAACAGATATAACTTTTTACTGCTCTTGAGAAAGACGATTTCAGTCGTTGAAACGCGTAGAGCCAAAATAAGAGCTTTTATTCAATATGTTTTAATAAATATTTGTTTTTTACAGCAAGTATTTTTTCTGCTGCCTTTTTAGAAGTACCTTTTAAGCTACAACCCTTTTGAGGAACCGGATTCTGAATTACTCGGAGTGAGTATATTGCACTTTATACAATTTGTGAGATTCAACCATTTTCAGTGTGATCTTCATTGTCTGCAGATATCTGTAAATCTTAAAAATGGGCAAACCTGGCTATAACCCTATTTGAAGAGGCTCAAGCGGTGAACGTGACTCCAAACACCCCCCTTAGGGTATATACTCACAGGAGATGCCCTCAATCAACTATGAGGTAAGATAAGGGTGTTTGTCCTCAATATAGCTCTTTGTCTGGGTCCGGTCAGTGTAATTTATCTCACTTGTATTTCATCTCAATGGCAATAAATCCGGTGAGCTCTGATAGGAAGAGGAAGACAATAAAGAGACAGCAGCAGATGGAAATTATAGCGCCTGTATAAGTTGGTTGTGTGAGGTCTTTGGGTACCTTCCGGTAAATATCAAACCTCCTGAAGTCAAATGGCATCTCCTGTGAGTATATACCCTAAGGGGGGTGTTTGGAGTCACGTTCACCGCTTGAGAGGTGCAGAAAGGAACACATTTGTTCTATTGTCTTGTTTTCTCTCACTACTGCTTGACACGAATTGGGACCTCTACATATATAGAGACGTTTCTTCTTTTTTACCTCTTTCATTGTTAAAGTGTTTTTCCACTAAATGTGTTTATGTATATGCATCCATTTGGTTTTTAGTTTTTATACATATTTTTATGTTTATATTTATATTTGGATTGTCTCTGTAAATTATGCTGTACTAATGGCTATATGAGATTTTATATTTATAAGCATTTATATGTGATTATTTTAAATATTTTAGCGTTCTTTGTTACATATATCTTACTTTTTAAAGTGCTCTACTTTATATACGTTTTTGGATTAATTAGTATATATTTGCTTATTTTAGCTTTGGTTACACCCCCATATGATAGCGCTTATAACACACCTCCCATTTCCCTTCTATTATTCTTGTTTTTAGAAATATTTTGAAAAGATATTTCGCCCTATTGGGGGTTTGTGTTTATAGCAGCTTTTATTAGGGGGTTTGCAATCATTCATATTTATCCACTATTATTATTATTTCATTAAATTATATTTATATATACAGTTATATTTATTTTTATTGAACTTGTATTTGTATTTTTATTGTAATTTTATCACATATTAGACTGACTCTTTCTTAGCTGTGCGCTTCGTTAGTTCCAGAGCTTATACCTCTACTAGCTAGCGGTATATTCTATCTTTCTTTAATATATAAATATATATAAATATATATATATATATATATATATATATTTACAATTGTGTTAGAGCATTTAAATATTGTACTATTGTTTGCATATAAGTATGTTTAACCTCTGTAAATCAGCTTCAGAGCAGCAATGCACTAATAGGAGCTAGCAGAACACATCCAGCAAGCCAATCAGCCAATAGGATTGAGCTTTTATCCTATTTGCTGATCCAATCAGCCAATAGAATGTGAGCTCAATCCTATTGGTTGATTGGATCAGCCAATAGGATGAAAGCTCAATCCTATTGGCTGATTGCATCAGCCAATAGGATTTTTTCACCTTTAATTCTGATTGGCTGATAGAATTTTATCAGCCAATCGGAATTCAAGGGACGCCATCTTGGATGACGTCATTTAAAGGATTTATTTTTAGTTTAGGGTTTGGGCAAAGAAAAAGAGCTAAATGCCCTTTTAAGGGCAATGCCCATCCAAATGCCCTTTTCAGGGCAATGGTGAGCTTAGGTTTTTTAGTTAGGGTTTTATTTGGGGGGTTTGGTTGTGTGAGTGGTGGGTTTTACTGTTGGGGGTATTTGTATTTTTTTTTACAGGTAAAAGAGCTGATTTCTTTGGGGCAATGCCCCGCAAAAGGCCCTTTTAAGGGCCATTGGTAGTTTTTGGTAGGTTAGGGTTTTTTTTTTATTTTGGGGGGCTTTTTTATTTTCATAGGGCTCTTAGATTACGTGTAATAAGTTTAAATATTTGATCATTTATTTTTTATTTTGTGTGGTTTTTTTTTATAACTTAATGTTTGTTATTTTGTGTAACTTAGTTAGCTTTTTGTAACTTTGTAATTTTTAATAGTAGATTTAAATTATTTGAGTAGGGTTCGGTTTTAACTATGTAATTTAGTTAATTTATTTGTAGTTTAATGTAATTTTAGTATAATAGTTAGGGTAGGTTAATTAATAAGAAAAAAATGGCAATAACAGTACCAACAATCCCATATGGGGCGCTTCCTAAAATCCAAATCTAAAATTACCTAAAGCCAAACAAAGAATCTAATGCATAAAATACAGCTTAAATGCTCAAATAATAAGTGAGACAAACAGAAAAATGCACATAATATAAAATAATAAAATATATGATATTATCCTTTTAATCCAACATCCAATGGAAGGCAGCATTCTGTCAAAAGGATGGTCAGTCCCTGGTGATGAATCTAGGAAGGAGACACAGAGGCGCAATATGGCCTAGTAACGTCTGCACAATAGTAGAACAATTTGAAGAGGCATATACTCACAAAGGTAGAGCACCCTAAAGGTGCGAGTAACGCAGGCTGAATCAATTAGCAGTGGTCCAGCTCACTGTATACCCACATAGGAGACACTCAGATGGAAACCAGCAAGCAGCACCTGTGAGTGTCAAAAAACGATATCCATAGCCCAGTACAGTTTTGATAAACAGAATTCGTAATTACTGGTTAGACTTACAGAAAGCAGCACACCACCAGGTGCAATCACAGCAAGCTGGGACCTCTCCCAGAAGACTGTACTTAGGTGTAGACAGCGTCCATTCACCAGCCACACAATATATATATCCAAAAGATGATAAAAAGAGAACTCCAAAATAGACGCAGCAAGTGTATCAAAAAAGCTTATATTTATTAAAAACAAAGCAACGCGTTTCTCAGCCTCCAAAAGGGCTGTTTCATCAGGCTATACAAAAAATGGTTTTGTATAGCCTGATGAAATAGACCTTTTGGAAGCTGTGTCGGGGAGCAGCAGGATAGGGGTTAATAAATTTATTTAGTTGCGGCGGGATAGGGGTTAAACATTTTAGTATAGTGGCGGTGTTTAGTGACAGGGTATAAATAAAGCTGGGAAAAAGCCAAATAGCAGCGAGATCGATGACTGCTAGTTAACTACAGTCCGCTGCTCATCGCCCCGTACTTGGTGCATGGCTTTTTGACAGCTTTTTTTATAAATATGGAGAGCGTATTCAGGTCCGCAGCCGCGATGTTCGGCGATGTCAGGCGAGCATATTGGTGCCGTTGAATGCAAGAAAGTTGACGGCTTGATAAGTAGGCCTCTAGGAGTAAATTAGAAAGTTGCTTAAACTTGCATGCTCTATCTGAATCATGAAAGAAAAAATTTGGGTTTAGTGTCCCTTTAAGATGGGATGTCAGGTGGGAGGCTAATCTCTACACTAAAGATAAAATTAACCTTACAAGCTACCTAATTAACCCCTTCACTGATGGGAATATTAAAAGTATGGTGCACAGCTGGAATTAGCAGCCTTTTAATTAGCAAAAAGCAATGGCAAAGCCATTTATGTCTGCTATTTATGAGTAAAGGGAATCCCAGGAAGCTTTTGCAACCATTTTTGCCATCATTCTACAAGCTGTTTGTAAATAATTTCAGTGAGAAACCTAAAGTTTCTGAAAATTAAAAAAAAAAAAATGTTTTATTTGATTGCATTTGGAGGTGAAATGGTGGCATATGGGGCACGATCATATATACGGCGCAGGTTTCGGCGCAAGCGTTGGAACCCGTGCCGCCCGTAATTTCACCTCGCACATCAGGGTATTATATATATTGCGCCGGCATTTCCTAAGTGCCGTAAGTCTGATAAACTAGCGATGTCCAGAAATGAGCGTAAATACAGATTTCTGGAGTCGCCAGTGACTTACGGCACTTTAGAAACTGCCGGTGCCTAAGAAAGGTAAAGAAAATAACAAATCTCTCGTAAAAGTCTACCAGTTTATTTTTATTTTTTAAGTAGTGTTAGTTTTTTTTACATTTAATAGTAACGTTAGTATTTTGTAAATTTGGTAATTTTAGTTCATTTAGGGGGTGTTAGATTAGGGGGGGTTAGGTTAGGGGTTAGGTTTATTGCATTGTGGGTTAATGGTGGATTAGGGGTTAATGGTTTTAATAGGTAGTTTGCGATGTTGGGGTTGGCAGATTTAGGGGTTAATAGACTTTATTAGCTATTGCGGTGGGGGATTGCGGTTGACAGGTAGATAGACATTGCGCATGCGTTAGATGTTAGTTTATTTTTGCAGGTATTTTCGGGAGTTACGGTGCTCCCATACTCAGCGCAAGGCTTGCTACGGCTGCCTTGTTTGGTGAGGTAAAAATGGAGTAAGATTTCTCCATTTTCGCCATGTAAGTCCTTGTGCTGGATATTGGATACCGATTTGCAACGCGGTTCTATGTTAGCTTATGGGAGTAATAATTGCGGGCGACGGGTGAAATATACGCGCGTAACTTGTATGCTACGCCGTATATGTAATACCAAAATCGCGTAAAATCTGGCGACGGAGGATTTTCCGGGCAATGCTGCATATGTAATGGAGGTCGAAATATACAAAAATGGGCCTAGATCAATACTTTAGGTTGTCTACTAAAAAAAAAAATATGATTTTGATAGGTAAATAGAAAAGAAAAAAACAAGGCTCTTTTTCTGTTTTAATGGAGTGATGACAAAAATGCTAAAAATGCTTTGGTCTTTTGGGGACGTTTTAGTCTGAAATGCCCGGTCCTTAAGGGGTTAAATTTCTATGCTCTGTATAATGTATAAACATTTGATTTTCATGCCCCTTTAAATTCAAAACAAGCCATAAAATGCCCTTTATAGTAAGGCTATGACTAAAGGGACAGTAAAGTCAAAAGGAAACCTGCATGATTTAGATAGAGCACTTAATTTTAAACAACTTTTCTGTTTACTTCTATTATGAAATTTGCTTCATTCTCTTGGTGTGCTTTATTGAAGAGTAAAGTTAGGTAGGCTGATAGCTTAGGAGTGTGCACATGTCTATAGTAGTCTATGGCAGCAGTGTTTGTAACTATGTATAACATTCCTATAAACAATGTTGCAAACACTGCTGCCAGATGGCTAAAGAAACATGCACGCTCCTAAGCTCACCTAGGATTACTCTTTAACAAAAGGATACCAAGAGAACTAAGCAATATTGATACTAGAATTAAATTGGAAAGTTGTTTAAAGTTCATTGACCAATATGCATTAAAGGAACAGTAAAAATTAAATCAAATGGATTGGATAGAGCATGCAATGTTAAAGGGACAGTAAACCTAAAAAATAATGTTATATAATTCTGCACATAGTGCAGACTTATATAACATTATATTAGTGCTATCGTTATAAAACCTTATATTCCCTTTTAATTTTTTATAAATATGTCAGTTTTTCAGACCCGCTCTCTGTACTCTTCTGAGCGGGTCTGTTTTTATTACACAGCACATCGGGCCAGCTGTATAGTCACAGCCCGGCCCGACCGCGCCATAACACTAAGTGCAGCTCGCTCCTGCTCTGTCTGACAGCAGGAGCGAGCTGCACTGTGTATAATGGCGCGGTCGGGCCGGGCTGTGACTATACAGCTGGCCCGATGCGCTGTGTAATAAAAACAGACCCGCTCAGAAGAGTACAGAGAGCGGGTCTGAAAAACTGACATATTTATAAAAAATTAAAAGGGAATATAAGGTTTTATAACGATAGCACTAATATAATGTTATATAAGTCTGCACTATGTGCAGAATTATATAACATTATTTTTTAGGTTTACTGTCCCTTTAACATTGCATGCTCTATCCAATCCATTTGATTTAATTTTTACTGTTCCTTTAATGCATATTGGTCAATGAAAATATCTATTTTAACTTTTATTAAAAATGTTAAACATTAAGGGCTAGATTACAAGTTGAGCTCTATCTTAATGTGCACTTGTTAAGGGGCCAATTTAAATAACCAGCCATTACAAGTGACTGGGTAATATGACCGTTTCACTTTCCGCTAAGTGCAATTAACCAGGGGTCAGACCTCTGGTAAAAAGTTGCCATAATTGTTTCAAAATAAAGTGGACAGTACTTCACAATAATATATAAATATGACCATTTTTTTTAAAAATCTACACAAAGCAGTTATAAGGGTTTAAAGTGAGGGGATGTGGGGTATTTGAAAAACAAATGGCACCTAAAGATATGGGAATCTGTAAGTATCATAATTACTGGATCAGACCTGTGGGATTCATACTATACAATAACATACAAACATCAACACTTGAAAATGGCTACATCCAGCACATTAGTCGTTTTATCCTATCTCTCAACACAGACACATTTTATGCCTCATTGAAGTAATTCTGATAAAGCCATCTATTGACCGAACCTTGACTTCTCACCTTACTTCAATTTGCCTCCAAATTATTAGAACAATTAATCTACAATATCTATACAGTATTATACTTCACCACATTAAAATAATTAAAAAGTTTTAAAGATTCTATTGACCTTCACACATTTTGGGATACAAATAAAAATGATTTGTTACATTAGCTTACACAATTTGCACAGCTCTCAAAATTAGTGAGAGAGTTCAAGTCAAGGAGTAGTGGCAAAATTTAGAAAGAGTCACATCATGCTGGGGCTATGTTAGGTGTGGACTGGTCTGGAAAGAAATTTGGGCTCTGCAGGAAGTGGGTAGATTGCGGTATGGCTGGATGGCCTTCATAAAACCTGAAATAAGTTGCAAGTATTGGGGTGCTTTTAGAGGGACAACAGGCATCTGAGTTTGCTATCTCAGATGATCTTGAGATATTTAAATGTCTAATGTAACTAATTTCCTCTCTAGACTCTAAAGTTATTGTTGTTCTTTCAACTCTTTACCTTTCTTTTCATTCATTAGCAAACACACTTCATAGACTAATATTAGAATTGTAAATGCCATAAAAAGTGTAAGTGAATCAAGCCCCAATTTGTCACAGGTCTATGTACAGCGGTGCAAGTTCATTAACAGCTTCTCCAGCCTTATCAGTCCCTATGTTATTCCATAATGCTCATTAAATGAAGAATGGAGAGGTGCCAGAGCATTAGTTAATGGGTTCTGCAAAATAACATGAACTGTAACGTTTTTTCCTTACATAAGCAAACAGACTTCATAGACTCAAATCATTCAAAATGATGATACCTTAGACAGTATAAGTGAATTAGGCCCACTTTGTCACAGGTCCATGCACCATGTTGCAGATTCATTAACATCTTCTCCAGCCTCACCAATCCTTATGTTATTCCGTGGGACCCATTAACTAAAGAATAAAGAGGTGAATGTGTTCTGAAAAATAACATCAGCAGGTGAGAACTGGAGAAGCTGTAAGTGGCTCTACCCCACTTACAGTCTGTGACACAGTCTGTAGCCTCAGTAATGCCGCTTATTATTTACTGTACACTTAACTATCCTAAGTACACTAAGGGACATTAGTCATATATGTTGTGTTTGTAGCAACAAAAACACTTTTAATTTAACTTTAGAGTATTTTGTTTAATAAATAACTCACAGCATATTAGATTCCTCTTTCCTATACACATCCCGTTAATATACTCCCACTATCATTATATTCACGCAACCTCTTATCTCCCTCGGGTCTCCCTCGGGTCTGTGTAGAACATTTGTTTCTTGTATCTTGGCCTCTGATTTTGGGGAGAGTTTCTGTGTCCCATGTATAAGAGGAGATGTACTTGCCATGCAAACAGTTATCAGAGAAAGCTACCGTATCCTGGTAATTGTAACACCCTCTGCATCATTACTAACTGCAATCTCCTCAGCCAATTGCTTAATACCCTCTTTGCTATATCCAAACTGTACACTTTCTCTAAATATTCTGCTTTTGTTCTCACTCTCTCCTCTAAATCATCATATAATCTGTCTCTCTACTCTCCTCATTAAACTCTATTACTTTCATACTTCCATTGCACTCTCATGCTAGAATTCTTCCTGCGCTTTTTCTTCTTATTCTCTCCGTACTTTCCTCCTGTAACAATCTCTTTACTCTAAATCAGAAATAGACCTTAAAATCGCTTCCTCTAGCTCTTTGTTATGAATATTACCTTTATCTATAAAAGTATATTATGTGATAGGAGAAATGCGTGTAATTTTTAATGACACACTTTCTTATAACTTATTAAAGATAATACACAACACCTGAATCCTTTTGGTTGCTATCAGTCTATTAATTATACCGACACCAGATGAATAACAAAAATTAGCTTTATTAAAAAAAAATTGATTGGAAAATAATCAGAAGTAATCAAAGTATATACAGTGAAATAACCTATAATCCTATAATAATCAATTAAAGCAGTTACATAAGGAAAACAGAATTAATGCAGAAACTAAACTATAAATATAATTAAATCATATTTTCAAAATGACACAAAAATTGGCTTAATAATAAGAACTTAATATTTGATTATAAACCCTTTAAGGTAATTGCAGAGAAACAGGTAAATTAATAATCATGACAGACCATCAGATAATAATTTATCACAATTCCTGATTCACCCGGTGTTATAGTCGACTAATAAGACCAGGTGGTAGGAATTATCAAAAGAAAAACACAAAGCTATAAAACAATTAATTAATTTACCTGATTAAATAGACAGATATTTTAAATAAATGTAAGGTGTAAATCTTAATGATATTAACATTTAAGGTGACTTCATTTCATACATCACCAAAGTAAATAAATTCCCCCTTTGCAAACAGGAATCAAGCTGTCAGGTCGTAGGTCTGTCCGAGTAGGCTAAACTAGCCTCAGCAGTTATAATCCAATAACCTCAGACCTCTGTAGTTGATTAGCAAATTACCAAATCCATATATGATGTGACCAGTTCCAAAATACAGGAAAAACGACCCCCTCCCATTGGGATATACCCTATATATCACCATTCTCTATTTTAGGAGTAGTCAGTGATTATAATATTTAATAAGTAATTAACATAAAATTAATTAGATGAAATATTATTGTTCTGACAGTAGATGGCTCTCGCATACAGGGTAAAAATTCAAGAAAAAAATTCATTTTATTTATGTTTACCCCAACATTCCTAGACTATAATTAAGGTTATAAATTGCACTTATTTACAGAAATAAGCGACAAGCTGGAGCCTAAGCGAGTAAACTGAGCAGAACTACCTTGAATAATGAAAAATATATTGATAGAAAAATTTCTCAGTCAGCAAGACTGAGAAAAACAAAATTCAATGTCATAATAGACAAGCCAAGAGTAGGCATAAAAAAAAAAAAACAACAACATGGAGTGACAAATTCATGACATATTCCCCCTCATTAAGCCTCCTTCTCTTACAATTTTGGTACTCTCCTCCTATAACACTCCCTTTACTGTACTCCTCTAACACTCCCTATACTCTCTTCCTCTAGCACTCTATACTCTCCTACTCTTACACTTCATGTACTCTCTACCTCTAGCACTCTCTATACTATCCAACTCTAACACTTCCTGTACTCTCTACCTCTAGCACTCTCTGTACTCTCCTCCTCTTACACTTCCTGTACTCTCATCGTCTAGCACTCTCTGTACTCTCCTACTCTACCACTCCCTTTTCCTCTTCCTCTAGCTCTCTCTCTATACTCTCCTCTAACACTCCCTGTACTCTCTATCTCTAGCTCTCTCTATACTCCCCTTCCCTAACACTCCCTGTACTCTCTACCTCTAGCAACTCTCTATACTCTCCTACTCTAACACTTCCTGTACGCTCTACCTCTAGTACTCTCTATACTCTCCAAATCTAACAGTTCCTGTACTCTCTACCTCTAGCACTCTCTATACTCTCCTCCTCTTACACTTCCTGTACTCTCATCTTCTAGCACTCTCTGTACTCTCCTACTCTAACACTCCCTTTTCATCTTTCTCTAGCTCTCTCTCTATACTCTTCTCCTCTAACACTCCCTGTACTCTCTATCTCTAGCTCTCTCTATACTCCCCTCCTCTAACGGTCCCTGTACTCTCTACCTCTAGCACTCTCTATACTCTCCTACTCTAACACTTTCTGTATGCTCTACCTCTATCACTCTCTATACTCTCCAACTCTAACACTTCCTGTACTCTCTACCTCTAGCACTCTCTATACTCTCCTCCTCTTACACTTCCTGTACTCTCATCTTCTAGCACTCTCTGTACTCTCCTACTCTAACACTCCCTGTTCCTCTTCCTCTAGCTCTCTCTCTATACTCTTCTCCTCTAACACTCCCTGTACTCTCTACCTCTCTCTATACTCTCCTCCACTCCCTGTACTATCCTCTACTAAAACTCCCTATACTCTACTCCTCTTAACCCCCCTGTAACAGTCTCCTCTAACATTCCAGGAACTCTCCTCTTCTTACACGTGCTGTACTCTACTCTAAAAATTTTATGTACTCTCCTGCTCTAAAACTCACTGTATTCTGCTTTAATATGTTCCTCATACTTTTTTCCTGTCACTCCTCTGCTCTCTTGCCATCTTTCTATCAGATAATTTCAGTTATATAACACTTATTTCTTTTAAAAAAATGTACTCAAGTACTTGCTCTTGCTGAGTATTTTCTCGTTGTATTCTAGGGCATTTTTTGTGATGATTGTGTATGTCTCACATTCTGCTTCCCCTGTGCAATCTAGATTACAGCCACTATCAGTGATACAGAACATGTAGTCTCTTAGGGCTCGACTTATCAAGCCCCTACGGACTGCAAGTTCTCACAAGAACTTGCTCGCCGTAATTTATCAAGCAGCTGCTTCCCTAAGCTCTTCGCCACCTCTAAGGTGGCAAAATTCAATCTCGAGGAGATTGACAGCTCCTGCCCACGCGTGATTGGCTGTGTGCGCGGGCAGTTGGTGGGATTGCACGCGAGCACAATATTGCGCTCGTGTGCAATGGTGATTACCTGCGGGTAAATTTGCCCCGCCACAGGCAAGCTGAGGCGTACATGGGTGCTTATACGCGCCCCTGTCCGCCTCAGCTTTGGTAAATCGAGCCCTTAATATTAGAGACATAAAACACTGTGCGGCTGTTACTCTAATAGCTGATTTATAGCTGCCACTAAATGGTTTTAGGCAAGAAAATACAATAAGACAAACCTAGGTTAAAATGTTGTTAAGGAGACTTGACACTTATTTGTTTGCTATTTTCCAAGCTAATCATTGCATTGAATATATCAGAAGATCTAGAAGTACTTTAGTGTTTAAAAGCAAGGTCCACATTGCTAAGGCATTTGTAACATACGTTATAATTGTATGAAATGAATTAATGTGAAGCCTGTAAACCACTTTAAATGCAAGAAAGAATTTAAACAAATGTAAATTACTTTTGCTTGAATTTTGTTTTATACAAAAATAAAAAAGAATAAAATATATATTTAGCAGCTATCATTATTTTTGCTCTGTTTTCACAAAACATAAATCTTTTTCTGATTCACCATTATTACTATTTTAATAATATTAATATAATAATAATAATAATAATAATAATACATACCCTGCAATCTGCATTTTCAAGGGTAATGTGGATGAGACCTGAAACAGTGAAAACACGAAATAGACTATAGAGAGTTCATTCTATTCTAGTTGATAATTTACCGTAGCACTTATCTACAATAATCCGGTGAAGCACTAACGTCCTTTGTATTTGGTTCCTCTTCAAAATCCAATATCAAACATTTCCCATTTGCAACACAGAATTCACATCTCCTACACAACACTTATTTCTACATTATTTGTGTGTGTATCAAATGTATATGTTTAAAGGAACATTCTAATGTATTTAAATGCTTTTTTGTACTAAAAGAGTCTCTCTTCAAACCGTGGGCGAGTTTAAACAACGCATTAAATTATTCACCTGATGTAAAGTAATATTTACTTTATTATTTCACTAAATGTTACTTCCCTTATCTCTTTAACAAGCACACATTTACAATAGACATAGCATAAAACATAAAACAAGTGGTAATAAAAACCTGCACCATATAGGGCTAGATTATGAGTGGATCGCTATTTAGCCCTTCCGCTATTGAGTTAACATCGCTAGATGGAGGCTTTTTGCGTGCATAGCGTTGCATTCGTATTACAAGTTGAAAGTAAAAAGTTTGCTCACAAGTGAACCCGACGCGCACTAACAAAAGATCACAACCTCATTAATTTCTTTTTCCCATAGAAGTCAACGGAGACCGCAAACTGAAAAAACCTAACACTTATACTCGTGCGCTTGCCTGAAAGGAGTTATGAAAATGTCACATTTCAATGTTTTTCACATACAAAACAATGTACTTTTTATTGCAAATACATATTTCTATATATATATCTATATACCTATAACTGTATATCTATTCCTATAGATATATATAGGTATAGATATGTATTTGACATGAACATTATCAAATATATATAGAAATATATATTTAATAATAAAACGTACATTGTTTTATGTGTGAAGGAATTAGATATGTAAAATATGCGCAATGCTCATTGGGGTTCGCATTTTAGGACTAATGTCTTCAATGCACATTATTGAAATATTAAATATATTATACATACTGTAAATTATTCTAAATAATCCCTAGAATATAAATATATTTTACAGTATGTATAATAATTTTAAATAAATGTCATTATGATTTTAATATTTAAAGGGATACTAAACACAATTTTTTTCTTTAAAGAGACAGTCAAGTCCAAAATAAACTTTCATGATTCAGATAGGGCATGTAAATTTTGACCCCTTAAGGACAAGGCCATTTTTCAATTTCTTTCCCTTAAGGACCAGAGCTATTTTTACATTTCTGCTGTGTTTGTACTTATCTGTAAGTTTCCTCTTACTCATTTACTGTACCTACCCATATTAGATATCATTTTTAAATGGACTTTCTAAAGATACCATTATTTTCATCACATCTTATAATTTACTATAAAATATGAGGAAAAAATGGAAAAAAAAAACACACTTTTTCTAACTTTGATCCCCAAAATCTGTTATACATCTACAACCACCAAAAAACAACCATGCTAAATAGTTTCTACATTTTGTACTGAGTTTATAAATACCCAATGTTTACATGTTCTTTGCTTTCTTTGCAAGTTATAGGGCAATAAATACAAGTAGCATTTTGCTATTTCCAAACCATTTTTTTTCCCCAAAATTAGCAATGGTTACATTGGATCACTGATATCTGTCAGAAATCCCTGAATATCCCTTTACATGTATATATTTTGTTTTAGTAGACAACACAAAGTTTTGATCTAGGCCCATTTTAGTATATTTCATGCCAGCATTTCACCGCCAAATGCGATCAAATAAAGAAAATCGCTAACTTTTTCACAAACTTTAGGTTTCTCACTGAAATTATTTACAAACAGCTTGTGCAATTATGGCACAAATGGTTGTAAATGCTTCTCTGGGATCCCCTTTCTTGAGGAATAGCAGACATATATGGCTTTGGCTCTGCTTTTAGGTAATTAGAAGGCCGCTAAATTCCGCTACGCACCACACTTGTATTATGCCCATCAGTGAAGGGGTTAATTAGGTAGCTTGTAGGGTTAAATTTAGCTTTAGTGTAGAGATCAGTCGCCCACGTGACACATCCCACCCCCTGATTCCTTCCTGACCCCTCACAAACAGCTCTATTCCCTCCCCCATCCCACAATTGTCACCGCCATCTTAAGTAGTAGCAGAAAGTCTGCCAGTACTACAATAAAAGCCCTTTTTTTTTAAGCATTTTTTTTTTAAATACATTCATAGTTTCTGCAGTGTAGGTTCCCCCCTAACCCCCCAACCTCAACGATCCCCCCCCCCAAACAGTTCTCTTAGCCTCCCCCCTCTTCCTATGTGTGGCCATTTTAGGTACTGGCAGCTGCCTGCCAATACCCAATTTCTTAACAAAAATTTGCTTTTTAAATATATTTTTTAATGTAACCCCATGTTTCCATAGTGTAGCTGCCCCCCTCAAAATTGTACCCCCTTCCAGATCCCATGATCCACTGATCCCCTTTCCAAAGGAATATTTTCCCTCCTCCCTCTCCCTCTCCCATAGATATAACAGTGATCATGCACGCGCACTCATGAAGGAAGAAAAATTGTTGTGTCCATTGTCATAAACTTTATATCTTTAACTCTTACCCAAAACTTGTTTCCATATTATCTCTTTGTTTCATATTTATTAAGCTATCATTTGCCTCCATTAATCTATATCTGTAGCATTTTAATGTGTATTTGTATGCAAAATAGATTTAATACTTAAAAAAAGTGTTAATACTTAATACCAGGTTGTTAAATGCAAAATCAGTATTTTATATTAATAACTAGTATTTATATAGCACCTTTCTCCCAGTGGGACTCAAAGCACTTTTCAGTACTCGCTCTTGGAAAAAAACAAATTGGCAGCTGAATAATAAGTTATAGTTATTATTAACCAATTTAGTGGCACTCATTTCATCAACCTAGGAAGGATAAAGGGCTGAGTTGGCCCTGCCGAGGTTTGAACCTGTGACCATGGATCTTTTAAACAGGCTTTTTTGTAGTAAGGGCATTTACCAACTGAGCTACCTCACCAGCCTATTTTGGATTATATGTAAGCACAACACTTAAACAGATAGGAAAGTCAAAATTAAATTTGCATTATTCAGATAGAGCCCTGATATTTTAAGACATTTTAAATTCACATCTATTTTCAAACGTGCTTTGTTCTCTTGGTATCCCTTGTTGAAAAGGCATACACACATATCCTACACTAGTGGGAGCTAGCTGCTGATTGGTGTCTGTACACATTTGTCTCTTGTGATTGGCTAACTAGATGTGTTCATCTAGCTGCCAATGTTACTTCAGCAAAAGACAACAAGAGAATGAAGCAAATGTGATAACGGAAGTAAAATTGAGAGTTGATTAAATCTGTATGTTCTATCCAAATCATGCAAAACATTTGTTATGCGTTTCCTGTCCCTTTAACCCATTATGTGTAAAATTATGCAATAAGTGTGCTTCTAGGGCTTCCCATTGAAAGCACTGGGTGTGCTACAAGTAGGCTGACCATATTGCCGCTTTAAAAAGGGACACATATGAAAAATACATATGTTAGGGCTGTTTTCAGGGCTGTTTAAAGAAATGGTTTTGTATAAGAACCCTCACATATGTATTTTTCATATGTGTTCCTTCTTAAAGCGGCAATATGGTCAGCCTAGCTACAAGGTATATTGGTGTATAAAATGGTTTGGTAAAGTATTTAAGCCAACAACTTACAAAACCTGAATGAGCATTATTGCTTGTGTGAGGCTGAGCTAAAAAGTCACATTGCACATTACTAACTGCACTTGTCTTGTAATTATGGCCAAAGTTCTTAAAAGGACAGTATACTGTAAATTGTTTTTCCCTTAATGTGTTTCCAATTACTTTTGTTACCAGCTGCAGAGCATAAAATGTATGAGATTTGCTTTTTTAAGGCTTATTTGTGTATATGAATTAGCTGAGTTTGTGTTTTGAAGCCACAACCAAATAAAAGGGTTTGAGCTTGTAGGTATAATCAGATCTCATTACTTTATCACATTGTGTACATATACATGCTTCTTTATCTTATATCTGTCAATAAACCAATAACCAATACTTAGAGAAAACAATGGAAAATTAACTTGTAAATAATTTAATACACTCCAACAGGTAAAGTGGATCATTGGGAACAAATTAAATGGGAGAACATTTTTGAGTAAACTTTTCCTTTAAATTTAGATAATAATGTCCTATAAGCTATTTTTACTTAGTAGGAAATTACACACAAAAAATAGCAAATGACTATTTTTTACCACCAAAGTGTATGATCTTGTGATATACACAACAACAACACAAAACAATACATTGTGCGTGTAAATAACTCACTTAAAGCATTGGGAACATTGGAATTGCTGTTTAAATGCAATAAGGGCAAAAGTCTAAAAACTATTTCAGGCCAGGCGTTTGATACAGTTGATGGGTTTCTTTTAGGAGGAACAATTCCTCTTTCAATTAAAGAGGGGGGGGGGGGGAATAGTATCTATCTTAAATGATATAGGTCTATTACAAGTGTAGAGCTAAAATATTAACGCTTTTGAGCGCTATAACCTTTAAAGGTAAATCAGTAGCACTGTTACTCTTGCATTTATACTACAAGTTGAAAGTAAAAAGTTATCTCTGAAGAGAAACACTCGGACGCACTAGCATCTGGAGGTCAGATAATGCAGCAGTGCTAAATTCCTCTCTTCGTAGACTTCTATTAGGCACGCTGAATAGCCATGTTCTGGTTTTGGTTCCAGATGTGCCCTATAGCAGTAGCTATGTTAAGAAATAGTTTAAAAAGCATTGTTCTTCACTCAGAAGAAAATGTTATTTCCATTTATGATCCAAATATGATATAATTTTTCATCTCTCAACCCCAGATAGATTGTCATCCTAATAAATAGTGGTAATGACAGCAAAGATATCACATGAGATTTTGGAATGTGTAATATTATTGTCTTTACATTATAAATTATAATATTAATAGATTTATATCAAGTTTAAAAATCTGTTTTTTTAACTTATTTTTCAAGATCAAAGGGTTTATGTTGATGCAGAGGTTTATTTTACACAATATATTATGGTGAATAGCACATTTAAATTATTTTTAAATTTTAACTAAAATCTAAAATAACTGTTAGCAAATTAGACAAAGTATATGATAAAACTAACATCTATAGGCTCTAAGACTCAGAAACAGAGTTATTAGTATGTTTAGCACTAAAAGTGTTTACTGATCATTTCAAATATACAGTTTATTAAAAATGTGCAAAATATAAAATAAAAATATTATTGACTTAAATATGTCATTTTAGCTAATAAGATACAAATAAACAATCTGTGGATTGGAGTATTACAGTGTGTATTGTGAATAATTATAGGATCACTAAACAGAGTAGAAAAGTTAGTTCTATTATCCCTCCCACTGCATCATGTGGCAGCCATCAATAGGGATGGGCGAATGTTTTTTGCAACATTCGAAAAAATTAAATCAATTTTAACAAATTTGTTTCTTTGTTTCAAATTTTTATTGTCTGTACAACATTTTAATATTCATTTAATATATTAGTGCTTCTAATTCTTTCTTTAAATGTAATATTTTGATTCAAATTGTTGTAATAATTCATTTCGAATTAGGCAATATTCTAATTTGAAAAATTCTAATTGATATATTTGTAAAAGTATTTCTAATGCTCTCATTAAATGTAATATTCAAATTATGCAATTTTTAAAACAGAAACTTTTAAATTGATATATGTGTATATATTATATATCAATTTACTAAATTCCCTTCCTCATGAACTATTGAACTTCTGAATAGTATTGTTAAATTGAAATGTTACATTAGAAATTTCGAATGTGGATATTCAATCTAATTATGAACATTGGAAAAGAAAAATAACATTCGAAAACAGGAAATAACACTTGATTACAGAATTGTAATGTATTTTCATTCTTATCAACATTCGATTGCCCAAATTAAATGTCCACAGCACTATTCATTCTACCCAAATGAATTACACTTTCAGCACATTCACCCATCCTAGCCATTAGCCAATCACAAAATGTAAATATATATATATATATATATATATACACACACATTCTATGAATCTTGCACACGCTCAGTAGGTGCTGGTAAATTATAAAAAGATTGTGCTCGTTAGATAATGGGAGTAAATTGAAAACTTGTTTAAAATTGTGTGCTCTATATGAATAATAAAAGTTTAATTTTGCCTTGATTGCCCCTTTACATTCTGGTTAAGAGGGAAAATATTCTACAAAAAAAATCATAACCTATCAACCACTATTGGGTGTCACATGTTTAATGAATACATCACAGAATGGCAGCATAGTTATCCAATATAAACTGTATTATGAAATACTTGTGTTTGATCTTACCAACATATTGGACAGCAGATGTTATAGAGGTAGAAATTGTAAGCAATCTATACCATTTATGTGATTGCAATTTGCAGAAAAGCAAAATACAAGCTAATAACTTAAACATTACTGCTTGTAAAATATTTTTGCCTAATATCCTTAATTGAAGTTTTGGGTTTTTCCAATGGATAACAATCACTAGTTTTCCAAACCAAGAGAGTCTGTTAGTTTAATGGTTAGTACATTTGCCCAGCAACGTATTTATCTACAGTCCTATTTTTTAATCTACTTTCTTATACCATTAGTATTCTGAGGCAGGTGTTCATCATTAGGCTAAACATTTCTGAGTATCATTTGATATCTACCTTTAGGTAGTTTTTGTTTATGTTGCTTTCTCAAGCAGTTTCAGTGCACTTGTAATTATATGCGGCATGGAACTTTTACCTTTTGTGCATTGACTAGGGGATGTTTTGTATAGTGCATTACTCTTGTTTTGGAATTTACATCCAAGTATTTACAACTAAATAAGAGTGTATGCCATGAAACTCAAACTTACTGCACCCATTTACTGGAATACTTTTTGTAGATCAACCTTTTTTCTGTTGCATTTCAGGTAGGACAAGTGTTGGGTTTTTTGTTTACTAATTATGCTGCATGTAATCCTGCTTAAATGAAGTGTTTTGCTTTTTTAAAATATTTTTAAAAAATGTCTGCGATAGGCTAACATGTCTATACATTTAAAACAGTGAGATATACTCAAATAATTTTATTTTTTAAGTATTTATTTAATACATCTTAATTAAAAATGTCAGCTGTATTCCATTATGCTGTAATAAAATATTTCATTAATTTATGGATACTGGCCATTATTTCATTTTAATAGAACAAGCTCCTGGGACATTTTGCACAGTTTTCAAATAAAAAGTCATTTCCAATCCATTAGAAAACTCCATGGAAACCTATTTAGCACTACAAATTGTATTCATGTGTGATAACATCCCCTATGGGTTCTCTAGGAAAAAGTTGACAGTGGAAAACAAACAATTTTGAATTGAAGTTGAGATGAATGAAAATGAGATATATAAAGTATAATTAAAAACCTGCATTCAACAGTTATTTTAATTGTTGAATTAATTAGCTGCCATGTGGGTTTTATTTTGTTTTGACTACATGGCTTTTGTTTTTATTAAAGTCTGTAAAATCCCTGATAAAACTCCCTTTATAAACCTGCACTTTGTATCTATGTAGTACCATCTACTGTATCATCTCAAAGTTTATAAAGCCTAATTCTTCATGATATCCCAAAAGAAAATAAACAGATTTATTTGTAACTAAAATATTCCTCTAGAAAGCAGCAAATGTAAATGAATAAAATGTAGAGCAAGTATAATATTTTAACAAATAAATGTTACCATTTGTTCAAATACTGTTTTTATACATAAAGTTTTCATTCCATTCACTATAAACTATGTGCTAGCATATTGCCAAACCAAAAAGCAGATATTAATTATAAGTGGTTTGTGGACCCTCACTAATAAATAGTAATTTTACAGTGAGTGGATTATAGGATGTCCCATTATGAATGTGGTCCGGGCTGAAAAAGATCACCAGAGGTTACCAGTCAGTAAAAGAAGATATTAGAATAGTTATACAACTTACTAATTTAATCAACTTTATTTCAAACTGCCCATTTTGCTGTGTGCAATATCAAAACGCACATCACTGTATAATTTTACCCATATAAATACACTAATACAGAGTCCATACAGCACATATTTTGTTAATTTATCACATCTTATAACATTGCTATGGTACTTATGGATAGCACATAAATGTCCACATTCATTATTTACTCATGTTTTTAATTAGCATAGAGGAATAAGTAAGAAGTGGGTAAGACTGGGGGGGGTAGCTAAGGAGGTGGGCTGTTCCCGCAGGTGTGGTATCCTCCCACTGCTCATTGCTTACCAATAAATACAGAGCACAAAGTAACTTCTCACGCAGCATCCTGAGACATCTCAGCAACAAGTAAGTGACTGCTTTTATAAACTTCTCTTCTATTTAATTATTATTTTAAAAAAATTGGATGTAGCTGCTTTCTATTTTTCTTTCTTTCTTTTTTTTCTTTTTTTCTTTCCTTCCTTTCTTCTTTACTGTTGAGACATATCTTACAAGATAGTTGAGGTATTACTGATGGTATGGAGATTAGTATACTAGTAAGAACTATTTTTTTTAATATGCTGCAGATAAAACATGGATATTTTATGCATTAATAAATACATAGATAAATACATAAACGCAGTTCTTGCAAATTTTTAATTTGCTTTATAAAAAAGCAATAACTTAAAAATGTAAATTGATTTATATAAATTAAACATGGCATTTCCAGATCTTCATAGAGATAATGAATAAAAGTTGTTCATGTAAATGACCGACTATTCAGTCCCTAGCTGTAAATCTTCATATTTATATTCATGTTTTACATGTGTGATAAGCAGAGAAGTGTTTGAATAGATTGGATAGTTGTATATAAAATATTTTGCTGATCTTACTTCCTCTTATCAATGGGTCCTTATTTCCTGCACTACCTTAACCACTCAAGCTAGGCTGGATTCAACTCATTTAGCAGAAATAGGATTTCTTTGCAATTACCTAACAACTATTGTTATCCATTGGTTATAGATCACAATGGCTTACCCAATCACCAATCAGCCTCAAGGTATCCAGGGGATGAATGTTGATAGCAGCAAAAGCACATGGGGCACTGAAGTCACAGAATGTTGTGACGATATGGGAATCTGTAAGTATCACAATTACCAAATTCAAATTATTCAAACAAGTAATCTATAATATTATTATACACTTTCATTCTAACAGTATTTTACTTCACCTCATTCAAATAATAAAAAAGTTGGAAAGTTTCTATTAACCTTCACACATTTTGGCATAAAAAAAATCTTTGTTACATTACACAGTCTGCATAGCTCTTAACATGTCTTAGATAGTCTGGTGAGTCAGGGAGCTCCAAGGGAGAGTGGCAAAATTTGGGGTATGGATGGACTTCAGAAAACCTGGACAAAAACCCAGGTCCCGAGGTGCTGTTAGAGGGACAGCAGGCATCTGAGTTTGCTATTTTATATGACCTTGATATATATATATATATATATATATATATATATATATATATATACTACTAGCAGGTGTCCCAGCACCCCAGCCAAGGCAATATATCAGCCACCTGGGTGCAATCCTCAAGAAGTCATGTATAGATTATTTTGGAAGTGAAGGGCACTCTCAGTTTTTTTTAGAGGAACATAAAATGTTTTTATTTGTAATAACGAGTCATCAAGGACAAAGTCGACGTTTCGGTTCGCTTCAGAGCCTTCTTCAAGACATAGAAAATCTCAAATCGGTGTGTAGCCATACTCCCAAAACAGGAAATGCGCTCATCGTGAGCACATTTCCTGTTTTGGGAGTACAGCTACATGCCGATTCAAGATTTTCTATGTCTTGAAGAAGGCTCTGAAGCGAGCCGAAACGTCAACTTTGTCCTTGATGACTCGTTGTTATTACAAATAAAAACATTCTATGTTCTTCTAAAAAAAAAACTGAGAGTGCCCTTCACTTCCAAAATAATATATATATATATATATATATATATATATATATATATATATATATATATATATATATAATGTAACATTAAACAAAAGGGTGATTTGTGAATATTTTTTATTACAGACCTTACATTTTTGTTCATAGAACATGGTTATTTGTAAAAATAGTTACTGTAAGACTCAATATCAAAATAGACTTGTTAGTTCATTTAAGGAGGTAATGATGTAGATAAAGGAGAATGTTTCCTGAAATGACAATAAATGAATATTATTTTGTTTGAGGCTGTGAAACAGGCACATAGTGTAATGTAATCATGTAACACATATAGCCAAACATGAATATCACGCAGAGGGCCACATTCTCTCATTTCCTAACTAGTCTCTATAGTTATTGTTATTCTTTCAACTCTTTAACTTTTTTCCATTCATTAGTAAACAGACTTCATAGACTTCCATCAGAATGTTGATACTATAGAAAGTATAAGTGAATCAAGCCCACTTTGTCACAGGTCCATGCATAGTTTTGCAGGTTCAAAAACATCTTTTCCAGCCTCACCAGTTCTTAGGTTATTCTGTGGAGTCCATTAAAGGGATAGGAAACCAAAAAAAGTTATTGTGTGATTCAGAAAGAGCATACCATTTTGGAAATGTATTTCTATTATAAAATTTTCTTAGTTCCCTGATATTTTGTAAAGCGCTACCTAGGTAGGCATCTGGAGAACTACATGGCAGGAAATAATGCTGCCATTTAGTGCTCTTGCAAAATGATGACAATCTTGCAAGCCTGCTTCCATATAGTGCTTCAGAAATGGTCCGGCTCCTGAGCATAAGTCCCTGCTTTTCAACAAAAGATTACAAGAGAACTAAGAAAATTTGATAATGGAAGTAAATTAGGAAGTAGTTTCAAATTGCATACTCTATCTGAATAATGAAAGAGAAATTTTGGATTTCATATCCCTTTATATAAGAATAAAGAGGTGACTGTGTTCTGTAAATTAACCTTAGTTGGTGAAAACTGGAGAAGCTGTTAATGGCTCTACCCCAGTTACATTCTGTGACATAGTCTGGACTCTGTAGCCTCTGTAATGCTGCTTATTATTTACTGTACACTTAAAGGGACACTGAACCCAAACATTTTTTTTCGTGATTCAGATAGAGCATGCAATTTTAAGCAACGTTTACTCCTATTATCAATTTTTCTTCGTTCTCTTGCTATCTTTATTTGAAAAAGAAGGCATCTAAGCTATTTTTTGGTTCCGCACCCTGGAAAGCACTTGTTTATAGGTGGGTGAATTTATCTACCAATCAGCAAGAACAACCCAGGTTGTTCACCAAAAATGGGCCGGCATCTAAACTTACGTTCTTGCTTTTCAAATAAAGATACCAAGAGAATGAAGAAAATGTGATAATAGGAGTAAATTAGAAAGTTGCTTAAAATTGCATGCTCTATCTGAATCACAGACAAAAATTGGGTTCAGTGTCCCTTTAACTATCCTAAGTACACCAAAAAACAATAGTCAAAAGTCATATATGTTGTGTGTGTATAGCAGCAAAATGCACCTTCTATGTAAATTTAGAGGATTTTATTTGATAAATAACTCACATTTTATTAGATCCCTCTTTCTTATAAACATCCATTTAGTAGCACATAATATACTCCCATTCTCATTATATTCACATAACCTCTTATCTTTCTCAGGTCTGTGTGGAACATTTGTGCCCTGTATCTTGGCATGTAGAGTGGCCGCTGATTTTGGGGAGTGTTGTTGTCTTCCATTTATAGGAGGAGGTGTCCTTGCCATGCGAACAGGAATCAGAGAACGCTACCGTATCCCGGTAATTGTAAACACCTTCTGCATCATTACTAACTGCAATCTCCTCAGCCAACTGCTTAATACCTTCTTTGCTATATCCAAACTGTACTCTTTCTCTAAATCATCTGCTGTTATTCTCCTCACCCTGCTCTCTCTGCAGTCTCCTCATTAAACTCTATTACTTTCCTACTTTCATTGTACTCTCACGCTAGAATTCCTCCTGCATTTTTTTCCTCTTATTCTCCTTGTACTGTCCTCCTATATCACTCTCTTTATACCCCCCATCGAACACACCCTTTACTCTTTACTTCTAGGCTCCCTATACTCTCCTCTTCTAACACTCCCTGTACTCTCTTCTTCTAGCTCTCTCTATACTCTCCTTTTCTAATACTCCCTGTACTCTGTTCCTCTAGCTCTCTCTATACTCTCCTTTTCTAATACTCCCTGTACTCTCTTCCACTAGCTCTCTCTATGCTCCTCATCTAATGTTCTCTGTATTCTCTTCTTCTAGCACTCCCTATACTCCTCTTCTAACACTCCCTGTACTCTCTTCTTCTAGCACTCACTATACTCTCCTTTTCTAATACTCCCTGTACTCTGTTCCTCTAGCTCTCTCTATACTCCCCCCATCTAATACACCCTTTACTCTTTACTTCTAGTGCTCCCTATACTCCTCTTCTAACACTCCCTGTACTCTCTTCTTCTAGCACTCCATATACTCTCCTTTCTAATACTCCCTGTACTCTGTTCCTGTAGCTCTCTCTATACTCTCCTCTTCTAACACTCCCTGTACTCTCTTCCTCTAGCTCTCTCTATACTCCCCATCTAACATTCCCTGTACTCTCTTCTTCTAGCACTCACTATACTCTCCTTTTCTAATACTCCCTGTACTCTCTTCCTCTAGCTCTCTTCTAGCTCTCTCTATACTCCCCATCTAATATACCCTTTACTCTTTGCTTCCAGCGCTACCTATACTCCCCTCATCTAACACTCCATGTACTCTCTTACTGAAGCACTTTCTATACTCTCCTACACTCCCTGTACTAACTTCCACTAATATTCCCTATACTCTACTCCACCCCCTGTACCCTCCTCCTCTCACACTCTATGAAATCTTCAGGGCATGAAACAGAAGTTATGTAGCAGCGGTCTAAAGGCAGCTGCTCTATAACCTGTCCGCCTGCTCTGAGGCGGCGGACAGAAATCAACAGAAATCAACACGATCGAATACAATTAGGTTGATTGACACCCCCTGCTAGCTTATGCTGTCGGCATTTATCAATGTGCAGCGGACATGATCCGCTATATCGTATCATGTCCGCTGGCACAATCATAAATATGCCCCTTCTTACACTCTCTCTGCTCTCATCCTCCTCTAAAGCATCCTATGACCTCTATGCACTCTCCTTACTAAACTCCATTACCATTCTGCTTTTATTGTACTATCATACTAGAATTCTCCTTATTCTTCCTGTACTGTCCTCCTATAACACTCCCTCTACTCTACATCTCCAACAGTCCTTATAATCTCCTCTAATGCTACATGAACTCCACTAAAACTCCCTATAATATACACCTCTAATCCTCCTATACCTTCCTCTTCTAACACTTCATAAACTCTCTTCCTCTAACCTTTTCTGTACTCTCCACTTCTAAAATTTCCTTTACTTTCCTGCTCTAAAATTCCCTGTACTCTGCTCTCATATGTTCCTTGTACTTTCCTCCAGTTACTCCTCTGTTTTGACATCTTTCTCTCCTTTCTTTTATATAAACCTTATTTCTGTTAACACTTTTTGTACTCAAGTACTTTCACTTGCTAAGTAGTCTCTCTTTGTATTCTAGGGCACTATTTGCGATGATTGCATATGTCTCACATTCTGCTACCCCTGTGCAATCTGCCAGATGGCCCGTGAGCTAGACATGAGGAAATGAAGAGGAAGGAATTGTGTGTGTAGCAATATGAATATTTTTTACTGATTACAACCATTATCAGTAATACAGACTATGTAGCCTCTTAATATTAAAGCAACATTCAGCACATAACGTCTGTTTCCCGGCGAGCCTGAAGGGCATGAAGTGTAAATTTGCTGTCCTTCAAAATAACTCAACACACAGCCATTAATGTCTAAACTGTTGGCAACAAAAGTGAGTACACCCCTAAGTGAAAATGTCCAAATTGGGCCCAAAGTGTCAACATTTTGTGTGGCCACCATTATTTTCTAACACTGCCTTAACCCTCTTGGGCATGGAGTTCACCAGAGCTTCACAGGTTGCCACTGGAGTCCTCTTCCACTCCTCCATGACAACATCACGGAGCTGGTGGATGTTAGAGACCTTACGCTGCCCCACCTTCCATTTGAGGATGCTCCACAGATGCTCAATAGGTTTTAGGTCTGGAGACATGCTTGGCCAGTCCATCACCTTTACCCTCAACTTCTTTAGCAATGCAGTGGTCGTCTTGGAGGTGTGTTGGGGTTGTTATCATGTTAGATTACTGCCCTGCGGCCCCGTCTCAGAAGGGAGGGGATCATGCTCTGCTTCAGTATGCCACAGTACATGTTGGCATTCATGGTTCCCCCAATGAACTGTAGCTCCCCAGTTCCGGCAGCTCTCATGCAGGCCCAGACCATGACACTCCCACCACCATGCTTAACTGTAGGCAAGACACACTTGTCTTTGTACTCCTCACCTAGTTGCCGCCACACACGCTTGACACCATCTGAACCAAATAAGTTTATCTTGGTCTCATCGGAACCACAGGACATGGTTCCAGTAATCCATGTCTTTAGTCTGCTTGTCTTCAGCAAACTGTACGCGGGCTTTCTTGTGCACTATCTTTAGAAGAGACTTCCTTATGGGACAACAGCCATGCAGACCAATTTGATGCAGTGTGCGGCGTATGGTCTGAGCACTGACAGGCTGACCCCCCCACCCCTTCAACCTCTGCAGCAATACTGGCAGCACTCATACGACTATTCCCCAAAGACAACCTGTGGATATGATGCTGAGCACGTGCCCTTAACTTCTTTGGTCAACCATGGTAAGGCCTGTTTTGAGTGGAACCTGTCCTGTGAAACCACTGTATGGTCTTGTCCACCATGCTGAAGCTCAGTTTCAGGGTCTTGGCAATCTTCTTATAGCCTAGGCCATCTTTATGTAGAGCAACAATTCTTTTTTTCAGATCCTCAGAAAGTTCTTTGCCATGAGGTGCCATGTTGAACTTCCAGTGACCAGTATGAGAGAGTGTGAGAGTGATAACACCAAATTTAACACATTCACACCTGAGACCTTTTAACACTAACAAGTCACACGACACCGGGGAGGGAAAATGGCTAAGTGGTCCCAGTTTGGACATATTCACTTTTGTTGCCAATGGTTTCAACAAAAATGGCTGTGTGCTGAGTTATTTTGAGGGGACAGCACATTTACACTGTTATACAGGTTGTACACTCACTACTTTAAATTGTAGCGAAGTGTCATTTCTTCAGTGATGTCACATGAAAAGATACAATAAAATATTTACAAAAATGTGAGGGGTGTACTCACTTTTGTAAAATACTGTATATTGTACCAAAATACCATCAGATATAGAAATAAATATTTATTTATGAATAAACAGGACATATTCTTTTTTATTTATTTATATATATATTATTGAGGTAAGAAACAGATCAATACAAAATGTAAACAGTGAAATGCAATGTACATCTAGAAATATAACGTTATTGTACATATAATAATAACATGCATCCTTTAGGAACATCTATTTTATATTATCTATTGTCATTGACATGTCTAAAATACAGTGGATTACAAAATGATGCCTCATTGCAAAATCTCCATGTGACCAAGAAGATCATAGAAAAAGCCTCAGATTTTAATTATTTTTTAAATGCGAATACTAAATATGAACATTGAACTATACTATGGTCAAAATTAGAAGGGCAAGGGGTAAGCTATAAAATGAGAGAAGCATTCTAATCTATAGGTTTAATGATGTTAGGTGTTGCATAGATCTACAAAAATGAAGGTGGAAAATTCCAGGTAGAGTGAACTATCATTATCCTATATCATATTCAAACAATAAAGGAATATATCTGTTGCTCTCAACTAACAGTCAGTTAGATTACAAGTTATGGCGTTATGGCTGCTCGCTAATTTCATGTACGTTATTTTCATTGTGCCCCTTTCATAACGTAGGTTTTACAGGTTTGAAAAAACCTGGCTTCTGCGGGCGATATGGTTACATTGAGCTCCATGCTTCACCCAAATACAAGCGCTATTTTGACGTGCTCATGCACGATTTCCCCATAGACATCAATAGGCTAACACCTGCGATTGCAGAATGAAAAGCTCCACAACGCAGCCCCATTGATGTTTATGGGGAAAGAAAAAGTTCAGTTTAAACCTAAACCCCTAACTTAAAAACCATGTCTAAACAACCCTAATCTGTCGCCCCTAACATCGCCGCCACCTACCTACATTTATTAACCCCTAATCTGCCGCCCCCAACATCGTCAATCGCACACACACACATGCATACACAGTCAGTCACACGCACATATACCCCCACATGCATACACAGTCAATCACACACACACACACATACCCACACATGCATACACAGTCAATCACACACACATACCCACACATGCATACACAGTCAATCACACACACACACACATACCCACACATGCATACACAGTCAATCACACACACATACCCACACATGCATACACAGTCAATCACACACACACATACCCACACATGCATACACAGTCAATCACACGCACATACCCACACATGCATACACAGTCAATCACACACACATACCCACACATGCATACACAGTCAATCACACACACACCCACACATGTATACACAGTCAATCCCATCACACACATACCCAGACATGCATACACAGTCAATCACACACACACACATACCCAGACATGCATACACAGTCAATCACACACTAGGGTTGCCACCTGTCCCTTAAAATACAGAACACTTATAAGTTACACATGCTGCAGGGTGTGCAGGGAGCAATATGAATAGTGCTGTCCAGAAACACAATACATGTTCCTCCCTGCACACCCTGCAGCATGTGTAACTCATAAATGTCCAGGAAAACATGGCTGAGGTGGCAACCCTATCACACACACACATACCCAGACATACATACAGTCAATCATGTCACACACATACCCAGACATGCATACACTGTCAATCTCACACACATAGCCAGACACTCACAAACAGTCACACACACATTTTTGTTCTGCTTGATTGTATCCAATCCCAACTGTTGGCTATAATAAACCACACATGGAAACTTCAGTTTTCTCAGGAGCAGCATTGTGCATTTATTAGCAGTACTGATAGATTCAAAAGCAGTAATTTTATCCACTCAAGCAGAACAAAAATGACATACTCCTGTAAGCCTCAACATCCAATTTGAACAAGTCAATAAAGACATTGGAATGGACAATAACAGTGAGCTGTGTGAGACATCTGCCTGGTAAGGAAGGGGTTAATAAAGGAAAGAGAGGGTCAGTTTGTTTATTTAACAGGGGCACTGCATGGCATAACCTGTAAGAGCCAGCACCATCATGAAGATTAATTACAGCTGTGGTTTATCAAGCAGAAGAGACCAAACACAACTATGTGTAACTTAGCTGACAGCAAACTAAATTCATGCTCAGTGGGAACAGTCAGTGCCTCCCAGTGTTGTCCCCATGCAAATATCTGAGCTCTTACTGCTCTCACTATCCCTCCAATTTGATTGTCTGACTGACACAATATGTACACACAGCTCTCCTCTAAATGCAGGCACCAAAAACACTGCTACTGTCCTGCACTGCCTACCTCTCTTGTAGCCAGCTCTGTGAGTCCTTTCTGCTCTCACTATCCTTCCAATGTTCTTCTCTGACTGACACAATATGTACACACAGAGGTCTCCTAAATGCAGGTGTTCCGGTAAGAGGCCGAACATTTGAAAAGAGCGAACCATGTCACTTCCTGTGACGTTACATCAGCTGTTTTACACATTTTGGCCCTAATGCACATGCGTGCTAGCGTCATCACATACCTGGCCGCATACGTCACTGGTAAACTATTTAGACCTGTGAAATTCAGAAGCCTTTCTATAGCGCATGCGTGGGATTTTCTATCACAAATGGGGGGTTTATGGAAAGCTGTTTATTCGTCTCCTCAGCAATATTCAGAAGTCCACCCCCCCCTGTAACTACTCCCATGAAGCTGAGTCTCCGTGCGTGCATGACAAACAGTTACTCGGCTATCGCCACTGCTTCTTCTGTTGATCCAATGCAACTTTTCACAGGCTCACTTTTTTGTTGCAGCAGTAAGCATTGGATCAGCAGAAGAAGCAGTGGCGATAGCCGAGTAACTGTTTGTCATGCACGCACGGAGACTCAGCTTAATGGGAGTAGTTGCAGTGGGGGGGCGGAGTTCAGAATATTGCCGAGGAGACGAATAAACAGCTTTCCATAAACACCCCCATTTGTGATACAAAATCCCACGCATGCGCTATAGAAAGGGTTTCTGAATTTCACAGGTCTAAATAGTTTACCAGTGACGTATGCGGCCAGGTATGTGATGACGCTGGCATGCATGCGCATTAGGGCCAAAAGTGTAAAATAGCTGATGTAACGTCACAGGAAGTGACATGGTTCGCTCTTTCAAAAGTTCGGCCTCTTACCCGAGCACAGGCACTAAATACACTGTACTGCCTACCTCTCTCATAGCCAGCTCTGTTAGTCCTTTCCTCCCCAGCACTAGAAGACTGCTGCTCTGCACTGACTGAACCCTCCCCCTCCACTCGGGCGGGAACCCCTCCCTCACACTCTGATTTGCTGGCCCTTGCTCCAAGGCATTCTGGAACATGTAGTTCCAGCCCTTCAGTTCAGAGACTAGGCTGAGAAGCACCAGACTAAATTTCTGGAGCGGCGGTCAGACAGAGGGCCCTGTAGAGGTCCCAAACTACTTGCCAACAGCCAGTCAGGGGCCAGGCCCTCTCCCAGTGGGCCCCTGACTGGAATCACCCATTTCACTGCTTCCCGGGGAAATTTCCAGGGACATTATTTGTCCGGGGACAGTCTCCTCAATCTGGGGACTGTCCCCCGAAAATTGTGGACGTCTGGTCACCTTATTGTAGGGGTAATTTTAACTTTTAGTGTAGTGTAGTAGACAACCCAAAGTATTGATCTAGGCCCATTTTGGTATATTTCATGCCACCATTTCAGACATCCAAACTCTCCCTGAAGTTCAGTGAGTCTCACTGACTGTAAAAGAGGCTCCCTGATGCCAGTAAATGGAATGCAATCTCCCTGAAACTCCAAGTACCATGATCCAATGTGGCCGAAATCCGGAAAAGTGTTTCTTTAAGGAATGACTTTAGTTACTGGGACGTTATAGAACCCTCAAAGCATGCATCAGTAGCCAAAAAGCCCCCCACTTATTTTAATAAAATAAAACACAAATAATACCTTATTTACTGCACATAATTAAACTTCATATTCTAAAATATTTAAGCATTCAACAAGCATACAATCCCTGGAAAATAGGTTTGTTGTATGTAGTTGTGCAATAAAGCTACTTTTTTAATGTGACTTTAGTGGGAAGCTACTTTATGGATAAGTCTATCTTATTTAGGATTTCAAGGTGTCCAATGTATAACTGGGGGGGGGGGGGTGTCAGTGTAGTAGTGGGTGAAGCCACCTCCCTGAAATTAGTTTTTGCAGGTTGGGATGTCTGCCATTTCACCGCCAAATGAGATCAAATTAAAAAAAATTGCTATCTTTTTCACTAACTTTAGGTTTCCCACTGAAATTATTTACAATTAGCTTGTGCAATTATGGCACAAATGGTTGTAAATGCTTCTCTGGGATCCCCTTTGTTCAGAAATAGCAGACATATATGGCTTTTGCATTGCTTTTTGATAATTAGAAGGCAGCTAAATGTCGCTGCGCACCACACTTGTATTATGCCCATTGCCCAGCAGTGAAGGGGTTAATTAGGTAGCTTGTAGGGTTATATTTAGCTTTAGTGTAGAGATCAGTTGCCCACTTGACACATTTCACCCCCTGATTCCTCCCTGGGCCCTCACAAACTGCCAGTACTAAAATAAAAGCCCTTTTTTTTCAAGCATTTTTTTTAAATACATTCATAGTTTCTGCAGTGTAGGTTCCCCCCTAAACCCCCAACCTCAACGATCCCCCCAAACAGTTCTCTTAACCTTCCCCCTCTTCCTATGTGTGGCCATTTTAGGTACTGGCAGCTGCCTGCCACTACCCAATTTCTTAACAAAAATGTGCTTTTTAAATTTTTTATGTAACCCCATGTTTCTGTAGTGTAGCTGCCCCCCCTCAATATTGTACACCCCTCCCAGATCCCATGATCCCGCCCACCTTGCCGGAACTAGTCCACTGATGGTCCACCTCCCTGCAGCTGCTCCCACCCACCAACGATCGGCACCATCGCTGCATTGTGGCCCTCTCTGCATTTGTGTGCCAAAAAAGGTATTGCAGTGTGATGCCTCAATATCGAGGCATCATGGCAATACCTTGAAAGTAGCTGGAAGCGATCAGGATCGCTTCAAGCTGCTTTAAACCCCTAATGACGTACAGGGTACGTCGCTGGTCTTTAAAGACCAGTTTGTGCATGACGTACCCTGTACGATGTGTGTCGTTAAGGGGTTAAACAACTTTCCAATTTACTTTTATCACCAATTTTGCTTTGTTCTCTTGGTATTCTTAGTTGAACTCTAAACTTAGGAGGTTCATATGCTAATTTCTTAGACCTTGAAGGCCGTCTCCAATCTGAATGCATGTTGACAGTTTTTCACCACTAGAGGGTTAGTTCATGTGTTTTTTTTATATATAGATAGGGTTACCATATTGTCACTTTAAAAAGGGACACATATGAAAAATACATATGTCAGGGCTGTTTCAAGAAATGTTTTGAATAAGAACCCTGACATATGTATTTTTCATATGGTCCCTTCTTAAAGCAGCAATATGGTCAGCCTACATATAGATAACATTGAGCTCACGCACGTTAAGTTACCTAGGAGTGAGCACTGATTGGCTAAAATGCAAGTCTGTCAAAAGAACTGAAATAAGGGGGCAGTTTGCAGAGGCTTAGAAACAAGGTAATTACAGAGGTAAAACGCGTATTATTATAACTTTGTTGGTTATGCAAAACTGGGGAATGGGTAAGAAAAGGGATTACTGTATCTATCTTTTTAAACAACAACAAATCTGGTGTTGACCGTCTCTTTAATAATCCATATAGAACTTGCAATTTTAAAGAAACTTTCTAATTTACTCCTATTATCAATTTTTCTTCATTATCTTGCTATCTTTATTTAAAAAGCAGGAATGTAAAGCTTAGGAGCCGGCCCATTTTTGGTTCAGAACCTGGGTTACGCTTGCTTATTGGTGGATAAATGTAGCCATCAATAAGCAAGCGCTATCCAGGGCGCTGAACCTAAAATGAGCCAGCTCCTAAGCTTTACATTCCTGATATTTAAATAAAGATAGCAAGAGAAGGAAGAAAAATTGTTGTGTCCATTGTCATAAACTTTATATCTTTAACTGTTACCCAAAACTTGTTTCCATATTAGCTCTTTGTTTCATATTTATTAAGCTATCATTTGCCTCCATTAATCTATATCTGTAGCATTTTAATGTGTATTTATATGCAAAATAAATTTAATACTTAAAAAAAGTGTTAATACTTAATACCAGGTTGTTAAATGCAAAATCAGTATTTTATATTAATAACTAGTATTTATATAGCACCTTTCTCCCAGTTGGACTCAAAGCGCTTTTTCAGTACTCGCTCTTGGAATTAACCAAATCGGCAGCTGAATAGTAATAGTTAACGCAAAAGATTGCAACCGCACTACACACGTGAATAGGGACTGCTATTTGTACCTACTTTTATTTTTACAGTGGGTACTTGCTGGAGTGCTTATGCAAGAATCAATGATTCAGAAAAAAGTAGAGTCAGAAATGTGAGTTTCTGGCTCCAAGGGCAGATTGCATTTATTAGCACTTACTGTCCCCTACTACTACTATAGATATCAAAACCTTGAAAAGGAAGAAAATGTGGGTGGAGCAGCGTGTGTCTAAAATTAAAACCTAACTTTTATTTCAACACTTAAAAAAAGAAGAAAAATAATAACATACAATTAAAAACACAAATTTGCGTAGAACTTGGAAATTAGGGTTAAATTGTACCCTTTATTTAGTATTTGGATGGGGTAACGATATGAGAGAGGGGTATCAATATTCAGATATTATAGTACTCAAATAAGGTTATCTGAAGAGCTGATATAAGTGTGGATTCTCTTGTATCTCTGACAACTATGTTACTGTGTCAAATTATTGTTGTGCATACATACAGTGTTACTAAATGTATTTTATCTCTCTGATCTAACTGAATAATATACACCTCCTCTATTGGGCTTGTATATCGAACTGAGGTGATGAAGTGTCGTGTTCAGTTAAATTAATGAGAGAATAAACTTTTATGATTTAGGATTTTAGTATTGTGTATATATGCAGAGGTGATTCTGCTATATGTATTGAACTTTTATGATTTAGGGTTTTAGTATTGTATATATATGCAGAGGTGATTCTGCTATATATATTGAAGTTCAAATATTGAGAAAAAATGTATAAATCGAGTTACAGTACGTTGTAGAGATAAGTGCCTTTAGCTAATGCTTAAATAGCAATTTTTATATTAGTCCTTACACAAGTAATAGGAGCATTCCCCTTATTTCTGGGGTACTGTGCTTTATACAGAAGTTGTTGTATCTTTTCTTTTAATTTTGTTTAAGTGAATATATCTGCAAAATTAAATCATGCATGTAGACACTTCTATACATATGTATTTTGTTGTTTAACTCGTTAATGCCGATACTTTGTATCAATAGTTGGAGATGATATGGGTTAATACTTGTGATCGATATCTTAGTGTGATAATGTGACTTAGTTGTTATTGTGCTTCTTGTTCAACCTATTTGTTCTAGTAAACATGGATACTTGTGGAGTATTGAAGTCACAAACTTCAAATGAGGTAGTTATTGGTTCTATTTTATATATATAGAATCAAATCAGTATCGAGCTAATTGCTCTTTCCCCTTAGTATCTATGTATGTATATTGGCTTTGAATTAATTGCAGTTTTGTGTGATTCAGTATGTTACATAACTTTGTATATTTTTCTTGAATTTTCTTGGAAGTCACTACACTTGACCTGATGTATTATTTCTTTATTTGCTGACACTGTTGTATATGTTTGGTCCATTCAGTATTATGTCATACTTGCTAGTGCAATATTTGTTCACAGTATTGTTTATATATTCTTGCAGTTCACTTGTATTATTCGTTAATACGGCCGACTGTGTAATACCGTAATGGTTTTATATATCTAGACCCTGATAGCTTGCTTAGATAGATTTTCTTATATTTATAGAGCTCTTTATAATTATACTATTGGGTGGACTAAACAAGTGTGGGTCTTAGTTTGTTAATAATAACAACTGAGCTGAGTCTGCAATAGTTCCCCGGTTTCCAGCAGTATTGTTTGGGAGCCGGTATATTTTTAGGTATAGCAGTCTTGTGGTCTTTTAGAATATTGACTAGCGTCAGATAAATTGTAGTGTAATCAGGTCAAGTAATACTGAAACTTCTATAACGGCAGTTACTTAGTAAAGTTAGGAGTCACACTTTTTTTCTTTTCACATTCACACTATATTAATGGTTTTGTTATCCTTACATTCACATCGTATTTTTGTATTACTGAATATAGAAGCATCCACTTCAGCTTTCCCCAACTTGTTTTAAATTAATCCCCAATACTCATTCATGCATTCATTTTGTTGTCTAAGTTCTACGTTCTTTTGCTAATTAAAAACTAAATAGGTTGAAATCGAGATGTCAACCTCTCCCTAACATGTTTCACCGTTTGTAATTCCGGCTTTTTCAAAAATGACCCTTTGAAAAAGCCGGAATTACAAACGGCGAAACATGTTAGGGAGAGGTTGACATCTCGATTTCAACCTATTTAGTTTTTAATTAGCAAAAGAACGTAGAACTTAGACAACAAAATGAATGCATGAATGAGTATTGGGGATTAATTTAAAACAAGTTGGGGAAAGCTGAAGTGGATGCTTCTATATTCAGTAATACAAAAATACGATGTGAATGTAAGGATAACAAAACCATTAATATAGTGTGAATGTGAAAAGAAAAAAAGTGTGACTCCTAACTTTACTAAGTAACTGCCGTTATAGAAGTTTCAGTATTACTTGACCTGATTACACTACAATTTATCTGACGCTAGTCAATATTCTAAAAGACCACAAGACTGCTATACCTAAAAATATACCGGCTCCCAAACAATACTGCTGGAAACCGGGGAACTATTGCAGACTCAGCTCAGTTGTTATTATTAACAAACTAAGACCCACACTTGTTTAGTCCACCCAATAGTATAATTATAAAGAGCTCTATAAATATAAGAAAATCTATCTAAGCAAGCTATCAGGGTCTAGATATATAAAACCATTACGGTATTACACAGTCGGCCGTATTAACGAATAGTACAAGTGAACTGCAAGAATATATAAACAATACTGTGAACAAATATTGCACTAGCAAGTATGACATAATACTGAATGGACCAAACATATACAACAGTGTCAGCAAATAAAGAAATAATACATCAGGTCAAGTGTAGTGACTTCCAAGAAAATTCAAGAAAAATATACAAAGTTATGTAACATACTGAATCACACAAAACTGCAATTAATTCAAAGCCAATATACATACATAGATACTAAGGGGAAAGAGCAATTAGCTCGATACTGATTTGATTCTATATATATAAAATAGAACCAATAACTACCTCATTTGAAGTTTGTGACTTCAATACTCCACAAGTATCCATGTTTACTAGAACAAATAGGTTGAACAAGAAGCACAATAACAACTAAGTCACATTATCACACTAAGATATCGATCACAAGTATTAACCCATATCATCTCCAACTATTGATACAAAGTATCGGCATTAACGAGTTAAACAACAAAATACATATGTATAGAAGTGTCTACATGCATGATTTAATTTTGCAGATATATTCACTTAAACAAAATTAAGAGAAAAGATACAACAACTTCTGTATAAAGCACAGTACCCCAGAAATAAGGGGAATGCTCCTATTACTTGTGTAAGGACTAATATAAAAATTGCTATTTAAGCATTAGCTAAAGGCACTTATCTCTACAACGTACTGTAACTCGATTTATACATTTTTTCTCAATATTTGAACTTCAATATATATAGCAGAATCACCTCTGCATATATATACAATACTAAAACCCTAAATCATAAAAGTTCAATACATATAGCAGAATCACCTCTGCATATATACACAATACTAAAATCCTAAATCATAAAAGTTTATTCTCTCATTAATTTAACTGAACACGACACTTCATCACCTCAGTTCGATATACAAGCCCAACAGAGGAGGTGTATATTATTCAGTTAGATCAGAGAGATAAAATACATTTAGTAACACTGTATGTATGCACAACAATAATTTGACACAGTAACATAGTTGTCAGAGATACAAGAGAATCCACACTTATATCAGCTCTTCAGATAACCTTATTTGAGTACTATAATATCTGAATATTGATACCCCTCTCTCATATCGTTACCCCATCCAAATACTAAATAAAGGGTACAATTTAACCCTAATTTCCAAGTTCTACGCAAATTTGTGTTTTTAATTGTATGTTATTATTTTTCTTCTTTTTTTAAGTGTTGAAATAAAAGTTAGGTTTTAATTTTAGACACACGCTGCTCCACCCACATTTTCTTCCTTTTCAAGGTTTTGATATCTATAGTAGTAGTAGGGGACAGTAAGTGCTAATAAATGCAATCTGCCCTTGGAGCCAGAAACTCACATTTCTGACTCTACTTTTTTCTGAATAGTAATAGTTGTTATTAACCAATTTAGTGGCACTCATTTCATCGACCTAGGAAGGATAAAGGGCTGAGTTGGCCCTGCCGAGGTTTGAACCTGTGACCATGGATCTTTTAAACAGGCTTTTTTGTAGTAAGGGCATTTACCAACTGAGCTACCTCACCAGCCTATTTTGGATTATATGTAAGCACAACACTTAAACAGATAGGAAAGTCAAAATTAAATTAAATTTGCATTATTCAGTTAGAGCACTGATATTTTAAGACATTTTAAATTCACATCTATTTTCAAATGTGCTTTGTTCTCTTGGTATCCTTTGTTGAAAAAGCATACACACATATCCTACACTAGTGGGAGCTAGCTGCTGATTGGTGTCTGTACACATTTGTCTCTTGTGATTGGCTAACTAGATGTGTTCATCTAGCTGCCAATGTTACTTCAGCAAAAGACAACAAGAGAATGAAGCAAATGTGATAACGGAAGTAAAATTGAGAGTTGATTAAATCTGTATGTTCTATCCAAATCATGCAAAACATTTGTTATGCGTTTCCTGTCCCTTTAACCCATTACATGTAAAATGATGCAATAAGTGTGCTTCTAGGGCTTCCCATTGAAAGCACTGGGTGTGCAATAAGGTATATTGGTGTAGAAAATGGTTTGGTAAAGTATTTAAGCCAACAACTTACAAAACCTGAATGAGCATTATTGCTTGTGTGAGGCTCAGCTAAAAAATCACATTGCACATTACTAACTGCACTTGTCTTGTAATTATGGCCAAAGTTCTTAAAGGGACAGTATACTGTAAATTGTTTTTCCCTTAATGTGTTTCCAATTACTTTTGTTACCAGCTGTAGAGCATAAAATGTATGAGATTTGCTTTTTTTAAGGCTTATTTATGTATATGAATTAGCTGAGTTTGTGTTTTGAAGCTACAACCTAATAAAACGGGTTGAGCTTGTAGGTATAATCAGATTTCATTACTTTATCACATTGTGTACATATACATGCTTCTTTATCTTATATCTGTCCATAAACCAATCACCAATACTTGGAGAGAACAATGGAAAATTAACATTTTATTACCTTATCTCTTTTATAATCTACTTTGAGTGTAATTTCTTCTACTGGCTGTGTTAACACAGCTTGGCCTTGAGGCCAAAAACTTTCAGGATGGGTGGGGATACCACAGGCTAAATAAACTATTTCAAATGCCAATATAAGGGTAATGGAAATACTTGTAACAATTTAACACACTCCAGCAGGTAAAGTGGATCATTGGGAACAAATTAAATGGGAGAACATTTTTGAGTAAACTTTTCCTTTAAATTTAGATAATAATGTCCTATAAGCTATTTTTACTTAATAGGAAATTACATGCAAAAAATAGCAAATTACTATTTTTTACCACCAAAGTGTATGATCTTGTGATATACACAACAACAACACAAAACAATACATTGTGTGTGTAAATAACTCACTTTAAGCATTGGGAACATTGGAATTGCTGTTTAAATGCAATAAGGGCAAAAGTCTAAAAACTATTTCAGGCCAGGCGTTTGATACAGTTGATGTGTTTCTTTTAGGAGAAACAATTCCTCTTTCAATTAAAGAGGGGGGGGGAATAGTATCTATCTTAAATGATATAGGTCTATTGCAAGTGTAGAGCAAAAATATTAACGCTTTTGATCGCTATAACCTTTAAAGGTAAATCAGTAGCACTGTTACTCTTGCATTTATACTACAAGTTGAAAGTAAAAAGTTATCTTTCAAGAGAAACACTCGGACGCGCTAGCATCTGGAGGTCAGATAATGCAGCAGCGCTAAATTCCTCTCTTCGTAGACTTCTATTAGGCACGCTGAATAGCCCTGTTCTGGTTTTGGTTCCAGTGCTAACCCAAATGTGCCCTATAGAAGAAGCTATGTTAATAAAAAGTTTAAAAAGCATTGTTCTTCACTCAGAAGAAAATGTTATTTCCATTTTAAATATAAATATATATATATTATATATATATATATATATATATATATATATATATATATATATATATATTAAATATACCTATATATCTAAATATGAGTGAAGAACAAAATTATTTCAACTATTTATATTTTTAAAATAGAAAAGTAGTGTTCACATTGTTTAAAAGTAACATGGTAAATGAGAAGGTGTTTGATTAGGAAGGGCTCACATATAATATATACAGTATATATATATATATATATATATATATATATATATATAAAATTATTTTTGGGGGGTATATTTGTTTGAGTGTATATGTAACACACGCTCTTCAGTTATACACCATATCACTTTTAATACATTTATTTCAATAATAAACACATATTTTATACTTAATATATATATATATATATATATATATATAATACTTTATTTTAGTATGTTTTACATATGTTTTATTCTAGCCCTTCACTCTCAAGTCGCACTAACTTTTTCAGCAATGTTATGTGATTGAGCGCAAAACATATATTGCACAACTTATAATTTGAGCCATGTTTAGCATGACCCTGCTATCCATTGAAAGTAACGGGCGCACTAAAGAGCTGTTGGCCTTCTAAACAATCTCTACTAATTCTGTTTTACCATCTACTTGTAATACCAGATTGTGCGCTATTCTTGTACAGGCCAGTGATATTGATAGTACAACCCGCTCTATCAATAGCACTCCACTTGTAATCTAGGCCATAATGTTTGCATTTGGGTATTTAAAAAAACAGTATTTATATTTTTAATATAATTGATATATTTTTATTTCTTGTACTAATATGAAAAACAGAGCCGATATAATTTTCTTGAAACTTTATTTTATTGATTTCTATTTATTTATTTATTGGTTGGTTATCCTACACACAAATCTTTCTGCAGCTATTGAAAATACTAATTATGGGTCTACTGGGTTGGATAGCTACTAAATATGATATAATTTTTCATCTCTCAACCCCAGATAGATTGTCATCCTAATAAATAGTGGTAATGACAGCAAAGATAGCACATGAGATTTTGGAATGTGTGATATTATTGTCTTTACATTATAAATTATAATATGAATAGATTTATATTAAGTTTTAAAAAATCAGTTTTTTTAACTTATTTTTCAAGATCAAAGGGTTTATGTTGATGCAGAGGTTTATTTTATACAATATATTATGGTGAATAGCACATTTAAATTATATTTACATTTTAACTAAAATCTAAAATAACTGTTAGCAAATTAGACAAAGTATATGATAAAACTAACATCTATATGCTCTAAGTACGCAAAAACAGAAAGTTATTAGTATGTTTAGCGCTAAAAGTGTTTACTGGTCATTTCAAATATACAGTTTATTAAAAATGTGCAAAATATAAAATAAAAATATTATTGACTTAAATATGTAATTTTAGCTAATAAGATACAAATAAACAATCTGTGGATTGGAGTATTACAGTGTGTATTGTGAATAATTATAGGATCAGTAGAAAAACATAATTTATGTAAGAACTTACCTGATAAATTCCTTTCTTTCATATTAGCAAAAGTCCATGAGGCCCACCCTTTTTTGTGGTGGTTATGATTTTTTTGTATAAAGCACAATTATTCCAATTCCGGCTTTCTTTCATGTAATTAGCAAGAGTCCATGAGCTAGTGACGTATGGGATATACATTCCTACCAGGAGGGGCAAAGTTTACCAAACCTCAAAATGCCTCTAAATACACCCCTCACCACACCCACAATTCAGTTTAATGAATAGCCAAGAAGTGGGGTGATAAAAAAGGAGCGAAAGCATCAAAATAAGGAATTGGAATAATTGTGCTTTATACAAAAAAATCATAACCACCACAAAAAAGGGTGGGCCTCATGGACTCTTGCTAATATGAAAGAAATTAATTTATCAGGTAAGTTCTTACATAAATTATGTTTTCTTTCATGTAATTAGCAAAGAGTCCATGAGCTAGTGACGTATGGGATAATAAATACCCAAGATGTGGAACTTCCATGCAAGAGTCACTAGAGAGGGAGGGATAAAATAAAGACAGCCAATTCCGCTGAAAAATAATCCACAACCCAAAACAAAAGTTTTAATCTTAATAATGAAAAAAACTGAAATTATAAGCAGAAGAATCAAACTGAAGCAGCTGCCTGAAGTACTTTTCTACCAAAAACTGCTTCAGAAGAAGAAAAAACATGGTAGAATTTAGTAAAAGTATGCAAAGAAGACCAAGTTGCTGCTTTGCAAATCTGATCAACAGAAGCTTCATTCCTAAACACCTAGGAAGTAAGAAACTGACCTAGTAGAATGAGCCATAATCCTTTGAGGCGGAGATTTACCCGACTCTACATAAGTATGATGAATCAAAGACTTTAACCAAGATGCCAAAGAAATGGCGGAGGCCTTCTGACCTTTCCTGGAACCAGAAAAGATAACAAATAGACTAGAAGTCTTTCTAAAATCTTTAGTAGCTTCAACATAATATTTTAAAGCTCTTACTACATCCAAAGAATGTAAAGATCTCTCCAGAGAATTCTTAGGATTAGGACACAATGAAGGAACAACAATTTCTCTACTAATGTTGTTAGAATTCACAACCTTAGGTAAAAATTTAAATGAAGTCCGCAACACCGCCTTATCCTGATGAAAAATCAGAAAAGGAGATTCACAAGAAAGAGCAGATAACTCAGAAACTCTTCTAGCAGAAGAGATGGCCAAAAGGAACAGAACTTTCCAAGAAAGTAATTTAATATCCAGAGAATGCATAGGTTCAAACGGAGGAGCTTGTAAAGCCCTCAGAACCAAATTAAGACTCAAGGAGGAGAGATTGACTTAATGACAGGTTTGATACGAACCAAAGCCTGTACAAAACAATGAATATCAGGAAGATTAGCAATCTTTCTGTGAAAAAGAACAAAAAGAGCAGAGATTTGTCCTTTCAAGGAACTTGCAGACAAACCTTTATCCAAACCATCCTGAAGAAACTGTAAAATTCTAGGAATTCTAAAAGAATGCCAGGAGAATTTATGAGAAGAACACCAAGAAATGTAAGTCTTCCAGACTCGATAATAAATCTTCCTAGACACAGATTTACGAGCCTGTAACATAGTATTAATTATTGAGTCAGAGAAACCTCTATGACTAAGAATCAAGCAAAAAAAGGGCCTTGAGATAGAAGGTCTGGTATTAACAGAAGAGTCCAAGGTTGGCAACTGGCCATTCAAATGAGATCCCCATACCAAAACCTGTGAGGCCATGCTGGAGCCACCATCAGTACAAACGAACGTTCCATTAGAATTTTGGAAATCACTCTTGGAAGAAGAATTAGAGGCGGAAAGATATAGGCAGGATGATAATTCCAAGGAAGCGACAACGCGTCCACTGCCTCCGCCTGAGGATCCCTGGATCTGGACAGATACCTGAGAAGTTTCTTGTTTAGATGAGAGGCCATCAGATCTATTTCTGGAAGTCCCCAGATTTGAACAATCTGAAGAAAAACCTCTGTGTGAAGAGACCATTCGCCCGGATGTAACGTCTGGCGGCTGAGATAGTCCGCTTCCCAATTGTCTACACCTGGTATGTGAACCGCAGAGATTAGACAGGAGCTGGATTCCACCCATACAAGTATCCGAGATACTTCTTTCATAGCCTGAGGACTGTGAGTCCCACCCTGATGATTGACATATGCCACGGATGTGACATTGTCTGTCTGAAAACAAATAAACGATTCTCTCTTCAGAAGAGGCCAGAACTGAAGAGCTCTGAAAATCGCACGGAGTTCCAAAATGTTGATTGGTAATCTCGCCTCCTGAGATTCCCAAACCCCCTGCGCTGTCAGAGATCCCCATACAGCTCCCCAACCTGACAGACTTGCATCTGTTGAGATCACAGTCCAGGTTGGACGAACAAAAGAAGCCCCTTGAACTAAACGATGGTGATCTATTCACCACGTCAGAGAGTGTCGTAATTGGGATTTAAGGAGATTAATTGTGAAATCTTTGTATAATCCCTGCACCACTGGTTCAGCATACAAAGCTGAAGAGGTCGCATGTGAAAACGAGCAAAGGGGATCGCGTCCGATGCAGCAGTCATGAGACCTAGAATTTCCATGCACAAAGCTACCGAAGGGAATGATTGAGACTGAAGGTTTCAACAAGCTGAAACCAATTTCAGACGTCTCTTTTCTGTTAGAGACAAGGTCATGGACACTGAATCTATTTGAAAACCCAAAAAAGTTACCTTTGTCTGAGGAATCAACAAACTTTTTGGTAAATTGATCCTCCAACCATGTCATTGAAGAAACGACACAAGTAGACTCGTATGAGATTCTGCAGAATGTGAAGACTGAGCAAGTACCAAGATATCGTCCAAATAAGGAAATACCGCAATACCCTGTTCTCTGATGACAGAGAGAAGAGCACCGAAAACCTTTGAAAAGATCCTTGGAGCTGTCGCTAGGCCAAACGGAAGGGCCATAAACTGGTAATGCTTGTCTAGAAAAGAGAATCTCAGAAACTAATAATGAGCTGGATGAATTGGAATATGAAGGTATGCATCCTGTAAATCTATTCTGGACATATAATGCCCTTGCTGAACAAAAGGCAGAATATTCCTTATAGTTACCATTTTGAATGTTGGTATCCTTACATAACGATTCAATATTTTTAGATCCAGAACTGGTCTGAAGGAATTCTCCTTCTTTGGTACAATGAATAGATTTGAGTAAAACCCCAGACCCCGTTCCAGAACTGGAACTGGCACAATTACTCCAGCCAACTCTAGATCTGAAACACATTTCAGAAATGCCTGAGCCTTCACTGGATTTATTGGAATGCGAGAGAGAGAAAATCTCGCAGGCGGCCTTACTTTGAAACCTATTCTGTACCCTTGTGAAACAATGTTCTGAATCCAAAGACTGTGAATCGAATTGATCCAAATATCTTTGAAAAATCGTAACCTGCCCCCTACCAGCTGTGCTGGAATGAGGGCCGCACCTACATGTGGACTTGGGAGCTGGCTTTGACTTTCTAAAAGGCTTGGATTTATTCCAGACTGGAGAAGGTTTCCAAACTGTTCCTTTAGAGGAAGGGTCAGGCTTCTGTTCCTTATTCTGACGAAAGGAACGAAAACGATTAGCAGCCCTGTATTTACCTTTAGATTTTTTGTCCTGAGGCAAAAAGGTTCCTTTCCCCCCAGTAACAGTTGAAATAATAGAATCCAACTGAGAACCAAATAATTTATTACCTTGGAAAGAAAGAGAAAGCAAAGTTGACTTAGAAGTCATATCTGCATTCCAAGTTTTAAGCCATAAAGCTCTTCTTACTAAAATAGCTAAAGACATATACCTGACATCAATTTTAATGATATCAAAGATGGCATCACAAATAAAGTTATTAGCATGTTGAAGAAGTTTAACAATGCTATGAGTATTATGGTTTGACACTTGTTGCGCTAAAGCCTCCAACCAGAAAGTGGAAGCAGCAGCAACATCAGCCAAAGAAATAGCAGGTCTAAGAAGATTACCTGAACATAAATAAGCTCTCCTTAGAAAGGATTCAAGTTTCCTATCTAAAGGATCCTTAAAGGAAGTACTATCCGTCGTAGGAATAGTAGTACGTTTTGCAAGAGTAGAGATAGCCCCATCAACTTTAGGGATTTTGTTCCAAAACTCTAATCTATCAGATGGCACAGGGTACAATTTCTTAAACCTTTGAGAAGGAGTAAATGAAGTACCCAGATTATTCCATTCCCTAGAAATTACTTCAGAAATAGCATCAGGGACAGGAAAAACTTCTGGAATAACTACATGAGGTTTGAAAACCGAATTTAAACGCTTAGTAGATTTAGTATCAAGAGGACTAGACTCCTCCATATCTAATGCGATTAACACTTCTTTAAGTAAAGAATGAATAAATTCCATTTTAAATAAATATGAAGATTTATCAGTGTCAATATCTGAGACAGAATCTTCAGAACCAGATAGATCCTCATCAGAAACAGACAAGTCAGAATGATGACGGTCACTTAAAAATTCATCTGAAATATGAAAGTTTTAAAGGACCTTTTACGTTTACTGGAAGGAGGAATAACAGACAGAGCCTTCCTAATAGACTTAGAAACAAATTCTTTAACATTAACAGGGACATCCTGAGCATTAGATGTTAAGGGAACAACAACAGGTAATGGAATATTATTAATGGAAATACTATCTGCATTAGCAAGTTTATCATGACATTCATCACAAACTACAGCCGAAAGAACAGTTACCACAAGTTTACAACAAATGCACTTAACTTTGGTAGAACCAGCATCAGGCAGCGTCTTTCCAGAAGTAGATTCTGATCCAGGGTCAAGTTGAGACATCTTGCAATATGTAATAGAAAAAACAACATATAAAGCAAAATTATCAAATTCCTTTAATGACAGTTTCAGGAATTGGAAGAAAATGCCAATGAACAAGCCTCTAGCAACCAGAAGCATTGAAAAAAATAATGTGAAAAAAAGGTGGAGACAAGAGTGACGCCCACATTTTTTGGCGCCAAAAATGACGCTCACATCATTGGCGCTAAGTACAACGCCTATATTTTTTTGGCGCTAAGTACGACGCCACATCCGGTGACGCCGAAAAAATAACGCCCACATTTTTGCCGCAAAAAAACGTCTGAACACAAAAAACGTCAAAAAAATGACGTAACCACGAACAACTTCCGACGTCAATTAGGGCGCCGGAAATGACAAAATTTTGTGCCAAAAAACTCTGCGCCAAAAATGACGCAATAAATTAAAGCATTTTCAGCCCCCGCGAGCCTAACAGCCCACAGGGAAAAAAGTCAATTTGAAAAACTTTTTAAGGTAAGAAAAAAATAATCATTCATATGCATTATCCCAAATAATGAAACTGACTGTCTGAAATAAGGAATACTGATTACCCTGAATCATGGCAAATATAAGTTTAAACACATATATTTAGAACTTTATAAATAAAGTGCCCAACCATAGCTTAAGAGTGTCATAATAAAATAAGACTTACTTACCCCAAGACACTCATCTACATATAGTAGATAGCCAAACCAGTACTGAAACGAGAATCAGTAGATGTAATGGTATATTTAGAGTATATCGTCGATCTGAAAAGGGAGGTAGGAGAAGAAATCTCTACGACCGATAACAGAGAACCTATGAAATAGATCCCGTAGAAGGAGACCATGGTATTCAAATAGGCAATACTCTCTTCACATCCCTCTGACATTCACTGCACTCTGAGAGGAAAACCGGGCTCCAGCCTGCTGCGAAGCGCATATCAACGAAGAATCTAGCACAAACTTACTTCACCACCTCCACGGGAGGCAAAGTTTGTAAAACTGAATTGTGGGTGTGGTGAGGGTTGTTTTTATAGGCATTTTGAGGTTTGGGAAACTTTGCCCCTCCTGGTAGGAATGTATATCCCATACGTCACTAGCTCATGGACTCTTGCTAATTACATGAAAGAAAGTTAGTTGTATTATCCCTCCCACTGCATCATGTGGCAGCCATCAGTAGGGATGGGCGAATGTTTTTTGCAACATTCGAAAAAATGAAATCAATTTTAACAAATTTGTTTCTTCGTTTCAAATTTTTATTGTCTGTACAACATTCTAATATTCATTTAATATATTAGTGTTTCTAATTCTTTCTTTAAATGTAATATTTTGATTCAAATTGTTCTAATAATTCAATTCGAATTAGGCAATATACAAATTTTGAAAAATTCAAATTGATATATTTGTAAAAGTATTTCTAATGTTCACTTTAAATGTAATATTCAAATTATGCAATTTTCAAAACAGAAACTTTTAAATTGATATATGTGTATATATTATATATCAATTTACTAATTTCCCTACCTCATGAACTATTGAACTTCTGAATAGTATTGTTAAATTCAATGTTATATTAGAAATTCAATATTCAATCTAATTATGAACATTCGAAAAGAAAAATCACATTTGAAAACAGGAAATAACACTTGATTACAGAATTGTAATGTATTTTCATTCTTTTCAACATTCGATTGCCCAAATTAAATGTCCACAGGACTATTCATTCTGTCAAACAAATTACACTTTCAGCACATTCATCCATCCTAGCCATTAGCCAATCACAAAATGTATATATATATATATATATATATATATAAATATACATTCTATGAATCTTGCACATGCTCAGTAGGTGCTGGTACAATATAAAAGATTGTGCTCGTTTAGATAATGGAAGTCAATTGAAAAGTTGTTTAAAATTGTGTGCTCTATATGAATAATAAAAGTTTAATTTTGCCTTGATTGCCCCTTTACATTCTGGTTAAGAGGCAAAATATTCTACAAAAAAAATCATAAAACATTATCAACCACTATTGGGTGTCACATGTTTAATGAATATATCCCAGAATGGCAGCATAGTTATCCAATATATACTCTATTATGAAATAATTGTGTTTGATCTTACCAACATATTGGACAGCAGATGTTATAGAGGTAGAAATTGTAAGCAATCTATACCATTTATGTGATTGCAGTTTGCAGAAAAGCAAAATGCAAGCTAATAACTTAAACATTACTGCTTGTAAAATATTTTTGCCTAATATCCTTAATTGAAGTTTTGGGTTTTTCCAATGGATAACAATCACTAGTTTTACCAAACCAAGAGAGTCTGTTAGTTTAATGGTTAGTACATTTTCCCAGCAACGTATTTATCTACAGTCCTATTTTTTAATCTACTTTCTTATACCATTAGTATTCTGAGGCAGGTGTTCATCATTAGGCTAAACATTTCTGAGTATCATTTGATATCTACCTTTAGGTAGTTTTTGTTTATGTTGCTTTCTCAAGCAGTTTGAGTGCACTTGTAATTATATGCGGCATGGAACTTTTACCTTTTGTGCATTGACTAGGGGATGTTTTGTATAGTTTTAGTAGCAGTTATGATTGTCTTATATGTGTGCGCCTGTGTGCAAACACTGGCTTAATATCTACCAAATGACAATGGTCTTAGTAGTATTTGTATTTCTATGTCTATGTTTATATAAAGAAATATATAGAAAAAAACGTTTTTTAGTTTTTAAATAATTTTCATAGAATAATATCTTAAAATTATTAAGTTCTAATTCAAAAATAGACATAGAAATACAAATACTACTAAGACCATTGTCATTTGGTAGATATTAAGCCAGTGTTTGCACACAGGTGCACACATATAAGACAATCATAACTGCTACTAAAACTATTTATTCAGATGACTTGGGGTATCTGATTTTTATGTGAAGTATTATCTACCACCAGCGCATAGATATTTAGTTGTTTAATCATAGATGTTTTGTATAGTGCATTACTCTTGTTTTGGAATTTACATCCTAGTAATTACAACTAAATATGAGTGTGTGCCATGAAACTCAAACTTACTGCACCCATTTACTGGAATACTTTTTGTAGCTCAACCTTTTTTCTGTTGCATTTCAGGTAGGACCAGTGTTGGGGGTTTTTTTTTACTAGTTATGCTGCATGTAATCCTGCTTAAATGAAGTGTTTTGCTTTTATGAGACACCTAACTTACTTTCAACATTATGTGGCACCACTGATATTTTTAAAAAATGTCTGCAATAGGCCAAAATGTCTATACATTTAAAACAGTGAGATATACTCAAATAATCTTATTTTTTAAGTATTTATTTAATACATCTTAATTAAAAATTTCAGCTGTAATAAAATATTTCATTAATTTATGGATACTGGCCATTATTTCATTTTAATAGAACAAGCTCCCGGACATTTTGCACAGTTTTCAAATAAAAAGTAATTTCCAATCCATTAGAAAACTCCATGGAAACCTATTTAGCACTACAAATTGTATTCATGTGTGATAACATCCCCTATGGGTTCTCTAGGAAAAAGTTGACAGTGGAAAACCAACAATTTTGAATTGAAGTTGAGTTGAATGAAAAGGAGATACATAAAGTATAATTAAAAACCTGCATTTGACAGCTATTTTAATTGTTGAATTAATTAGCTGCCATGTGGGTTTTATTTTGTTTTGACTACATGACTTTCTTTTTATTAAAGTCTGTAAAATCCCTGATAAAACTCCCTTTATAAACCTGCACATTGTATCTATGTAGTACCATCTACTGAATCCTCTCAAAGGTTATAAAGCCTAATTCTTCATGATATCCCAAAAGAAAATAAACAGATTTATTTGTAACTAAAATATTCCTCTAGAAAGCAGCAAATGTAAATGAATAAAATGTAGAGCAAGTATAATATTTTAACAAATACATGTTACCATTTGTTCAAATACTGTTTTTATACATAAAGTTTTCATTCCATTCACTATAAACTATGTGCTAGCATATTGCCAAACCAAAAAGCAGATATTAATTATAAGTGGTTTGTGGACCCTCACTAATAAATAGTCATTTTACAGTGAGTGGATTATAGGATGTCCCATTATGAATGTAGTCCGGGCTGAAAAAGATCACCAGAGGTTACCAGTCAGTAAAAGAAGATATTAGAATAGTTATACAACTTACTAATTTAATCAACTTTATTTCAAACTGCCCATTTTGCTGTGTGCAATATCAAAACGCACATCACTGTATAATTTTACCCATATAAATACACTAATACAGAGTCCATACAGCACATATTTTGATAATTTATCACATCTTATAACATTGCTATGGTACTTATGGATAGCACATAAATGTCCACATTCATTATTTACTCATGTTTTTAATTAGCATAGAGGAATAAGCACAGAAGTGGGTAAGACTGGGGGGGGGTAGCTAAGGAGGTGGGCTGTTCCCGCAGGTGTGGTATCCTCCCACTGCTCATTGCTTACCAATAAATACAGAGCACAAAGTAACTTCTCACACAGCATCCTGAGACATCTCAGCAACAAGTAAGTGACTGCTTTTATAAACTTCTCTTCTATTTAATTATTATTTTTAAAAAATTGGATGTAGCTGCTTTCTATTTTTCTTTCTTTCTTTTCTTTCTTTTTTTCTTTCCTTCCATTCTTCTTTACTGTTGAGACATATCTTACAAGATAGTTGAGGTATTACTGATGGTATGGAGATTAGTATACTAGTAAGAACTATTTTTTTAATATGCTGCAGATAAAACATTGATATTTTATGCATTAATAAATACATAGATAAATACATAAACGCGTGCTAGACCATTTTATTATTGCACTATTGTCATTAAAATCATTCAGTGGTAAAGAAAACAAAACACAGCAGTTCTTGCAAATTTTTAATTTGCTTTATAAAAAAGCAATAACTTCAAAATGTAAATTGATTTATCTAAATTAAACATGGCATTTCCAGATCTTCATAGAGAGAATGAATAAAAGTTGTTCATGTAAATGACCGACTATTCAGTCCCTAGCTGTAAATCTTCATATTTATATTCATGTTTTACATGTGTGATAAGCAGAGAAGTGTTTGAATAGATTGGATAGTTGTATATAAAATATTTTGCTGATCTTACTTCCTCTTATCAATGGGTCCTTATTTCCTGCACTACCTTAACCACTCAAGCTAGGCTGGATACAACTCATTTAGCAGAAATAGGATTTCTTTGCCATTACCTAACAACTATTGTTATCCATTGGTTATAGATCACAATGGCTTACCCAATCACCAATCAGCCTCAAGGTCTCCAGGGGATGAATGTTGATAGCAGCAAAAGCACATGGGGCACTGAAGTCACAGAATGTTGTGACGATATGGGAATCTGTAAGTATCACAATTACCAAATTCAAATTATTCAAACAAGTAATCTATAATATTATTATACACTTTCATTCTTACAGTATTTTACTTCACCTCATTCAAATAATAAAAAAGTTGGAAAGATTCAATTAACCTTCACACATTCTATTGGAATAAAAAAAATCTTTGTTACATTACACAGTCTGCATAGCTCTTAACATTTCCTAGATAGTCTGGTGAGTCAGGGAGCTCCATTGGAGAGTGGGGTATGGATGGCCTTCAGAAAACCTGGACTAAAACCCAGATCCCGAGGTGCTGTTAGAAGGACAGCAGGCATCTGAGTTTGCTATTTGAGATGATCTTGAGATATATATATATATATATATATATATATATATATACACTGTATATATATGTACTACTAGCAGGTGTCCCAGCACCTGGGTGCAATCCTCAAGAAGTCATGTATAGATTATTTTGGAAGTGAAGTACACTTTCAAGTTTTTTTTAGAGGTACATAGACTGTTTTTATTTGTAATAACAATGAGTCATCAAGGACAAAGTTGACTTTTCGGCTCGCTTCAGAGCCTTCTTCAAGACATAGAAAATCTCAAATCGGCATGTAGCCGTACTCCGAAAACAGGAAATGCACTCACCGTGAGTGCATTTCCTGTTTTGGGAGTACAGCTACACGCAGATTCAAGATTTCCTATGTCTTAAAGGCCCTGAAGCGAGCCGAAACATCGACTTTGTCCTTGATGACTCGTTGTTATTACAAATAAAAACATTTTATGTTCCTCTAAAAAAAACGGAGAGTTCCCTTAATTTCCAAAATAATATATATATATATATATATATATATATATATATATATAATGTAACATTAAACAAAAGGGTGATTTGTGAATGTTTTTTATTACAGACCTTACATTTTGTTCATAGAACATGGTTATTTGTAAAAATGATTACTGTAAAACTCAATATCAAAATAGACTTGTTAGTTCATTTAAGGAGGTAATGATGTAGATAAAGGAGAATGTTTCCTGAAATGACAATAAATGAATATTATTTTGTTTGAGGCTGTGAAACAGGCACATAGTGTAATGTAATCATGTAACGCATATAGCGAAACATGAATATCACGCAGAGGGCCACATTCTCTCATTTCCTAACTAGTCTCTATAGTTATTGTTATTTTTTCAACTCTTTAACTTTTTTCCATTCATTAGTAAACAGACTTCATAGACTTACATCAGAATGTTGATACTATAGAAACTATAAGTGAATCAAGCCCACTTTGTCACAGGTCCATGCATAGTTTTGCAGGTTCATAAACATCCTTTCCAGCCTCACCAGTTCTTAGGTTATTCTGTGGAGTTCATTAAAGGGATAGGAAACCAAAAAAAAGTTATTGTGTGATTCAGAAAGAGCATACCATTTTGGAAATGTATTTCTATTATAACATTTTCTTAGTTCCCTGATATTTTGTAAAGCGCTACCTAGGTAGGCATCTGGAGAACTACATGGCAGGAAATTATGCTGCCATTTAGTGCTCTTGCAAAATGATAACATTCTTGCAAGCCTGCTTCCATATAGTGCTCCAGAAATGGGCTGGCTCCTAAGCATAAGTCCCTGCTTTTCAACAAAAGATAACAAGATAACTAAGAAAATTTGATAATGGAAGTAAATTAGGAAGTAGTTTCAAATTGCATATTCTATCTGAATAATGAAAGAGAAATTTTGGATTTCATATCCCTTTATATAAGAATAAAGAGGTGAATGTGTTCTGTAAATTAACCTTAAAATTGGAGAAGCTGTTAATAGCTCTACCCCAGTTACATTCTGTGTCCGTAGCCTCTGTAATGCTGCTTATTATTTACTGTTCACTTAAAGGGACACTGAACCCAATTTTTTTCTTTCGTGATTCTTATATAAAGGGATATGAAATCCAAAATTTCTCTTTCATTATTCAGATAGAGTATGCAATTTGAAACTACTTCCTAATTTACTTCCATTATCAAATTTTTAAGCAACATTCTAATTTACTCCTATTATAATTTTTCTTCGTTCTCTTGCTATCTTTATTTGAAAAAGAAGGCATCTAAGCTATTTTTTGTTCAGAACCCTGGAAAGCACTTGTTTGTTCACCAAAAATGGGCCGGCATCTAAACTTACGTTCTTGCTTTTCAAATAAGATACCAAGAGAATGAAGAAAATTTGATAATAGGAGTAAATTAGAAAGTTGCTTAAAATTGCATGCTCTATCTGAATTACAAAATAAAAAATTGGGTTCAGTGTCCCTTTAACTATCCTAAGTACACCAAGAAACAATAGTCCAAATTCATATATGTTGTGTGTGTATAGCAGCAAAATGCACTTTCTATGTAAATTTAGAGGATTTTATTTGATAAAAAACTCACATTTTATTAGATCCCTCTTTCTTATACACATCCATTTAGTAGCACATAATATACTCCCATTCTCATTATATTCACATAACCTCTTATCTTTCTCAGGTCTGTGTGGAACATTTGTGCCCTGTATCTTGGCATGTAGAGTGGCCGCTGATTTTGGGGAGTGTTGTTGTCTTCCATGTATAGGAGGAGGTGTCCTTGCCATGCGAACAGGAATCAGAGAACGCTACCGTATCCCGGTAATTGTAAACACCTTCTGCATCATTATTAACTGCAATCTCCTCAGCCAATTGCTTAATACCTTCTTTGCTATATCCAAACTGTACTCTTTCTCTAAATCATCTGCTGTTATTCTCCTCACCCTGCTCTCTCTGCAGTCTCCTCATTAAACTCTATTACTTTCCTACTTTCATTGTACTCTCACGCTAGAATTCCTCCTGCGTTTTTTTTCCTCTTATTCTCCTTGTACTGCCTCCTATATCACTCTCCTTATACCCCCCATTGAACACACCCTTTACTCTTTACTTCTAGGCTCCCTATACTCTCCTCTTCTAACACTCCCTGTACTCTCTTCTTCTAGCACTCCATATACTCTCCTTTTCTAATACTCTCTGTACTCTGTTCCTCTAGCTCTCTTCATACTCTCCATTTCTAATACTCCCTGTACTCTCTTCCACTAGCTCTCTCTATACTCCCCATCTAACACTACCTATGTTCCTCTTCTAACACTCCCTGTACTCTATTCTTCTAGCACTCAGTATACTCTCCTTTTCTAATACTCCCTTTACTCACTTCCACTAGCTCTCTCTATACTCCCCATATAATGTTCCCTGTACTCACTTCTTCTAGCACTCCATATAGTCTCCTCTTCTAATACTCCCTGTACTCTCTTCTTCTAGCACTCCATATACTCTCCTTTCTAATACTCCCTGTACTCTGTTCCTGTAGCTCTCTCTATACTCTCCTCTCCTAACACTCCCTGTACTCTCTTCCTCTATCTCTCTATACTCCCCATCTAACGTTCCCTGTACTCTCTTCTTCTAGCACTCACTATACTCTCCTTTTCTAACACTCCCTGTACTCTCTTCCTCTAGCTCTCTCTATACTCCCCATTAAATACACCCTTTACTCTTTGCATCCAGCGCTACCTATACTCCCGTCATCTAACACTCCATGTGCTCTCTTACTTAAGCACTTTCTATATTCTCCTCCACTAAAACTCCCTGTACTAACTTCCACTAATATTCCATATACTCTACTCCATCCCCCCTGTACCCTCCTCCTCTCACACTCCATGAACTCTTCAGGGCACATTTATCAAGCTCCATATGGAGCTTGATGCCCCGTGTTTCTGGCAAGCCTTCAGGCTCGCCGGAAACAGAAGTTATGTAGCAGTGGTCTAAAAACCGCTGCTCTATAACCTGTCCGCCTGCTCTGAGACTGCGGACAGAAATCAACTTGATCGAATACAATTAGGTTGATTGACACCCCCTGCTAGCTTATGCTGTCGGCATTTACCAATGTGCAGCGGACATGATCCGCTATATCAGATCATGTCCGCTGGCACAATCATAAATATGCCCCTTCTTACACTCTCTCTGCCCTCATCCTCCTCTAAAGCATCCTATGATCTCTATGCACTCTCCTTACTAAACTCTATTACCATTCTGCTTTTATTGTACTATCATACTAGAATTCTCCTTATTCTTCCTGTACTGTCCTCCTATAACACTCCCTCTACTCTACATCTCCCATAGTCCTTATAATCTCCTCTAATGCTACATGAACTCCACTAAAACTCACTATAATATACACCTCTAATCCTCCTATACCTTCCTCTTCTAACACTTCATAAACTCTCTTCCTCTAACCTTTTCTGTACTCTCCACTTCTAAAACTTTATTTACTTTCCTGCTCTAAAGTTCCCTGTACTCTGCTCTCATATGTTCCTTGTACTTTCCTCCAGTTACTCCTCTGTTTTGACATCTTTCTCTCCTTTCTTTTATATAAACCTTATTTCTGTTAACATTTTTTGTACTCAAGTACTTTCACTTGCTAAGTAGTCTCTCTTTGTATTCTAGGGCACTATTTGCGATGATTGCATATGTCTCACATTCTGCTACCCCTGTGCAATCTGCCAGATGGCCCGTGAGCTAGACATGAGGAAATGAAGAGGAAGGAATTGTGTGTGTAGAAATATGAATATTTTTTACTGATTACAACCATTATCAGTAATACAGACTATGTAGCCTCTTAATATTAAAGCAACATTCAGCACATAACTTCTGTTTCCCGGCGAGCCTGAAGGGCATGAAGTGTAAATCTGCTGTCCTTCAAAATAACTCAACACACAGCCATTAATGTCTAAACTGTTGGCAACAAAAGTGAGTACACCCCTAAGTGAAAATGTCCAAATTGGGCCCAAAGTGTCAACATTTTGTGTGGCCACCATTATTTTCCAGCACTGCCTTAACCCTCTTGGGCATGGAGTTCACCAGAGCTTCACAGGTTGCCACTGGAGTCCTCTTCCACTCCTCCATGACGACATCACGCATGTGGTGGGTGTTAGAGACCTTACGCTCCCCCACCTTCCATTTGAGGATGCTCCACAGTTGCTCAATAGGTTTTAGGTCTGGAGACATGCTTGGCCAGTCCATCACCTTTACCCTCAACTTCTTTAGCAATGCAGTGGTCGTCTTGGAGGTGTGTTGGGGTTGTTATCATGTTAGATTACTGCCCTGTGGCCCAGTCTCGGAAGGGAGGGGATCATGCTCTGCTTCAGTATGCCACAGTACATGTTGGCATTCATGGTTCCCCCAATGAACTGTAGCTCCCCAGTGCCGGCAGCACTAATGCAGGCCCAGACCATGACACTCCCACCACCATGCTTGACTGTAGGCAAGACACACTTGTCTTTGTACTCCTCACCTAGTTGCCGCCACACACGCTTGACACCATCTGAACCAAATAAGTTTATCTTGGTCTCATCGGAACCACAGGACATGGTTCCAGTAATCCATGTCCTTAGTCTGCTTGTCTTCAGCAAACTGTATGCGGGCTTTCTTGTGCACTATCTTTAGAAGAGACTTCCTTATGGGACAACAGCCATGCAGACCAATTTGATGCAGTGTGCAGCGTATGGTCTGAGCACTGACAGGCTGACCCCCCACCCCTTCAACCTCTGCAGCAATACTGGCAGCACTCATACGACTATTCCCCAAAGACAACCTGTGGATATGATGCTGAGCACGTGCCCTTAACTTCTTTGGTCGACCATGGTGAGGCCTGTTTTGAGTGGAACCTGTCCTGTGAAACCACTGTATGGTCTTGGCCACCATGCTGAAGCTCAGTTTCAGGGTCTTGGCAATCTTCTTATAGCCTAGGCCATCTTTATGTAGAGCAACAATTCTTTTTTTCAGATCCTCAGAGAGTTCTTTGCCATGAGGTGCCATGTTGAACTTCCAGTGACCAGTATGAGAGAGTGTGAGAGTGTTTACACCAAATTTAACAAATTCACACCTGAGACCTTTTAACACTAACAAGTCACATGACACCGGGGAGGGAAAATGGCTAAGTGGTCCCAGTTTGGACATATTCACTTTTGTTGCCAACGGTTTCAACAAAAATGGCTGTGTGCTGAGTTATTTTGAGGGGACAGCACATTTACACTGTTATACAGGTTGTACACTCACTACTTTACATTGTAGCGAAGTGTCATTTCTTCAGTGTTGTCACATGAAAAGATATAATAAAATATTTACAAAAATGTGAGGAGTGTACTCAGTTTTGTAAAATACTGTATATTGTACCAAAATACCATCAGACATAGAAATAAATATTTATTTATGAATAAACAGGACATATTCTTTTTTATTTATTTATATTTTATTGAGGTAAGAAACAGATCAATACAAAATGTAAACAGTGAAATGCAATGTACATCTAGAAATATAGCGTTATTGTTCATATAATAATAACATGCATCCTTTAGGAACATCTATTTTATATTATCTATTGTCATTGACATGTCTAAAATACAGTGGATTACAAAATGACGCCTCATTGCAAAATCTCCATGTGACCAAGAAGATCATAGAATAAGCCTCAGATTTTAATTATTTTTTAAATGCGAATACTAAATATGAACATTGAACTATACTATGGTCAAAATTAGAAAGGGAAGGGGTAAGCTATAAAATGAGAGAAGCATTCTAATCTATAGGTTTAATGATGTTAGGTGTTGCATAGAGCTTCAAAAATGAAGGTGGAAAATTCCAGGTAGAGTGAACTATCATTATCCTATATCATATTCAAACAATAAAGGAATATATCTGTTGCAATCAGCTAACAGTCAGCTAGATTACAATTTATGGCGTTATGTCTGCTCGCTAATTTCGTGTACGTTATTTTCATTGTGCCCCTTTCATAACGTAGGTTTTACAGGTTTGAAAAAAAACAGCTTGTGCGGGCGATATGGTGACATTGAGCTCCATGCTTCACCCAAATACAAGCACTAATTTGACGTGCTCATGCACGATTTCCCCATAGACATCAATAGGGAGAGCCGGCTAAAAAAAAGCCTAACACCTGCGATTGCGGAATGAAAAGCTCTGCAACGCAGTCCCAATGATATCTATGGGGAAAGAAAAAGTTACATTTAAACCTAACCCCCTAACTTAAAAACCATGTCTAAACACCCCTAATCTGTCGCCCCTAACATCGCCGCCACCTACCTACACTTATTAACCCCTAATCTGTCGCCCCTAACATCGCCGCCACCTACCTACACTTATTAACCCCTAATCTGCCACCCCCAACATCGCCGCCACCTACCTACACTTATTAACCCCTAATCTGTTGCCCTGACATCGCCGCCACCTAAATAAAACTATTAACCCCTAATCTGCCGCTCGCGATATAGCCGCAACCTACATACAGTTATTAACCACTAATCTGCTGCCCCTAACATCACCTCCACCTACATTACAATTATTAACCCCTAATCTGCCGCCCCAATATGCTAAAGTTATTAAACCCTAAAACTCTGGCCTCCAACATCACTAACACTAAATAAATATATTAACCGCTAAACCTAACGTAACCCTAAGTCTAACCCTAACACCCCCTAACTTAAATATAATTAAAATAAATGTAAATAAAACTTACAATTATCACCTAAATAATTCCTATTTAAAACTAAATACTTACCTGTAAAATAAAACCTAAGCTAGATACAATATAACTAATAGTTACATTGTAGCTAGCTTAGGGTTTATTTTTATTTCACAGGTAAGTTTGTATTTATTTTAACTAGGTAGACAAGTTAGTAAATAGTTATTAACTATTTACTAGCTACCAGGTTAAAATAAATACAAAGTTACCTGTAAAATAAAACCTAACCTGCCTTACACTAAAACCTAACATTACAATAAAATACATTAAATTAATAAAATACAATTATCTAAATTACAAAAAAAAATGAACTCTAAATTACACAAAATAAAAAACGAAATTATCAAAAATAAAAACGAATTACTCCTAATCTAATAGCCCTATCAAAATAAAAAAGCCCCCCCAAAATAAAGAAAACCCTAGCCTACACTAAACTGCCAATGGGCCTTAAAAGGGCTTTTTTCGGGGCATTGCCCCAAAGATATCAGCTCTTTTACCTGTAAAAAAAAAATACAAACAACCCCCCAACAGTAAAACCCACCACCCACACAACCAAACCCCGCAAATAAAAACCTATCTAAATAAACCTAAGCTAACCATTGCCCTGAAAAAGGCATTTTGATGGGCATTGCCCTTAAAAGGGCATTTAGCTCTTTTGCTGTCCAAACCCCCCAAATAAAAACCTATTGAAATTAACCTAAGCTAACCATCGGAATGTAAGGGACACCATCTTGGATGACGTAACTTAAAGGGAAACAGCGATCAGCGGCAATCTTAAGAAGAGGATGCTCCGTGCGGGATGTCTTGAAGATGGACCTGCTCCACATTAGATGGATGAAGATAGAAGATGCCGTCTGGGTGAACATTTCTGCCCGCTTGGATGAAGACTTCTGCCGGCTTCGATGAGGACTTCTGCCCACTTGGATGAAGACTTCTGCCGCCTGGATGAGGATAGATGTCTGGTCTTCGAAAACTGTAAGTGGATCGTCGGGGGTTAGTGTTAGGTTTTTTAAGGGTTTATTGGGTGGGGGTTTTTTTAGCTTAGGGTTTGGACAGCAAAAGAGCTAAATGCCCCTTTAAGGGCAATGCCCATCAAAATGCCCTTAAATAGTTAGCTTAGGTTTATTTAGATAGGTTTTTATTTGGGGGGTTTGGTTGTGTGGGTGGTGGGTTTTACTGTTGGGGGGTTGTTTGTAATTTTTTTTACAGGTAAAAGAGCTGATATCTTTGGGGCAATTCCCAGCAAAAGGCCCTTTTAAGGGCCATTGGCAGTTTAGTGTAAGTCTAGGGTTTTTTATTTTGGGGGGGGCTTTTTTATTTTGATAGGACTATTAGATTAGGAGTAATTCATTTTTATTTTTGATAATTTTGTTTTTTATTTTGTGTAATTTAGAGTTTATTTTTTTTGTAATTTAGATAATTGTATTTTATTAATTTATTTTATTTTATTGTAATGTTTGGTGTTAGTGTAAGGTAGGTTAGTTTTTTTTTTTACAAGTAAGTTTGTATTTATTTTAACTAGGTAGCTAGTAAATAGTTAATAACTATGTACTAACTAGTCTACCTAGTAAAAATAAATACAAACTTACCTGTGAAATAAAAATAAATCCTAAGATAGCTACAATATACAGTAACTATTAGTTATATTGTAGCTAGCTTAGGTTTTATTTTACAGGTAAGGTTTATTTAGATTTATTTTAATTCTATTTAAATTAGGGGGTGTTAGGGTTAGGTTAGGGTTAGACTTAGGCTTACATTAAGGGGTTAATATATTTATGTAGTTATGTGGGAGGCCAGAGGTTTAGGAGTTAATAGTTTAATTTAGTATATTTCATTGTGGGGGGCTTGCGGTTTAGTGGTTAATAGGTGTGGGCGGACGGCAGATTAGGGGTTTATAATATTTAAGTAGTGTTTGCGATGCGGGAGGGCCGCGGTTTAGGGGTTAATAGGTTTATTATATTGGCGACGATGTAGCGGAGCGGCAGATTAGGGGATAATAATTTTATTTTAGTGTTTGCAATGCGGGAGGGCCTTGGTTTAGGGGTTAATAGTTGGTTTATGGGTGTTTAGTGCACTTTGTGACAGTTTAGTTATGAATTTTATGTTACAGCTTTGTAGCATAAAACTCATAACTACTGACTTTAGATAGTGGTACAGATCTTGTCATTTTAGGCTGTACCACTTACTTTTTGGCCTCCCAGGCAAACTCGTAATACTGGCGCTATGGAAGTCCCATTGAAAAAGGAATTTTTTAGAAGTGCACTACTGACGTTGCGTGACGGCCAAAAACGTTTGCAGTACACCTATTCTGACAAGACTTGTAATAGCAGTGTTAGGGAAAAGCATTGTTATGGTCCATAACAATGCTTTTTGAGTCATAACGCAAAACTCGTAATCTAGCTGAGTGTTTACCTTCAGGGTCAGTTAGGATAGTGACAATATGTATTCACCATATGTTATCTAATCACTTTGGAGGTTCGATCTATTTTGTTGCTTCTTAAGTGAGGTGCATGAAATAAGATTTTGGGAATGAAGGCCATTGGATACATTTTCCTATGTTTACTTATATAAACTATAATATGGGGGGAGGTTAGAGGGATTGACGTTGTAAGTATATATTTCTTGGTAAGCTGAAAACAATTAAATAGAATATTATTATTATTCTTTATTTATAAAGCACCAACACATTCTGCAGCACTGTCCATGGGTACAAAGATAAAAGTACAGTACAATACAATATTAACCCCTTAGTGACCAGAGCACTTTTCCATTTTCTGTCCGTTTGGGACCAAGGCTATTTTTACATTTCTGCTGTGTTTGTGTTTAGCTGAAATTTTCCTCTTACTCATTTACTGTACCCACACATATTATATACCGTTTTTCTCGCCATTAAATGGACTTTCTAAAAATACCATTATTTTCATCATATCTTATAATTTACTATAAAAAAATTATAAAATATGAGGAAAAAATGGAAAAAAACACACTTTTTCTAACTTTGACCCCCAAAATCTGTTACACATCTACAATCACCAAAAAACACCCATGCTAAATAGTTTCTAATTTTTGTCCTGAGTTTAGAAATACCCAATGTTTACATCTTTTTTGCTTTTTTTGTAAGTTATAGGGCCATAAATACAAGTAGCACTTTGCTATTTCCAAACCATTATTTTTCAAAATTAGCGCTAGTTACATTAGAACACTAATATCTTTCAGGAATCTCTGAAAATCCATTGACATGTATATATTTTTTTTTAGTAGACATCCCAAAGTATTGATCTAGGCCCATTTTGGTATATTTCATGCCACCATTTCACCGCCAAATGCGATTAACTACAAAAAATTGTTCACTTTTTCACAAATTTTTTCACAAACTTTTGGTTTCTCACTGAAATTATTTACAAACAGCTTGTGCAATTATGGCTTAAATTATTGTAAATTATTCTCTGGGATCCCCTTTGTTCAGAAATAGCAGACATATATGGCTTTGGCGTTGCTTTTTGGTAATTAAAAGGCTGCTAAATGCCACTGCGCACTACACGTGTATTATGCCCAGCAGTGAAGGGGTTAATTAGGGAGCATGTAGGGAGCTTTTAGGGGTAATTTTAGCTTTAGTGTAGTGTAGTAGACAACCCCAAGTATTGATCTAGGCCAATTTTGGTATATTTAATGCCACCATTTCACCGCCAAATGCGATCAAATTAAAAAAAACGTTAAATTTTTCACAATTTTAGGTTTCTCACTGAAATCATTTACAAACAGCTTGTGCAATTATAGCAGAAATGGTTGTAAATGCTTCTCTGGGATCCCCTTTATTCAGAAATAGCAGACATATATGGCTTTGGCGTTGCTTTGTGGTAATTAGAAGGCCGCCAAATGCTGCTGCGCATCACACGTGTATTATGGCTAGCAGTGATGGGGTTAATTATGTAGCTTGTAGGGAGCTTGCAGGGTTAATTTTAGCTTTAGTGTAGAGCTCAGCCTCCCACCTAAAACATCAGACCCCCTGATCCCTCCCAAACAGCTCTCTTCCCTCCCCCACCCCACAATTGTCCCCGCCATCTTAAGTACTGGCAGAAACTCTGCCAGTACTAAAATAAAAGCTATATTTGGGCTTTTTTTTTTTTGGCATATTTACATATGCTGCTGTGTAGGATCCCCCTTAGCCCCAAACCTCACTGATCCCCCACCAAACAGCTTTCTAACCCTCCCCCTCTGCCTTAATGGGCTCCATCTTGGGTACTGGCAGCTGTCTGCCAGTACCCAGTTTAGTAACAAAAAGTATGTTTTTTGGGGGTTTTTATTGCCCTTTTCTGTAGTGTAGCTTCCCCCCCCAAGACCAACCCCCCACCCCTTCCAGAACCCTTAGATCATAATTGATTTTGTTAATATATATTTTTTTTAACATTTCTTAACTTTTTTTTTCTGCAGTGTAGCGGTTCCCTCCCGCTCCCACCCGTGCATCGCTCGCCCGCTCCCGTGCGCGCCCCCGTCTGTCCCGCCCCCGATCCTGCCCCCCTCCACTCGGCACATCGATGGTCGCCCACCCGCCTCCCAGACTTGCTCCCACCCACCAACGATACCGGCCACCGATGTCCGGTGCAGAGAGGGCCACAGAGTGGCTCTCTCTGCATCGGATGGCCAAGGGGGGTTATTGCAGGATGCCTCGATATCGAGGCATCACTGCAATAACCGGATCGCTTCCAGCTGCTTTCCAGACCAAGGACGTACGCCACACGTCCTCGGTCATTAACTGTATTTTTTTTGAGGACGTGTGACGTACGTCCTTGGTCATTAAGGGGTTAAAGACACAGGACAAAGTTTAACAAACAAATACAGGGGGAATTGAGGGCCCTGTTCCTGTGGGAACTTAAAATCTAGATGGGTAGGAGGGTGAGAAACAGAAGGTGGGGACTGCAAAGGTGGGAATGATGTTAGTGTGGAGTTAGATGAGGGCAGCTATAAGGCAAGTGGAATTCATTTGTTACTGATTTGGAGATAGGCTTTCCTGAACAAAAAGGTCTTTAGAGAGCATTTAAAGGAGGAGAGGTTAGGGGTTGGTGCCGCACAAGAGAAGTCCTGTATTCTATTATGGGAGGAGGTGATGGTAGAAAATGCAAGGAGCAGGTCATTGTTGGCTCTTAGGGGGCAAGCTGGAGTATATTTGTTAATGAGTGAGGACAGGTAGAGGGGCTTTGTAGGTCAGGGTGAGAATTTTAAATTTATTTTGCTGTGAATGGGGAGCCAGTGAAGGGACTCACAGAAAGGTGCAGCAGATACAGAGCGTCGGGAGAGGTGGGTTAGCCTAGCAGAGGCATTAAGGATGGATTGAAGAGGGGAGAGGTGAAAGAGAGAATGTAATATGATATCAATAGTATCTATTTCTGTAAAACAACTATATGTTGTCAAGTAGCCTAACAGTGCTCTCATCAACATCAGTGCAAAACAATATAACTATAGTAGATTAGGGTTGATTATATAGTATTATGATTACATAAATGATATCAAATATTAGCTGGGTATTAGTTGAATGATATTGAGGGCTTATGTATAGTAGAGTATATTGAAACCTGTATTAGCTAAGGGCTAGGATTTAGCCTTACTAACTATATAATACAATAAATTTGCAAGCACATGAGTCAGCAAGATACCACAACTTAATTACATATATAAGGCAGACAAAATATCAAATTTTCCAGTATAGGACTATAGCCAAGTTAGCTAGATTAATATATGTACAGACCCTTGCATCCATCTTATAAATATCATAATAAAAATATGGATCGTAAATAGTAAAGCTATAAATTCTTACCAACTTTAAAATGAAATAGGCGTCCTAACACTAGGCTTGAGACTAAAGCCAACAAATATAATTATTAGGTAGTAAAAAAAAAGAAAAAGGAACGAGAACCAAAACTGAGTTTCTAGGGACTGTCTTAGTATCTCTATGCCAGCTTCACCCTACACCTGCTCCGACGTTAGAGTACCATCTTCCAACTCTTATGTCAGTCTCTGCTGTTAGGCAGTGGCATACTAGGGTAAATATGGACCTCTGATCTGCTATCTCTGTGGGTAAAATCCTTCTTTTAAGAGTGACTCCTTCTTCTGCAGCATGCCATGGCTTCCAAGGCAGCTGTTGTCGAGTCTCCGGTCCCGGTATATTACCGGTAGCACACACATCTATTGAAAGATTGTCCCCTGATCACTCCATGGTCAACCGCCCCACAGCAGGATCTGGTGTCATCGCTTCCTTCATGTTGTATTGCTGCAGCTTCTGTAACTCAGGTAGGGCTGTAATAGATGGTATTGGTTCCGTCGCTGTAGTTTTCCACTCTTCAAGATTTGTTATAGCTGACATGCTTGGTCTCTGATTAGGAAGTGTTAGGATTGAGCTCAGCTGTTTGGTGCTCTGTGGGTCCATATAATAGCTGTGAGATGCTGTGCTTGTAGCTATATTCAGTGTCCTGAGGGAAGGTCGGCGAACTAATCGTCAAAGATCTCAGTCCTCAGTCCGTTAATAACAGCCTCTTTGGTAATGGCGTCCACATGCAGCTGGCTTGTGGTCTTATTAAAGTCTTGAGTCAGATACCATTCATATTGCAGGATCAAGAATCTCTTTTAAGCAGTATTAGATCAATCTTTCATGATATATTACATATAGTAGATCTCTAAGTTATCAGAACTCCTTTTTTGGCTTTTAGAAGACATTCACAGCCAGGAGCTCCTGGCGTGCACGTCTTGTTGATTCGGCTGTTGGCACTGCCCCCCAACAGGACATATTCTTGTATGTGAAGAACATTGGAATGCAAAATATTCATATTTTCATGTCTGGTTAGAGCGCATGAGAATATGCGAATGGGTTTGCGTGCGAGTAGGGTGTTTTCTCAACTTTTTGTGCTCCATTGACTTCTATGGGGGAATAAGTGAATGCACACGCAATATTCTAAATTCGGCTTTTGCGCTCGTCGTGTTAGATTACAAGCAAAAACAGTTTACTTTCAATTCATAATAGGAGCATAATCTGACGAGGGCAAAAAGCCAAACTTCAAGCACAGTTAGTGCTTGACAGTAGCGTTAATTATCGCTTCACTTGTAATCCGGCCCAAAGTAAGCTACAAGTAGTTAAGTCTATTCTAGTTGACAATTTATCATATAATTTATCTACAATAATCTGTTAAAATCACTAGCTTCCTTTGTATCTGTCTCTTCTTTAAAATCCCACATCTGCATTGACCCATATGCAGCACATCTCCTAGAACAGTGGTTCTCAACCAAAGTGACCTCAAGGCCCGGTAAATTTTAGCTAGACATGTCTGGGGCCCAGTAGTTTATTTATATATATATATATATATATATATATATATATATATATATAGTGAGCAGCAGGGGCGGGCTGATCAGCCAGGCAAATAGGACCTGGGCAGAGGGACCAGCAAGTAGGGGGGCCCACAAATGGTATCTCCACGGATTTTGGTGCATTCCTTAAGCTGGAGTTTTCAGTTGTCCTATCAGTAACTAAGCAAATAAGTGTGGGTTTAGTGGGGGCCCTGGCAGGGGTCTGTCGCTGTGAGGGCCATGGAGTGTGGGGTCTGGCTAGGGTTGCCACCTCAGCCATGTTTTTCTGGACACTTATGAGTTACACAGGCTGCAGGGTATGCAGGGAGGAACATGTATTGTGTTTCTGGACAGCACTATTCATATTCCTCCCTGCACACCTTGCAGCATGTGTAACTTATAAGTGTTCTGTATTATAAGGGACGGGTGGCAACCCTAGGTCTGGCCCTGGAGGTTGGGTGCCCTTTCTCTGGCCCTTAATGTTGGGGGTCCCGGCTCTGTAGGATGAGGGGCATGTTGGGGGCAGGGCAGGAAGGCTACCATGTACATTTGCATACAATTTAATACATTTTGGTCAGTGTGAGACAGTGTTCCTGGGGCCTTGATTGGTCTCAGTCTGCACCTGGTTTGCAGTGGGGTAAGAGTGTGCAGTGGGGGCATGACAGGTCAGGGCCCACCAGCAGGGCTATCACGGCCCGGTACTGGGCCACGGCCTGGCTGATGAGAAACCAGGTCCTAGAAAACACACATTTCTATAGTGTTATTGTGTATCAAATGTATATTTTTAAGGGCAAAAATAAAATGCATTTTTTTACCAGTAGTGTCTCTTGCAAACTATGAGTGAGATTACACAACACAAATTATTTTCTTGGATTAAAGTGAGATTGACTTCCTTTTTACTAGGTATATATGCTTCCCTTTTCTGTTTAAAAATTACACAGTAAGTCCATCAGGTAGCAATATAAACCTGCCCCATAAAACATTTGAAGGAACAGTAAAAACCTTGAGATTTCTATATAAAATGTTATAAATAATAAAACACCTTTGCAATATATTGTCATAATTTATTTTGCCCCCCTTTCATTTATTTCAACTCTGAAAATTGAGCAATTTATCATTCTCAGAACTTGAAATATATATCCACCCCTAATTGACTTTATCAGATAACAACTACAAAAATGTTCATTTATACTAATTTATGACCGTCACTAGCCTTGTCCATAGACTAAAGCCCAGATTGGCTCCTCCAAATAAGGCAAATGGTGCGTGGAATTTAGCTCATGGAAAAAAAATGGCAGTAGAAAAGATGTTAATTTGTTGTAAAACATTAAGACTTGGCTGATATGTTATTCTATAGTAAAACAACAGATATGTCTTGTAATTACAAGGTGTTTACTGTCCCTTTGATGCCCTCTCACCCTGTAGCTTTTAGAAGTTTTTGTCACATCTTGGTGGAAGCGGCTAAGTATCAGCCGGCCTGTTGTATAAAAACCATGGGCCAGTTGTATAAAAACCATGGGCCTGTTATGTTTCAATAAGGATTATGTACCAATATATCTGATTTGGATAAACCAGGGATGTTGCTCTTGTATATTTATACCCAATAACCAGTTTTAGAGTTAATGAGTATAATATATTGAGCAATTGTTAACAGAGCAGGAAATACTGCTGAAGGTATAGGATTTATAATTAATAAAATCCAAAAAACAATTCAGAATGGAAACTGCAGACAAAACTCCAGAGTTTGTTTAAGTATACAGGGAGTGCAGCATTATTAGGCAAGTTGTATTTTTGAGGATTAATTTTATTATTGAACAACAACCATGTTCTCAATGAACCCAAAAAACTAATTAATATCAAAGCTGAATAGTTTTGGAAGTAGTTTTTAGTTTGTTTTTAGTTATAGCTATTTTAGGGGGATATCTGTGTGTGCAGGTGACTATTACTGTGCATAATTATTAGGCAACTTAACAAAAAACAAATATATACCCATTTCAATTATTTATTTTTACCAGTGAAACCAATATAACATCTCAACATTCACAAATATACATTTCTGACATTCAAAAACAAAACAAAAACAAATCAGTGACCAATATAGCCACCTTTCTTTGCAAGGACACTCAAAAGCCTGCCATCCATGGATTCTGTCAGTTTTTTGATCTGTTCACCATCAACATTGCGTGCAGCAGCAACCACAGCCTCCCAGACACTGTTCAGAGAGGTGTACTGTTTTCCCTCCTTGTAAATCTCACATTTGATGATGGACCACAGGTTCTCAATGGGGTTCAGATCAGGTGAACAAGGAGGCCATGTCATTAGATTTTCTTCTTTTATACCCTTTCTTGCCAGCCACGCTGTGGAGTACTTGGACGCGTGTGATGGAGCATTGTCCTGCATGAAAATCATGTTTTTCTTGAAGGATGCAGACTTCTTCTTGTACCACTGCTTGAAGAAGGTGTCTTCCAGAAACTGGCAGTAGGACTGGGAGTTGAGCTTGACTCCATCCTCAACCCGAAAAGGCCCCACAAGCTCATCTTTGATGATACCAGCCCAAACCAATACTCCACCTCCACCTTGCTGGCGTCTGAGTCGGACTGGAGCTCTCTGCCCTTTACCAATCCAGCCACGGGCCCATCCATCTGGCCCATCAAGACTCACTCTCATTTCATCAGTCCATAAAACCTTAGAAAAATCAGTCTTGAGATATTTCTTGGCCCAGTCTTGACGTTTCAGCTTGTGTGTCTTGTTCAGTGGTGGTCGTCTTTCAGCCTTTCTTACCTTGGCCATGTCTCTGAGTATTGCACACCTTGTGCTTTTGGGCACTCTAGTGATGTTGCAGCTCTGAAATATGGCCAAACTGGTGGCAAGTGGCATCTTGGCAGCTGCACGCTTGACTTTTCTCAGTTCATGGGCAGTTATTTTGCGCCTTGGTTTTTCCACACGCTTCTTGCGACCCTGTTGACTATTTTGAATGAAACGCTTGATTGTTCGATGATCACGCTTCAGAAGCTTTGCAATTTTAAGAGTGCTGCATCCCTCTGCAAGATATCTCACTATTTTTGACTTTTCTGAGCCTGTCAAGTCCTTCTTTTGACCCATTTTGCCAAAGGAAAGGAAGTTGCCTAATAATTATGCACACCTGATATAGGGTGTTGATGTCATTAGACCACACCCCTTCTCATTACAGAGATGCACATCACCTAATATGCTTAATTGGTAGTAGGCTTTCGAGCCTATACAGCTTGGAGTAAGACAACATACATAAAGAGGATGATGTGGTCAAAATACTCATTTGCCTAATAATTCTGCACTCCCTGTATGCTAGAACTGAAGGAGTTTCGATATATGACACAGAATACTATTGACTATCAAGGATAAGCTAGTTTCTGTGGAGATTGATAAGGGGAATGCTGAGTTAGTGATACAAGTAGGCAGAATGTAATCAACTTGATACAACATAACAAGTCTCCAGCAAGCGAGGAAAATGCCTGGTAACAAACATTGCACAGATAATGATTCCACAAAGACTTACTGGTAGTATCGAGCAAAAGTATCACTTATGAGAGTTATTGCAACATCTGAAAAGAGACGGTTCAACACAGTACCTTTATCCAGAGTTTGTGCTCATATGAGAGGTTTACCTTCCCTCCGTGCAGCAGCACAACAAACAAGGATCCGTGGAGAGTGGGGAGCTGGGGGCGAAGTCGGATTCCAGTCTATGAGGCGAAGACTCCGGTATTCAGCTGTGGTTGTGTGAAAATGAAATAAACAGAGAACCCAGCTAGTTGCAATGAGGGTTAGTGGTGGAAAACACTGAGGGCTCAAGAGAAATATAATATAAAGCTGCAAAAAGTAAACAGCTGAGAATAGTCTTGGTAAAGGCTTGAGTGAACAATTCACAGGCTGAGAAACCTGAGAGAGAAAGTGTCAGTCTGGATCACAGATCAGCTGTGAACTAAACTTCAATTATCAGGCAACAAACCTAGCAGGAAGTGAACTTAAATAGGCATAGGAAGTGGAAAAAAAGGATATGCCTTAAAGGTATATCACACATCCCCCTCCTCAAGGAATCACTTCCGGGGATTCCATGCATGGTTTGAAAGGGTACTTGCGATGAAACTCAGACACTAGAAAAGGAGCATGAACATCCGAATGGAGCTGCCAATAATTCTCCTCAAGTTCATATCCTTTCCATTTAATTAAATACTCCAGTCTTCGATGTCGAAAAAGTTAGTCAAGTACCTCTTATACTTCAAATTCCTCTTGGTTATCGATAAATACTGAAGGAGGTGGTGGAGCTTGAGGATGGAGATGGGGATTACACCTATATGTTTCAGTAAGGAAACATGGAATGATGGATGTATTCTGTAAGATTCGAGAAGATTCATAGTCACTGCATTTCAGTTTATTATCCTACTTATAGGAAAAGGACCAAGATATTGGTTGGCTAACTTCTTACTGGGTAGTTGTAGCTTAAGATGTTTCGTGGACAAGAGAACCATGTCACCAACTTTATAAACTGGAGATGGTCTGTGTCTCAAGTCATAGTAATATTTCTGATGATCTTGAGGATCTTCAATCTTTCTTCAAGATTTGAGGAGAAGTCAGAAGCAGCTGGAGAATTTACTTTGTGAGGTTATTAATTCATTTAAAATATAATTCAAATTTTTTAGTCAACCACTAAACCAATACAAGTAAGTTGTGAAATAAACTCCATAAGAGGGTCTCCATTGTTTCCAAACAGTTTATTTGGAATCAATACATGTTAATAATAAGAGAAATATTTACAGGTATATATACACATCTATTTACAGCAAAACAGTCCACATATTTAATACAGGGCAACTTTAATACAATAACCCCAGTTTGTCCAACACTACTAAAATAATTATAGGAATATACTTAGCCGCATTCTTCAGTGTGTCCACCATCAGCCATCTTTCAGCATGCACAAGATAAGAAGAAAAAGAGAGAGAGATAGAGAGTGTTCCAGTTCTTTATACCCCAATTCAATAGGGAGTGGTTTATCAAATGACAGTCAAAGGCTATTGGGAGTGCCTTTAGTTCAGAGAGAAAGGTGTACCTGGGGGAAGGGATTTTAATAACAGCTAGGTGAATATTCCAGTGATAAAATATCACCACATTCCCTCACTTTTTCTTCTCCTATGTTGCCCTGTTTTCTAGTTATACCCACTAGTACAGCAGAAGACAGTGGGAGCGAAAACCTTACAGGGAAAATTCTCCCACCATCCCTTAGGACTATCATTCTCTCGGCGATATGAGCTCTTCTGTACTTTCCTAGGCCTGTCAATTCCTAGTCTAACTTTATACAATTTATTAAAAAAATAATTTAAAATTATACATAGAAACACAAAATCCCATTAGCAACATTTATACAATGGTCTTAAAATTTGGGAAGATTAAAAGTTCATGTATGAGTGCGTGAGTGTGGGTACACTAGATGGGTATGCGTGTAGTAAAATCTTTATTAATAAAGTGTGAATTGTGCCTGTAAAACAAAAGTTATAATGGTTCACTGAAGTTCTTTGTTGTCATCTTTTTGCATCTGGTCCTGCTTTTGCTTCTCTCTTTGAACCACTTTGTTTTTTTCCAAGACCCTCAAAGAAATGAAAAAAGATTAAAACCAGGCATATATTTACTTCACACTACAACACTCCATCTGCAGTAGAAACAACATTCACAGTTATTAACTTCAAGTTGGGATGTAACTCTCATTGCATCATCCCACTCACTCTCTTACTTATGCTTATGTTGCTTGTCCTATATTATTATTTACCCCTTTGTGATATATATGATTTTGACCTAATGCCCAATTTTACATCTCCATTGTGATACATTTTATACTTATGCTTATGTTGCTTGTCCTATATTATTATTTACCCCTTTGTGATATATATGATTTTGACCTAATGCCCAATTTTACATCTCCATTGTGATACATTTTATACTTATTTAATTTGTCCAACGCCACCATCATAGATTCTTGGTTAGATCAGTCCTGATAACACCTGAAAAACAACAATCTATAATATGTGTTATTGGGGAAAAGCTGGAAGGAAAGGTGAGAAGTCTTCTATCTTCATTGGTTTTCATCCTGCAAGATAAGACTTCAGACAGTTTACATAGAAATTTTATTGCATGTGTCCTACCAAAACTAATCACAATGGAGGTATCTGTTATTTGTTTTTGTTTTTTTAGAAAGAAAATGCATCAATTAACTATGCATTCTAAACTTAATGAAAAAAACACTTAAAATTATTAATTGAATTTAAAACTAAAGTACACATTACACAATACAAATGTACTGCAAACAAATATTCTTATAAACAAAAATGAATGATTTAATTTGAGCCCTCCAGCTCTGTCAGTTGTTTCTTTAGAAACCCAATTTCATCTCTCATTCTCCTGTTTTTTTGTTTGAGTTCCCAATAACTTAAGTTGGCCTTATTGCTTATCTCATTTGGCTTCAACCTCCAATTTTTACACTTGTTTTCTCCTCTGTTAATGTTGCCATTTAAATTCCTGTCTCTCCAGTTTCCTGTATTTGATGCTCTACTATTCTGATATCCCCAAACATGTCTCCTGTTACACCTCTCTGATTCCTGCCTGTGAATATTCAGATTGTTCTCCAGTGACTGCTTCATTGCAGAAATTGCCTTAATGGTGTATGGGCGATAATTCCACCACTTCTCAGCTCTAGTGAGCACCATATCTAAGTTTGTGGAGTTTGGATCATACAGCTTTACAAACTCCTGACATTTTCTGGGGAGAGCTTCACGTACCCTCTGTATGTGAGCTGGTGACCCCAGACCATTTGGGTCTGTGGCTGGCGCAGCACACACCAGAATAAAACTCGTTTTGCTACTTCAAATAGTCCATCTAGAGGTCTCATGGTAATTTCACTAATCTCTTTTTCTAGACTAGTAAAATTGAAAAAGGTTTTAACTATTCTCCCAGCCTGATCAGATATGCTTGAGGTGAATCCTAATAACCTGTTGCCATAGGGGCCCATGGCATTTTGAAGCAATTCTGTCCATTCCTGCATGCACATACCTAATTTTATGGCTTTTTCAGATCCCTTGTGAAACCAATGTGAAAAGTTATTGAAGCTGTTTGTGGGGATTGTGCCCCACCATTTCTGAAAAATGTCTTTATATGCTACAGTCATTGGCCTAGTCTGATTTGAGAACCCTGTGGGAACTTTTGGGGTGTTAAAATGCTCAGATATTATGACAGGGGCAATTGGAACAGAACTTGGATTTTTAGTGGGGCCCATTTGCAATTTACCTTGTTTTATTACTTGTTTTGGATCTTTCCTTTGTGGCAGTAAGTGATCACTATCTGCATTGTTCCCAGAAATATCACTAATTATTTTTTCTTCTTGTTTTATTTTCATTTGTAACTCAGTAATTTTGTTTGAGTATTAGTTTCTGCTGTGTTCTGTTAATTTTAATTGACGTTGTAATTTACTGATCTGTATGGTGTTAGTTAAAGCAGAAAGCTTAATACAATCTCTGTTAGTCTGTGTGTAATCTAACTTTAATTTAAGGTCTTTATTTTGCTCTGTCAGGTCTCCAATAATGTTTGTTAGTCCCCTTATTGTTGAAATCCCTGCCTGAGCTATCATACATATTCTTTTTATTATTATTAATCTTTTTAATAGATACTACCTGTGTTAGAATCTCTAAAACACTTTCGCATTTTTGGTTCTTAGCTTCTGGGATGAGGAATGGACCATTGTATTTATGAATGTAATTGTTAAAATAATCACAGATTTCCTGTGAAATATAGTTTTTTCCAGACATTTTTGCAGATCACAGGTAACACCGGAAAAGAGAAAAAAAATAAAAAAATAAAATATAGTTCTCTTTTAAAAGCTGTTTAAACCATCAATAATAATTGAAGGAGATAAAAGGGGAAAAAATAAATAAGTGAATTTTGATTGTTTAGAAGAAGAAGGGAGAATCAGATTAATCTTAATGTACATTTTAAAGGGACAGTCTAGTCAAAATTAAACTTTCATTATTCAGATACGACATGTAATTTTAATCAACTTTCCAATGTACTTGCTTTTTTCTCTTGGTATTCTTAGTTTAAACTAAACATAGTTAGGCTCATATACTAATTTCTAAGCCTTTGAGGGCTGCCTCTTATCACAGGCTTTTTAAATTCCTTTTCAACACAAAGAGACAGAAAGTACACATGGGCCATATAGATAACACTGTGTACAGGCACAGGGAGTTATTTAAGATTTAGCCCAAAACAATGCTAACTGAAAGACAATAGAAAATAAACAGTCATTCATGTGATCAGGGGGTTTGAAGAATGTTCTTAGATACAAGGTAATCACAGAGATAAAAAAATATTAATATAACAGTGTTGGTTGTGCAAAACTTGGAAATGGGTAATAAAGGGATTATCTATCTTTTAAAATAATAACAATTCTATGGTAGACTGTCCCTTTAAGGCAAATAAATGTATTAAGGCTTAAAACCCAATAAACCAGTTTGTAAGCAAATTGCACATTTATTTGGTTTCTGGTAAGTACAGGGAGTTTCTATAGAACTTTTTGAAATGCTAATTTCAACTGTAGTTTTGGTTCCAGGATCTGCTCCAAACAAAGGAAAATTCAAATTTGTAACTTTGTCTGAACTATCTACTTACAAACAAAGAAATGGAAGAAGAGGGAGGGACAAACAAAATATGCTTTAAACTGCTTATGGCTTAGTATATTCCCAAAGTTAAACTGTATTTTCTTAACTTTAAATTCTACACAATTTCCCATACAATCTGAAACATTTGCTCACAAAAAGTGAACATTCAAACAAAACCAAATTTGAAATGTACTAGACTATAAATTTAAAGTTCAAATCCCATGCAAATAAAAGCAAACACAAATTCCAGAACCATTCAGAATAAAATTGATGTATAGGGCAAGCTACAGCTCTGGGTGTTACACATTCACAGAAATGAATCCTTTGTACAAATAAAATAAAAACAATGTGCAAGAAAATTACTATCTTTATAAAATGTACATGATATTCCATTTATAAAGGAGCAGAAGTCAATCACTTTAACCTTACTATGGCAGCTATTAAATAGTACTGTAAAGTTTAAAAAATATTTAGATGGGACCAAGACAACAAGTAAATATCATGGCCTCTACTTATCAAAGTTTGGCGGACCTGATCCGACAGTGCGGATCTAGTCCGCCAGACCTCGCTGAATACGGAAAGCAATACGCTCTCCGTATTCAGCATTGCACCAGCAGCTCACAAGAGCTGCTGGTGCAAGCCGCCCCCTGCAGACTCGCGGCCAATGGGCCACCAGCAGGGGGTGTCTTTCCGGCGATGTCTGTCTGCCTGCTCAGAGCAGGGGGGTGTCTTTCCGGCGATGTCTGTCCGCCTGCTCAGAGCAGGCGGACAGGTTATGAAGCAGCGGTCTTTGTGACCGCTGCTTCATAACTGCTGTTTCTGGCGAGTCTGAAGACTAGCCAGAAACACGGGAAGTCAAGCTCCTTTCGGAGCTTGATAGATAGGCCCCTATGTCTCTAAAATGCATTACATTTTACAGAAAACAAAATTCGGATTTATATTTACTCTCAAATAAAATGCAGGTCAAATGTAAACTCTAATTCCAAGCTACAGACAATGTATAGATCCCAGCAGTGAAAATAAACAAAGTTTACCAAGCCTAGTAACCATAAAAAACTAATATCTTATAAAACAGGCCTGCTGAAACCAACCATTATTTGCTCTTTTTAAATACAGTACTGCATACAAAAACTTTGCTATAATCTAACTTTACTGCAGTTAAATTTAAACATTTTACAGTAACACACAATTGTATTATTTGCTCTAAAATGAGAAATTTTCTTTGACTGAGCTACTAATTTATCATCACCCATAAAACTCTATAGAAATGCAAATTTATACAGACAATTCCAGGTTTTCCAAACCATGCATTTTCTTCAGAAAACATTTAAAATAATAATAATTTTATATATATATATATATATATATATATATATACAGTATATCCTGCAATATTCTAAAATTAAATCAACATATTTTTTTAATTCCTGCAAAACTAATTTGCATATGGATTTGTCTACAACTTCATGGCCGCCAAAATGTGGTATTAATTAATTTAAAATCTAATTCTAATTCTATTTTTTAGTCAACCACTAAACCAATACAAGTAAGTTGTGAAATAAACTCCATGAGAGGATCTACATTGTTTCCAAAAAGTTTATTTTGAATCAATATATGTTAATAATAAGAGAAATATTTACAGGTATATATACACATCTATTTTACAGCAAAACAGTCCACATATTTAATACAGGGCAACTTTACTACAATAACCCCAGTTTGTCCAACACTACTAAAACAATCATAGGAATATACTTAGCCGCATTCTTCAGTGTGTCCACCATCAGCCATCTTTCAGCATGCACAAGATAAGAAGAAAAAGAGAGAGATAGAGAGTTTTCCAGTCCTTTATACCCCAATTCAATAGGGAGTGGTTTATCAAATGACAGCCAAAGGCTATTGGGAGTGTCTTTAGTTCAGAGAGAAAGGTGTACATGGGGGAAGGGATTTTAATAACAGCTAGGTGAATATTCCAGTGATAAAATGTCACCACACTTTGGTTTTGGAGATGGATATAGTAGATGAGTGATACCCATAAGTTGCATAAAAAGGTGTCATTTTGGTGGAAGAGAACTCTGCCATGGGTAAATAGGATATCCAGTCATCTTGCAAATGTATTATGTAGCATCTTAGGTATTGTTCTAAGGTTTGATTTAAACTCTCTGTTAAGCCATTTGTTTGAGGGTGGAAGGAGGTGGAGAATCTAGTATCTATCTGTAATATCTTACATAAAGGTCTCCAAAAGGTAGAAAAAATTGAGTTCCTCGATCAGTAACTATAGTTGTTGGTAGCCCATGTAAACGTACAATAGAGTTTAGGAAGACTTTCGCTGTTAGCATGACTTAAGGTGACCTGTTAAGGGGTACAAAATATGCTAATCTAATCAAATGATCAACAACAAGTATTGTGTTGTATTGTTGTGATTCAGGTAGTTTGACTATAAAATCCATTGAGATGGTGGACCAGGGTACATCAGGTATTTGTAAAGACATTAGATAACCTATGGGTTTTTTATGACCAAGTTTGTTTCTTGCACAAGTGTCACAGGATGTGACGTAATCATGGATTAGTTGTTCTATTTGAGGCCACCAGAAATACCTCTTAATTAATTCTATAGTTTTTTGTACTCTTGGGTGACCTGAAAGTGCATTGTCATGGAAATGGTTTAAAGTGGGATTTCTGAGGATTTTAGAAATATAAAATTTGTTTTTATGGTAAAATAATCCTGTCGGATCTTGGTTACAGTTTTCTGGTGGTTGGAGTTCATGTTTTAGGTTTTCAAGAATCTCCTTTTCAAAGGAGGTGAGTATTCCCAAGATTTTCTGAGGGGGTATAATGAGGTTAAGTGAGTCTTTTTCAGGTTGTATATCATAAAGTCTAGACAGTGCATCTGCCTTTGTATTAAGTGTTCCTGGTCTGTAGGTGATGCAGAAGTTGAATCTGTTCCTGGTTCTGTAGGTAATGCAGAAGTTGAATCTGTCCATGAACAGGGCCCATCTTACTTGTCGAGAAGACAGAGTTTTATTTTTTTTTAAATACTCGAGGTTCTTATGGTCAGTATATATCAGAAAAGGGATCTTAGTTCCCTCCAAGAGATGAGGCCACTGTTCCAGGGAACACTTAATGGCTAGTAATTCTTTGTCACCGATGCTATAGTTACATTCAGCTGGGAGGAGAATCCTTGAAAAAAAGGCTACTGGATGTAGATAAAGTTTTACTTTATCTTGTTGTGATAGAATAGCCCCTATGCCAGTATCAGCTGCATCTACTTCTAAGACAAACTGTAGATCATAATTTGGCAATTTTAGTATGGAGGCGGATATGAAACTTTGCTTAAGATGAGTAAAGGCTCCTTGGGCGTCAGGTGACCAAGTAAATTTGTTATTTTTACTTGTAAGTTGTGTCAAAGGTTTGATTATTGAGGAGAAGTTTTTAATAAACTTCCTGTAAAAATTGGAGAAGCCTATAAATCTCTGAAGTTTTCTCACTGAAGTAGGTTGAGGCAAATCAATGATGGATTTAATGTTGTCTGGATCCATTTGGATCGTACCAGGGGAGATTATATAGCCCAAGAACTTGATTTTCTTTACATGAAAATTACATTTTTCAACTTTTGCGAAAAGTTTGTGTTCACGCAACCTAGTGAGAACCCAGCATACATGTTTCTCCTGTTCATGAAGATTCTTTGAATATATAAGAATGTCATCCAGATAAATAATTACACATACGTCGGTAAGATCTCTAAATATCTTGTTGATTAAATGCTGAAACGCAGCTGGGGCGTTACATAACCTGAAAGGCATAACATTATACTGGAATAAACCATAACTTGTTCTGAAGGCTGTTTTCCAATTATCTCCCTTTTTGATTCTAATAAGGTTATACGCACCTTTCAAATCTAATTTTGTGTATATTGTGGAGTTAGATAGACGTTCTAATAACTCTGGTATAAGAGGTAGGGGATAGCGATTCATAACGGTGATAGCATTAAGGGCTCTATAATCTATTATTGGCCTTAAACTATCATCTTTATTTTTTACGAAAAATATTCCAGCAGCTGCTGGAGATATGGAGTGGGTAATAAAACCTTTTCTTAAATTTTCATCAAGATAGGTACGTAAATGGGTAAGTTCATTTTGTGATAGTTGGTAGATTCTTCCGTGAGGAATTTGTGAGCCTGGTAGGATGTCAATTGGACAATCGAAAGGCCTGTGGGGAGGAAGGTGCTCTGCTTCCTTCAAGTTAAATACGTCCAACAAATCCTGATATACCTCTGGTACCACAGCCTCAAGATTGGATATGGATACGTGAGGGTAACAGGTTTTTAAGCAGAAATCAGATTGCAATGTGATGTCATTGAGTGTCCAATCTATGATAGGGTTATGTGTATGCAACCAAGAGTATCCTAACACAATTTAGTGTAGAGATATGGGTATAATGTTGAATGAAACATACTCAGCATGTCCTTTAGGTCTAACCAGTAGTATTGGTATGGTGTGGTGGGTTATAGGTCCCTTTTGTATAAAGGACCCGTCAATTAACTTGATAAATACAGGTGTTTGCTTGCACACAGTGGGTATTTTATTATTTACAACAAAATCAATATCAATAAACATTCCTGATGCTTCTGAGTCAATCAGCACCTCTGTCTGAATGAGCTGCTGGTCCCACTGTAAGGAAATGGGCATAATGAGTTGAGTAGGAATTTTAATGGTGCAAATATGTGTATTGATCTTTTCCTTACCCTTCTTTCGTTTTGCCAATAAAGGACAAGATGATATAGTATGTTGCCTATTGGCACAATAAAGACATAAATTTGACAATCTTCTTCTTGTCTTTTCCTCTTGAGAGAGAGGTCCTTTGATTGTTCCGATTTCCATCGGAGTGGAATAGGTTGATGTTTTCTCAGAGGTGGTAGAAGGAGTAAAAGTACGTCTAGTCGCAGAGTCGTAAGCCCCTCTCTCTGCCTTTCTTTCTCTGAGTCTTGTATCCAAAGTTGTGCTAAGCTTAATTAAACCAGACAAAGTCTCAGGTAAATCTAGACATGACAGTTCGTCCTTTAGAGACTCTGAAACTCTTAGACGGAACTGATTCCGCAAACTTACTTGATTCCATTGGGAATCTGACGCCCACATCTGAAAGTCTGTTATATATTGCTCTACAGTTCTTTTTCCTTGTTTTAAGGCACGTAATCCATTCTCTGCATTTATTTGAGTGTTTGAGTCTTCATACAGGCTTGACATAGCTGAAAAGATATCTTGTAGGGAATCTAATATGGGGTCATTTGATTCAAAAAATCTATTTGCCCAGGATCTAGGTTCACCTAGCAAATATGAAATTGTAGTGCATATCTTGATTCTTTCTGTATGGTATGTGCAGGGTTTAAGGGTAAATAGTAACTTGCAAGCATTCCTAAAGTCACAGAATTCTGAACGTTTGCCCGAAAATGGGATTGGTAAATTTATATGAGGTTCTGGCAAGTCTGGTTGTTTTGGATTCATAGACGGCTAGATTTGGAGTTTTGTTGGTAACGACCCGAAAAACTAACGCCGGCTTTTTGCTGGCCGCACCATAAAAATAACTCTGGTATTGAGAGACCACATAAAGGCTGCGTTAGGCTCCAAAAAAGGAGCGTAGAGCATTTTTAACGCAGCTTCAACTCTCGATACCAGAGTTGCTTACGGACGCGGCCAGCCTCAAAAACGTGCTCATGCACGATTCCCCCATAGGAAACAATGGGGCTGTTTGAGCTGAAAAAAAAACCTAACACCTGCAAAAAAGCCGCATTCAGCTCCTAACGCAGCCCCATTGTTTGCTATGGGGAAACACTTCCTACGTCTGCACCTAACACCCTAACATGTACCCCGAGTCTAAACACCCCTAGCCTTACACTTATTAACCCCTAATCTGCCGCCCCCGCTATCGCTGACCCCTGCATATTATTTTTAACCCCTAATCTGCCGCTCCGTAAACCGCCGCTACTTACATTATCCTTATGTACCCCTAATCTGCTGCCCTAACATCGCCGACCCCTATATTATATTTATTAACCCCTAATCTGCCCCCCACAACGTCGCCTCCACCTGCCTACACTTATTAACCCCTAATCTGCCGACCGGACCTGAGCGCTACTATAATAAAGTTATTAACCCCTAATCCGCCTCACTAACCCTATCATAAATAGTATTAACCCCTAATCTGCCCTCCCTAACATCGCCGACACCTAGCTTCAAACATTAACCCCTAATCTGCCGACTGGAGCTCACCGCTATTCTAATAAATGTATTAACCCCTAAAGCTAAGTCTAACCCTAACACTAACACCCCCCTAAGTTAAATATAATTTAAATCTAACGAAATTAATTAACTCTTATTAAATAAATTATTCCTATTTAAAGCTAAATACTTACCTGTAAAATAAATCCTAATATAGCTACAATATAAATTATAATTATATTATAGCTATTTTAGGATTTATATTTATTTTACAGGTAACTTTGTATTTATTTTAACCAGGTACAATAGCTATTAAATAGTTAAGAACTATTTAATAGCTAAAATAGTTAAAATAATTACAAATTTACCTGTAAAAGAAATCCTAACCTAAGTTACAATTAAACCTAACACTAGACTATCAATAAATTAATTAAATAAACTACCTACAATTACCTACAATTAACCTAACACTACACTATCACTAAATTAATTAAATACAATTGCTACAAATAAATACAATTAAATAAACTAGCTAAAGTACAAAAAATAAAAAAGAACTAAGTTACAAAAAATAAAAAAATATTTACAAACATAAGAAAAATATTACAACAATTTTAAACTAATTACACCTACTCTAAGCCCCCTAATAAAATAACAAAGCTCCCCAAAATAAAAAAATGCCCTACCCTATTCTAAATTACTAAAGTTCAAAGCTCTTTTACCTTACCAGCCCTGAACAGGGCCCTTTGCGGGGCATGCCCCAAGAAATACAGCTCTTTTGCCTGTAAAAAATAAATAAAATACCCAAGCCCCCCAACATTACAACCCACCACCCACATACCCCTAATCTAACCCAAACCCCCCTTAAATAAACCTAACACTAAGCCCCTGAAGATCATCCTACCTTGTCTTCACCTCACCGGGTATCACACCGATCTGTCCAGAAGAGCTCCTTCGATGTCCTGATCCAAGCCCAAGCGGGGGGCTGAAGAGGTCCATGATCCGGCTGAAGTCTTCATCCAAGCGGGGCAGAAGAGGTCTTCCATCCGATTGAAGTCTTCATCCAAGCGGCATCCATCCGGAGCGAAGCGGCAGCATCCTGAAGACCTCCACCGCGGAACATCCATCCTGGCCGACGACTGAACGACGAATGACGGTTCCTTTAAATGACATCATCCAAGATGGCGTCCCTCGAATTCCGATTGGCTGATAGGATTCTATCAGCCAATCGGAATTAAGGTAGGAATATTCTGATTGGCTGATGGAATCAGCCAATCAGAATCAAGTTCAATCCGATTGGCTGATCCAATCAGCCAATCAGATTGAGCTTGCATTCTATTGGCTGATCGGAACAGCCAATAGAATGCGAGCTCAATCTGATTGGCTGATCGGATCAGCCAATCGGATTGAACTTGATTCTGATTGGCTGATTCCATCAGCCAATCAGAATATTCCTACCTTAATTCCGATTGGCTGATAGAATCCTATCAGCCAATCGGAATTCGAGGGACGCCATCTTGGATGACGTCATTTAAAGGAACCGTCATTCGTCGTTCAGTCGTCGGCCAGGATGGATGTTCCGCGGTGGAGGTCTTCAGGATGCTGCCGCTTCGCTCCGGATGGATGCCGCTTGGATGAAGACTTCAATCGGATGGAAGACCTCTTCTGCCCCGCTTGGATGAAGACTTCAGCCGGATCATGGACCTCTTCAGCCCCCCGCTTGGGCTTGGATCAGGACATCGGAGGAGCTCTTCTGGACGGATCGGTGTGATACCCGGTGAGGTGAAGACAAGGTAGGATGATCTTCAGGGGCTTAGTGTTAGGTTTATTTAAGGGGGGTTTGGGTTAGATTAGGGGTATGTAGGTGGTGGGTTGTAATGTTGGGGGGCTTGGGTATTGTATGTTTTTTTTTACAGGCAAAAGAGCTGTATTTCTTGGGGCATGCCCCGCAAAGGGCCCTGTTCAGGGCTGGTAAGGTAAAAGAGCTTTGAACTTTAGTAATTTAGAATAGGGTAGGGCATTTTTTTATTTTGGGGGGCTTTGTTATTTTATTAGGGGGCTTAGAGTAGGTGTAATTAGTTTAAAATTGTTGTAATATTTTTCTTATGTTTGTAAATATTTTTTTATTTTTTTGTAACTTAGTTCTTTTTTATTTTTTGTACTTTAGCTAGTTTATTTAATTGTATTTATTTGTAGCAATTGTATTTAATTAATTTATTGATAGTGTAGTGTTAGGTTAATTGTAGATAATTGTAGGTAGTTTATTTAATTAATTTATTGATAGTCTAGTGTTAGGTTTAATTGTAACTTAGGTTAGGATTTATTTTACAGGTAAATTTGTAATTATTTTAACTATTTTAGCTATTAAATAGTTCTTAACTATTTAATAGCTATTGTACCTGGTTAAAATAAATACAAAGTTACCTGTAAAATAAATATAAATCCTAAAATAGCTATAATATAATTATAATTTATATTGTAGCTATATTAGGATTTATTTTACAGGTAAGTATTTAGCTTTAAATAGGAATAATTTATTTAATAAGAGTTAATTAATTTCGTTAGATTTAAATTATATTTAATTTAGGGGGGTGTTAGTGTTAGGGTTAGACTTAGCTTTAGGGGTTAATACATTTATTAGAATAGCGGTGAGCTCCGGTCAGCAGATTAGTGGTTAATAATTGAAGTTAGGTGTCGGCGATGTTAGGGAGGGCAGATTAGGGGTTAATACTATTTATTATACGGTTAGTGAGGCGGATTAGGGGTTAATAACTTTATTATAGTAGCGCTCAGGTCCGGTCGGCAGATTAGGGGTTAATAAGTGTAGGCAGGTGGAGGCGACGTTGAGGGGGGCAGATTAGGGGTTAATAAATATAATATAGGGGTCGGCGGTGTTAGGGGCAGCAGATTAGGGGTACATAAGGATAACGTAGGTAGCGGTCGGCAGATTAGGGGTTAAAAAAAATTATTCGAGTGTCGGCGATGTGGGGGGACCTTGGTTTAGGGGTACATAGGTAGTTTATGGGTGTTAGTGTACTTTAGAGTACAGTAGTTAAGAGCTTTATAAACCGGCGTTAGCCCAGAAAGCTCTTAACTACTGACTTTTTTCCTGCGGCTGGAGTTTTGTCATTAGATGTCTAACGCTCACTTCAGAAACGACTCTAAATACCGGAGTTAGAAAGATCCCATTGAAAAGATAGGATACACAATTGACGTAAGGGGATCTGCGGTATGGAAAAGTCGCGGATGAAAAGTGAGCGTTAGACCCTATTTTGAGTGACTCCAAATACCGGCGGTAGCCTAAAACCAGCGTTAGGAGCCTCTAACGCTGGTTTTCACGGCTAACGCCAAACTCCAAATCTAGGTCAGAGTCCTTTATTAATGCTTTCAGAATAGAATTTTCTGCCTGTACCTCAGTCAAGCCACGGGCCAAATAATCTATCTTTTGATTAATGCTGGCTATTTGGTTAGTGATCTCATTTGGATCCATATTTTAGATATCAAAATTCTTATCTTTTTCTCCTGATAATTATGTTATGTTTCAATAAGGATTATGTACCAATATATCTGATTTAGATAAACCAGGGTTGTTGCTCTTGTATATTTTTACCCAATAACCAGTTTTAGAGTTAATGAGTATAATAGATTGAGCAATTGTTAACAGAGCAGGAAATACTGCTGAAGGTATAGGAGATAATAATTAATAAACCACAAAAACAATTCAGAATGGAAACTGCAGACAAAACTCCAGAGTTTGTTTAAGTATATGCTAGAACTGAAGGAGTTTCGATATATGACACTGAATACTATTGAATATTAAGGATAAGCTAGTTTCTGTGGATATTGATAAGGTGAATGCTGAGTTAGCGATACTTTTTGGCAGAGTGTAATCAACTTGATACAACATAACAAGTCTCCAGCAAGCGAGGAAAAGGCCTGGTAGCAAACATTGCACAGATAATGATTCCACAAAGACTTACTGGTAGTATCAAGCAAAAGTATCACTTATGAGAGTTATTGCAACATCTGAAAAGAGACAGTTCAACACAGAACCTTTATCCAGAGTTTGTGCTCATATGAGTGGTTTACCTTCCCCCCAACAGTAAAACCCACCACCCACACAACCAACCCCCCCCCCCCCAAAAAAAAAAAACTACCTAAAAAAAATAAGCTCCCCATTGCCCTGAAAAGGGCATTTGGATGGGCATTGCCCTTAAAAGCCCACTTTCTCAATCTTCTGGCTCTCACAGAAACCTGTCTCTCTCCCTTAGACACAGCTTCCTCTGCTGCATGGGGGTCTCCACTTCAGCCACACTCCTAGGTCTGATACTAGACAAGGAGGTGGTGTTGGTATTTTACTTTCCTCTCGTTGCACCTTTCAACAAATACAGCCCTTCTCTTCCCTCACATTTTCTACATACGAAATCCCCATGATTTGCTTATTCTTTCCACTCTCTATACGTGTTGCAGTCATTTACCGCCTCCCTGGTTCCTTAACTCTATTTCTAGATCACTTTGCCACCTGGCTACCTTATTTCCTTTCCTCAGATACCCCTGCCCTTATTCTTGGTGACTTCAACCTTCCTGCTGACAATCCCACTGCCTCCTCTGCAAAACAACTTTTGCAACTCACTTCTAGTGATGTCGCGAATAGTTCCCGGAGAACATAGCATGTTCGCGTTCGCAGCGGCGGGCGAACATATGCGATGTTCGATCCGCCCCTATTCGTCATCATTGAGTAAACTTTGACCCTGTATCTCACAGTCTGCAGACACATTCCAGCCAATCAGCAGCAGACCCTCCCTCCCAGACCCTCCCAGCTCCTGGACAGCAGCCATTTTAGATTAATTCGGAAGCTGCATTGTTAGTGAGAGGAGGGACAGTGTAGCTGCTGGTGATTTAATAGGGAAATTGATAGCTAGGCTAGTGTATTCAGTGTCCACTACAGTCCTGAAGGACTCATCTGATCTCTGCTGTAAGGACAGCACCCCAAAAAGCCCTTTTTAGGGCTAGAACATCATTTTATTTTATTTTCCCTGTGTAATCTAATTGCAGTTGCCTGCCTGCCAAGCCATTTGCCCAGTGCCACCACTCATATCTGGTGTAACAGTAGTGTAAATTTAAAAAAATACTTTTTTGACTGTGAAACATCAGTCTGCTAGTGTAATCTAATTACAGTTGCCTGCCTGCCAGCGTGTGTGCCAGGCCCACTTGCCCAGTGCCACCACTCATATCTGGTGTAACAGTAGTGTAAATTAAAAAAAAACTAACTTTTTTGACTGTGAAACATTAGTTTGCTAGTGTAATCTAATTGCAGTTGCCTGCCTGCCAGCGTGTTTGCCAGGCCCACTTGCCCAGTGCCACCACTCATATCTGGTGTAACAGTAGTGTAAATTAAAAAAAAAAAACTTTTTTGACTGTGAAACATTAGTCTGCTAGTGTAATCTAATTGCAGTTGCCTGCCTGCCAGCGGGTTTGCCAGGCCCACTTGCCCAGTGCCAGCACTCATATCTGGTGTAACAGTAGTGTAAATTAAAAAAAAAAAACTTTTTTTGACTGTGAAACATCAGTCTGCTTGTGTAATCTAATTGCAGTTGCCTGCCTGCCAGCGTGTGTGCCAGGCCCAGTGCCACCACTCATATCTGGTGTAACAGTAGTGTAAATTTTAAAAAAAAACTTTTTTCGACTGTGAAACATCAGTCTGCTAGTGTAATCTAATTGCAGTTGCCTGCCTACCAGCGTGTGTGCCAGACTCACAGCGTATACTGTGCCCACTTGCCCAGTGCCACCACTCATATCTGGTGTAACAGTAGTATAAATTTTAAAAAAAACTTTTTGGACTGTGAAACATCAGTCTGCTTGTGTAATCTAATTGCAGTTGCCTGCCTGCCAGCGTGTGTGCCAGGCTCACAGCGTATACTGTGCCCACTTGCCCAGTGCCACCACTCATATCTGGTGTAACAGTAGTGTAAATTTAAAAAAATAAAAAATTTTGGACTGTGAAACATCAGTCTGCTTTTTTGTGTCAGGCTCACAGCGTATACTGTGCCCACTTGCCCAGTGCCACCACTCATATCTGGTGTAACAGTAGTGTACATTTAAAAAAAAAAATACATTTTGGACTGTGAAACATCAGTCTGCTTTTTTGTGTCAGGCTCACAGCGTATACTGTGCCCACTTGCCCAGTGGCACCAATCATATCTTGTTTAATAGTAGTGTAAGTGTACATTTAAAAACAAAAAAAAACTTTTTGGACTGTGAAACATCAGTCTGCTTTTTTGTGTCAGACTCACAGCGTATACTGTGCCCACTTGCCCAGTGCCACCACTCATATCTTGTTTAATAGTAGTGTAAGTGTACATTTAAAAACAAAATAAACTTTTTGGACTGTGAAACATCAGTCTGCTTTTTTGTGTCAGTCTCACAGCTTATACTGGGCCCACTTGCCCAGTGCCACCAGTCATATCTTGTTTAATAGTAGTGTAAGTGTACATTTAAAAAAATAAAAACTTTTTGGACTGTGAAACATCAGTCTGCTTTTTTGTGTCAGACTCACAGCGTATACTGTGCCCACTTGCCCAGTGCCACCACTCATATCTTGTTTAATAGTAGTGTAAGTGTACATTTAAAAACAAAAAAAACTTTTTGGACTGTGAAACATCAGTCTGCTTTTTTGTGTCAGGCTCACAGATTATACTGGGCCCACTTGCCCAGTGCCACCAGTCATATCTTGTTTAATAGTAGTGTAAGTGTACATTTAAAAAAATAAAAAACGTTTTGGACTGTGAAACATCAGTCTGCTTTTTTGTGTCAGGCTCACAGCGTATACTGTGCCACCACGCATATCTTGTTTAATAGTAGTGTAAGTGTACATTTAAAAAAAAAATTTTGGACTGTGACATCAGTCTGCTTTTTTTGTGTCAGGCTCACGGCATATACTTTGCCCACTTGCTCAGTGCCACCACTCATATCTTGTTTAATAGTAGTGTAAGTGTAAATTTAAAAAAATAAAAACTTTTTGGACTGTGAAACATCAGTCTGCTTTTTTGTGTCAGGCTCACAGCGTATACTGTGCCCACTTGCCCAGTGGCACCACTCATATCTTGTTTAATAGTAGTGTAAGTGTACATTTAAAACAAAAACAAAATTTGGACTGTGAAACATCAGTCTGCTTTTTTGTGTCAGGCTCACAGCGTATACTGTGCCCACTTGCCCAGTGCCACCACTCATATCTGGTGTAACAGTAGTGTAAATTTAAAAAAAAACTTTTTTGACTGTGAAACATCAGTCTGCTAGTGTAATCTAATTACAGTTGCCTGCCTGCCAGCGTGTGTGCCAGGCCCACTTGCCCAGTGCCACCACTCATATCTGGTGTAACAGTAGTGTAAATTAAAAAAAAACTAACTTTTTTGGCTGTGAAACATTAGTTTGCTAGTGTAATCTAATTGCAGTTGCCTGCCTGCCAGCGTGTTTGCCAGGCCCACTTGCCCAGTGCCACCACTCATATCTGGTGTAACAGTAGTGTAAATTAAAAAAAAAAAACTTTTTTGACTGTGAAACATTAGTCTGCTAGTGTAATCTAATTGCAGTTGCCTGCCTGCCAGCGGGTTTGCCAGGCCCACTTGCCCAGTGCCAGCACTCATATCTGGTGTAACAGTAGTGTAAATTTAAAAAAAAAAACTTTTTTTGACTGTGAAACATCAGTCTGCTTGTGTAATCTAATTGCAGTTGCCTGCCTGCCAGCGTGTGTGCCAGGCCCAGTGCCACCACTCATATCTGGTGTAACAGTAGTGTAAATTTTAAAAAAAAACTTTTTTCGACTGTGAAACATCAGTCTGCTAGTGTAATCTAATTGCAGTTGCCTGCCTACCAGCGTGTGTGCCAGACTCACAGCGTATACTGTGCCCACTTGCCCAGTGCCACCACTCATATCTGGTGTAACAGTAGTATAAATTTAAAAAAAAACTTTTTGGACTGTGAAACATCAGTCTGCTTGTGTAATCTAATTGCAGTTGCCTGCCTGCCAGCGTGTGTGCCAGGCTCACAGCGTATACTGTGCCCACTTGCCCAGTGCCACCACTCATATCTGGTGTAACAGTAGTGTAAATTTAAAAAAATAAAAAATTTTGGACTGTGAAACATCAGTCTGCTTTTTTGTGTCAGGCTCACAGCGTATACTGTGCCCACTTGCCCAGTGCCACCACTCATATCTGGTGTAACAGTAGTGTACATTTAAAAAAAAAAATACATTTTGGACTGTGAAACATCAGTCTGCTTTTTTGTGTCAGGCTCACAGCGTATACTGTGCCCACTTGCCCAGTGGCACCAATCATATCTTGTTTAATAGTAGTGTAAGTGTACATTTAAAAACAAAAAAAAACATTTTGGACTGTGAAACATCAGTCTGCTTTTTTGTGTCAGGCTCACAGCGTATACTGTGCCCACTTGCCCAGTGCCACCACTCATATCTGGTGTAACAGTAGTGTACATTTAAAAAAAAAAAATACATTTTGGACTGTGAAACATCAGTCTGCTTTTTTGTGTCAGGCTCACAGCGTATACTGTGCCCACTTGCCCAGTGCCACCACTCATATCTTGTTTAATAGTAGTGTAAGTGTACATTTAAAAACAAAATAAACTTTTTGGACTGTGAAACATCAGTCTGCTTTTTTGTGTCAGTCTCACAGCTTATACTGGGCCCACTTGCCCAGTGCCACCAGTCATATCTTGTTTAATAGTAGTGTAAGTGTACATTTAAAAAAATAAAAACTTTTTGGACTGTGAAACATCAGTCTGCTTTTTTGTGTCAGACTCACAGCGTATACTGTGCCCACTTGCCCAGTGCCACCACTCATATCTTGTTTAATAGTAGTGTAAGTGTACATTTAAAAACAAAAAAAACTTTTTGGACTGTGAAACATCAGTCTGCTTTTTTGTGTCAGGCTCACAGATTATACTGGGCCCACTTGCCCAGTGCCACCAGTCATATCTTGTTTAATAGTAGTGTAAGTGTACATTTAAAAAAATAAAAAACGTTTTGGACTGTGAAACATCAGTCTGCTTTTTTGTGTCAGGCTCACAGCGTATACTGTGCCACCACGCATATCTTGTTTAATAGTAGTGTAAGTGTACATTTAAAAAAAAAATTTTGGACTGTGACATCAGTCTGCTTTTTTTGTGTCAGGCTCACGGCATATACTTTGCCCACTTGCTCAGTGCCACCACTCATATCTTGTTTAATAGTAGTGTAAGTGTAAATTTAAAAAAATAAAAACTTTTTGGACTGTGAAACATCAGTCTGCTTTTTTGTGTCAGGCTCACAGCGTATACTGTGCCCACTTGCCCAGTGGCACCACTCATATCTTGTTTAATAGTAGTGTAAGTGTACATTTAAAACAAAAACAAAATTTGGACTGTGAAACATCAGTCTGCTTTTTTGTGTCAGGCTCACAGCGTATACTGTGCCCACTTGCCCAGTGCCACCACTCATATCTTGTTTAATAGTAGTGTAAGTGTACATTTAAAAAATAAAAACTTTTTGGACTGTGAAACATCAGTCTGCTTTTTTGTGTCAGGCTCACAGCGTATACTGTGCCCACTTGCCCGGTGGCACCACTCATATCTTGTTTAATAGTAGTGTAAGTGTACATTTAAAACAAAAAAAACTTTTTGGACTGTGAAACATCAGTCTGCATTTTTGTGTCAGGCTCACAGCGTATACTGTGCCCACTTGCCCAGTGGCACCACTCATATCTTGTTTAATAGTAGTGTAATTGTACATTTAAAAATAAAAACTTTTTGGACTGTGAAACATCAGTCTGCTTTTTTGTGTCAGGCTCACAGCGTATACTGTGCCCACTTGCCCAGTGGCACCACTCATATCTTGTTTAATAGTAGTGTAAGTGTACATTTAAAAAAATAAAAAACGTTTTGGACTGTGAAACATCAGTCTGCTTTTTTGTGTCAGGCTCACAGCGTATACTGTGCCACCACGCATATCTTGTTTAATAGTAGTGTAAGTGTACATTTAAAAAAAAAATTTTGGACTGTGACATCAGTCTGCTTTTTTTGTGTCAGGCTCACGGCATATACTTTGCCCACTTGCTCAGTGCCACCACTCATATCTTGTTTAATAGTAGTGTAAGTGTAAATTTAAAAAAATAAAAACTTTTTGGACTGTGAAACATCAGTCTGCTTTTTTGTGTCAGGCTCACAGCGTATACTGTGCCCACTTGCCCAGTGGCACCACTCATATCTTGTTTAATAGTAGTGTAAGTGTACATTTAAAACAAAAACAAAATTTGGACTGTGAAACATCAGTCTGCTTTTTTGTGTCAGGCTCACAGCGTATACTGTGCCCACTTGCCCAGTGCCACCACTCATATCTTGTTTAATAGTAGTGTAAGTGTACATTTAAAAAATAAAAACTTTTTGGACTGTGAAACATCAGTCTGCTTTTTTGTGTCAGGCTCACAGCGTATACTGTGCCCACTTGCCCAGGTGGCACCACTCATATCTTGTTTAATAGTAGTGTAAGTGTACATTTAAAACAAAAAAAACTTTTTGGACTGTGAAACATCAGTCTGCATTTTTGTGTCAGGCTCACAGCGTATACTGTGCCCACTTGCCCAGTGGCACCACTCATATCTTGTTTAATAGTAGTGTAATTGTACATTTAAAAATAAAAACTTTTTGGACTGTGAAACATCAGTCTGCTTTTTTGTGTCAGGCTCACAGCGTATACTGTGCCCACTTGCCCAGTGGCACCACTCATATCTTGTTTAATAGTAGTGTAAGTGTACATTTAAAAAAATAAAAAACGTTTTGGACTGTGAAACATCAGTCTGCTTTTTTGTGTCAGGCTCACAGCGTATACTGTGCCACCACGCATATCTTGTTTAATAGTAGTGTAAGTGTACATTTAAAAAAAAAATTTTGGACTGTGACATCAGTCTGCTTTTTTTGTGTCAGGCTCACGGCATATACTTTGCCCACTTGCTCAGTGCCACCACTCATATCTTGTTTAATAGTAGTGTAAGTGTAAATTTAAAAAAATAAAAACTTTTTGGACTGTGAAACATCAGTCTGCTTTTTTGTGTCAGGCTCACAGCGTATACTGTGCCCACTTGCCCAGTGGCACCACTCATATCTTGTTTAATAGTAGTGTAAGTGTACATTTAAAACAAAAACAAAATTTGGACTGTGAAACATCAGTCTGCTTTTTTGTGTCAGGCTCACAGCGTATACTGTGCCCACTTGCCCAGTGCCACCACTCATATCTTGTTTAATAGTAGTGTAAGTGTACATTTAAAAAATAAAAACTTTTTGGACTGTGAAACATCAGTCTGCTTTTTTGTGTCAGGCTCACAGCGTATACTGTGCCCACTTGCCCGGTGGCACCACTCATATCTTGTTTAATAGTAGTGTAAGTGTACATTTAAAACAAAAAAAACTTTTTGGACTGTGAAACATCAGTCTGCATTTTTGTGTCAGGCTCACAGCGTATACTGTGCCCACTTGCCCAGTGGCACCACTCATATCTTGTTTAATAGTAGTGTAATTGTACATTTAAAAATAAAAACTTTTTGGACTGTGAAACATCAGTCTGCTTTTTTGTGTCAGGCTCACAGCGTATACTGTGCCCACTTGCCCAGTGGCACCACTCATATCTT